>NC_041380.1:450046686-450116241 GCF_002162155.2 Triticum dicoccoides | reverse complement strand
GCGGTGAGGGCAGGCGCGCTCGGGCTCGGGCGGCGGCGACAGGTGTAGGAGAACATGCCGGTGGGGGGGGGGAGGAGGACTTAGCGAAATTTTGATTCGGGGGGTGGTTAACTCGAACTAGCAGTAGCGCTCGTACAGAAAATGCGCTATAGCTAACCGCTACTGCTAATGGAAGCAGTTATTTTTTTGTTTAGTAAAAACATCAAAAATATACATTGGTCATCATTGATCTTTTTGTGTATAATCTAAATAGTCAACACGAATCCTCACTGTACCTGTATAGGTACAGGCGAGGATTCATATTGCAACCACAAATCATACACATATAGTTGAATGAAGACCAAGTGCTCGAGATAGGTTGAGAAGCAACATATTTAAGGTGGTAAACACCTTGTTCGCTTAGCAGTATGGGACTAAACTTAATTAGTTGCGGCGATACTTAGCAGTAGCGAGTTTTGAGGAAAACCGCTACTACTAAGTTCTTTAGCAGAAGCGCGTCCATGGGAAGGGCGCTACTACTATATGTAGCCTAGAGGCAACACCATGGCAATTATAGTAGTAGCGCTCTTTTCACCTAGAGCGCTACTGCTACTCAGTCATTAGTAGCGCTCTTTTCTAAAGCTCGCTGCTGCTAATTAGCAGTAGCGCCTGTTTTTAGACCGCGTTGCTGCTAAGATTCTATGTATAAGGTTTTCCCTAGTAGTGATTCCCTCTTCGTAGGTGCAGCATTACTCCTAACATTTGTAATATCAGTTTGAAACTTGTAATATTGCCGTGTCCTATTCCTGCGTTTTCAAAATCCTGCGAATCAAACAGGTCCTGAGTTGGTGACGATGTTGTGCCTCCCATCTTTCACCAATAGCCGTCGGATCTAGATCTGACGCATACAAACCAAGCTTCTCCATTTTTGCAAAAAGATGCCCGCACTTGTTCCCTATTTACAAACAACTCCTTGTCTCTCACAATCAGCCTCATCTCCTCCCCACCACATCTAGGAGTAGAAGGCCGTGGAAAAATCTGGCGCGATGGCCGCTGCCGGAGCCGTCCACCCCCAATCTTGGTGTTTCGTGCAATGCACGGGCATCTACGCACGGGAGATTATGTCGAACAGGGCTAGTTGTAAGCAGGCTAGCTCTACAGCCATGATGATAGTGACTGTAGATGGTGAGGCTGACTATGGTATGCCGAACATGGCGCCTATACTCAGGTGTCATCTCCGGCGCAGGGTCTTGTAACTTCACTGTGAGGAGCAGCACGTAATAATTTGACCAACGGGTAGTACAATGCTAGTACTCCTACTACTACATTGGTACTACTACTACTAGTAGTACTAGTAGCACCACCGTCTAGATTTAGGAGTACTACCACGTCCATCTGGATTTTAGTATTTGACTAGCAATATCTAGTAATGCATGTTACAAAAAATGTACTACTCCCTCTGTAAATAAATACATGGTGTTTTATTCCTACCGGCGAGAGAACTTAATGTGTTTTTGCTAACTAGAGTACTAATAGGATTACATGCAATGAACTAAACACTGCATGCCATGTTTGGTAGTCTCAAGTCATTGAAAGCATGCACGACCCACATCTCTCATTGGTTGATATGTCACGAAATAAGAAACAAGGAGGGAGTTAATGCACCGTGCCTAAGTATTTTGGGATTATTTGGTTTTCGTAAGGTGACTTACACAACATTTTTGTTTACATGCATTAACATTTTATTAGTTAAATCAAAGGTCAAAACTTTGCGCAAAATGCAAAGGGCACCAATAAACCAGTAAACATCAAACTTCTCTCGTTTAGCCCCAACTAGAGGTCCGGTGAGATGACTATACTGCACCGGCACGGAGGGGGACGCAGCTTCATTGACTTACGGCAACTGCCTTTGGGTGAATGACACGTGGGCCCAGGGGTGGTTGGCCCACCTATCATACAGCCAAAGGTAGGTGCAGTAGAGGGCCGAGGAGTAGTACGAAATCCTACGCACCTACGCACGCTAACCAAGGGCAAGAGTGATCACTCGAATCGCAAGATCAGTTGACTAGAAGCTACGCTAGACCCATGGAGGCGATGAGCGCGAGCATCAGCCGGCTGCGCCAGATGGTCCACGACGCCGGCCTGCGGCCCGGCACCGAGGAACGTCTCCAGGTAGTATTGCTTGAGGACGCCAGGGCGAGGGGCCGCTTGGACGACATCTTTGTCTCCTTGTTCGACGAGGTCCTCGTCGGTTTCCTCGACAAGTTCACCGTCGTCAAGAAGCTTGCGGACGACTTTGACGTAAGCCTCCAGCCAACGCGCCCAGGCTCTGCGATGCCCGCCACCCTCAACGGCCACTATGGTGACAACCTCTTCGACGCACTGGTGGCCCTGCGACTGCCCGACGTCGCGCCGAAGAATGTCCACCTCGAGGTCGCGCTCGCCGCGCAGCGCCTGGCGCAGCAAGACACCATCGACATAATCACCCACGTCTATGCGCAAATCGTCCACAAGGACTACTACATGCAAGAGGATGATGATAGGACGCTGGCCTTCTTGGAGCGCAGGGCAACCTTGGATGGCACTGTTCAGAAGCACGTTGAGCTCACCGCCAACGCCGCTGCTCCTCACACGTCGGTTGGTGATCCAGCGCACTAGGGCATGAGGATGTCGTTGAACGTTGATGGATCCGTATGTATTTTTATCTTTCCGTCAAATCCATGTAGTAGTATATGATACTACAATAATTATCTTACCTTTCGCATCAACTTCATAATTTTCGTACGTACTCCATGCATGAACGGTGCCAAAACCAAACTTCTCATTACTCCATGCATTATTTTCTATCTATCGATCACGCCATGGAGCAGAACCAAAATTTACAAGTTATGAGTTCAAAAGGAAAAGCCTACCGTGTTCGCGTCGCACCCCCACACGGTTGGTCCAGCACGCCGCTCAAGCGGGAATGCATGCGGTGTTGCATTTTCACTTACAAGTGGGACCGCAGTTGAGCAAACCGACTACCGGCAAACCCCCACCCCACCCACCGCGTGATGGCTGAGAAAACAGGAGGGAGAAGAGATGGATATAGCACAGACTCCAAGAAAATTGGTGTCGGATGGGACTCGTGTGGGTGGTGTGTGCCGTACTGCTAGACGTGAATGCTAGTTATGGCCCATGCCACCCCACTATATCGAGCCTATATCAAGGTACGTAGAACAAATTTCCTGCAGTCCGTGCTCAGCCCTCCTCTATCTCTCTTCTCAGCCAGCCAGCGGACGCGCGGAGCCCATCGTCTGTTTGCTCACATGCGGCCCCACATGTCAGTGAAAACGCAAGAGGACCCACTGAACCTGCACATCTTTCGCCTCGACGTGCTGGTGATGAAAAACAAATCCAATAAAGATCTTCGGTGGCCGCTTTTGGAGTTACTCAAGAGTATGAAGATTCTATTTACAGTTTAACCCAAGATGCACATCTCGTGGCTTCAACTACCACTCTATTTTCTTTCATGACACGACCTGGATGCTGGATGTCCCACGTGTCGGCAAAAGGAGGAAGAACCCGACCAAATCTTCGGTTCTGCTCTCGGATTAGACTAGTTGTGCTAACTTAAATTTTTTATTGTGTACTCCCTCCGTTCCAAAATACTTGACTTCCGTTTGTCCAAAAATGGATGTACCTATATACTAAGACATGTCTAGATACATATATATTTTGACAAATAGAAGGCATGTATTGTGCAACGGAGGGAGTAGAATGTATGCAAGTTTTTGTATTGGGAAGAAGAGTACAACCATATATTGATAGAGCACAATTTAGTAGATGTTCTATCACTTTTAGCTAGTATAGAATAGAGGCTAGACATGAGACTATATGCGAGGAAGCAACGTCTACTTCTTTACACTCGAAGAAGAAAGAAGCACGCAAGATCGAGCCTCCGCAGATCAACAATGAATGCATCGAGAAGGCACTAATCCAACTTACAGGAGTAGTAAAATGTATTCTTGTGGTTCTTGTTTTCTTTGGTCTTACTTTTCTAGTCAAAATTATCGTTGGAGTTCATGCAAAACGGAGGTGCATTTGGGGTCGTGCGTTGGAGTTGGCCTTACAAGTGGGACCGTAGTTAAGGAAACCGACTATCGGCAAACCCCCACCTCACCCGCCGCGCGATGGCTGAAGTTAGAGAAATGACGAGGTTGAAGAGATTGCTCTAGCATGGACTCTAAGAAATAATATGGTGTCAGATGGATGTCGTGGTGGTGGTGTGTGCCGTACTCCTGGACGTGAATGCTTGTTTTGGCCCATGCCACCCTACTACTCCTACTACTTACTCCTACTATATAGTACTAGTATCGAGGATTTGAGGTGCTGGTTACGTACAACTGAAGGATCGAAAGTATGTCTAGAGGGGGGTGATTAGACTACTTGACCAAATAAAAACTTAACCTTTTCCCAATTTTAGTTCTTGGCAGATTTTAGCTAATTTAGGACAAGTCAAGCAATCATCACATAATTCAAGCAAGCATGCAGAGAGTATATAGGCAGCGGAAAGTAAAGCATGCAACTTGCAAGAATGTAAAGGGAAGGGTTTGGAGAATTCAAACGCAATTGGAGACATGGATATTTTTCCCGTGGTTCGGATAGGTGGTGCTATCCTACATCCACGTTGATGGAGACTTCAACCCACGAAGGGTAACGGTTGCGCGAGTCCACACAGGGCTCCACCCAAGGGTAACGGTTGCGCGAGTCCACACAGGGCTCCACCCACGAAGGGTCCACGAAGAAGCAACCACCCACAAAGGGTCCACGAAGAAGCAACCTTGTCTATCCCACCATGGCCATCGCCCACACAGGACTTGCCTCACTAGCGGTAGATCTTCACGAAGTAGGCAATCTCCTTGCCCTTACAAACTCCTTGGTTCAACTCCACAATCTTGTCGGAGGCTCCCAAGTGACACCTAGCCAATCTAGGAGACACCACTCTCCAAGAAGTAACAAATGGTGTGTAGGTAATGAACTCCTTGCTCTTGTGCTTCAAAATGATAGTCTCCCCAACACTCAACTCTCTCTCATAGGATTTGGATTTGGTGGAAAGAAGATTTGAGTGGAAAGCAACTTGGGAAGGCTAGAGATCAAGATTCATATGGTAGGAATGGAATGTCTTGGTCTCAACACATGAGTAGGTGGTTCTCTCTCAGAACATATGAGTTGGAATAGTGTGTGTGTTCTGATGGCTCTCTCATCGATTGAGAAGGAGGTGGAGGGGTATATATAGCCTCCACACAAAATCCAACCGTTACACAGTTTTCCAATCTTGGTGGGACCGAATTAATAAACTCGGTCGGACCGAAAATGCAAACCTAGTGACCGTTAGAGATTTTCGGTGGGACTGACATGCAACTCGGTAGGACCGATATGGTTAGGGTTTGGGCATAACGTAATCTCGGTGAGACCGATTACACAAACTCGGTGAGACCGAATTTGGTAATTAGCTAACCAGAGAGTTGGTCAGGCAAACTCGGTGGGACCGATTTGCTCTTTCGGTGAGACCGAGTGGAACTCGGTGAGACCGAAAAGTTACAAAGGGGAAACACTGAGTTTAGATTGCAATCTCGGTGGGACCGATTCGCTCTTTCGGTGAGACCGAAAAGTTACGAAAGGGAAACAGAGAGTTTGCAACCCCATCTTGGTGAGACCGAGATCCCTATCGGTAGGACCGAATTGCTAGGGTTTGGCAGTGGCTAATGACAAGTGAAACTCGGTGGCGCCGGATAGGAAGAATCGGTAGGACCGAGTTTGGCTTAGGGTTTAGGTCATATGTGGATATGGGAAAGTAGTTGAGGGTTTTGGAGCATATCACTAAGCACATGAAGCAAGAGGCTCATTAAGCAACACCTCATCCCTCCTTGATAGTATTGGCTTTTCCTAAAGACTCAATGTGATCTTGGATCACTAAAATATAAAATGAAGAGTCTTGAGCTTTTGAGCTTGAGCCAACCCTTTGTCCTTAGCATTTTGAGGGTTCCACTTTCACATCCATGCCATGCCAATCATTGAGCTTTCCTGAAATAATCATCTTGGAATAGCATTAGCTCAATGAGCTATATGTTGTTATGAATTACCAAAACCACCTAGGGATAGTTGCACTTTCAACAGCGAACACATTAACATATGGCTACAGTAAAAACACCCACCCGACGCGCGAAGCATGTGAAGCTAGTACTCCGTCTAGGTGAATAAGTCGTATTAGAAGGTGCATCACGACCTAGGTGCAAGCAGATTGGTGGAAAAGAAGAATATTTCTCTCTTCTAAACACAACATTTAATCACAACAGTTAAGAGGATGCCTTATTAGCTACCCATGCAGGCCATCGTAATTCATAGCATGCAAAGCGCTTTTATTTCTTTCCTAATAACCGCATGGACATGCTGCATGCAATGGTCCTTGCCCGAGCAAAAAAAAGGGAGGAAAGGGGTTTCCCTGGGAGACAACGAGGCAGAGGTGGAAGCGCTCGCTCGCGAACAAGGCAGGGCGGGCATCGAGATGGAAAGTTAATGAACGGCGCCTAAACATTTTGGGAAAATCTAATTTTCGTAAGGTGACTTACTCACCTAGACGAAGGGAGTACAAATAGTGTACTACTATTATTGATTGGCCTCATCCGATAACCTGTTGCAATGCACGTACAATTATGTATTTGGAAAATATTTTTTTGCCTCGTCACACCACTCACTCAGAGAAGCGACTCGAAAGCCATTCATAAATTTAGTAAGTTTATCACAGGCATATCATTTTATTACATAGAACAGGTCAGCAACCCACATCGACAACGAGGATACATTATAAATACTAAAGTTTTCACCACACAACAAATAACAAGCAATGAAATGAACTTCAACTCAACCATTCCTCGGTGTTGGAAACACTTGCTTTGAACCACAAGTGATTCTCTGGGACGGGCCATCCATTGTCGATCTGGAGACCAACGCAGGACTGATCATCCAGGCTGAAGCGGCCTACTATATCAGTACCAGGGTAGGGAACCACCCAAATGTCCGAGGTATAGACATAGTTGCTTCTCATAAATGTGTCAACAACAGTTGGATCGCCTTTCACCATCATCAGATAGTTTTGTCCAAGGAAGAACGAGTTTTCTCCAAGACTATAAATTCTGTACCAGGGAGAAGGAGTTGGCACTAGCACACTAGTATCCATCCTGAATACCATGCAACGGGTGTTGGAATAGGTCTGGAGAGTGCGACCATGGGAGACACGTGCTTCCTTAGCAGTAACATTATCAGTGGACTGTATACACACAAGAAGAGGTGATCCATCGGAATTTGTTGCCAGGCGCCACAGAGTATATGGGCGCTGCTCATCCTCATGCTCGTGATCATCACCATCGTCATCTCCCCCTTGGTTATAAATTTTTTCAAGTATAGGTGGTGGGATGTTCACAGGACCTTGGAAACACAAGAAGAAGGTTAATTAGTAAAGGGAAACTTGCTAACCCACATGCATGTGGATGAAACAATTATAATTATGGTGGAAGACAAACATACCAAAACAACAAGGATGCCATGCAAAAACGGTGCCACGAGTGGTGGCAGCAAACACAAGGCCCTCATATTGAATTGCATCACAGTACTCATCCGTGTACAGAAACTGATTTTTGAGCAATATCCATCGAGTCAAACCACTAAGGACGGCAACAAGCTTGTCGAAGATAGCAACAACTTCAAAGTTGTCGTAATTCCAAGAGCGGTTGGGAACTCGACAAATTGCTATCTTCCATAGAAGACAGTCACCATGATCGTATTTGAACGTGCATACAATACCGGTCACGAGTGTACACATTCACAAGTTCCCACTCGCAGTTGGACCCAATGTAAACAACCTAATATCCATTTGGGCCCACCCAAGCCTTGCCCTCAAGCGATGGCATCTTAACATCATACGTATCATTATCAAGCGGCATCAACTTGCACAGGGCGAGGCCTCAGTCGTGCCGGCGCCAGTCATCAGGGTCACGGCGAAGAAGATAGGGGAGATCAAACCGCTCCTTGACTCTTGGGTTCCTTGCAATGATGTTATTAGTTGAGTCGAGAATGGGCTTGAACGAACCTGCCATGCTAGCCGAGGTGATGATGTCACACCGATCAATGAGTTCCTCCACCACGTCATCTTTCAGATCGGGGCAAGAATAACCGGGTCATTTCCGGCCTGTTCCCTCCATGGAGAAGACGATCGAACAATGGCAGAAGAAAGGGTGAAGGGATGAAGGAAAATGGAGGAGGGAGAGGAAGAGCATGCGACAGTAGTTCCAAATCGAGAGGGAAAGGTGAAGAGTCGGTGGACGGTTGCGAGTTTGCCACGGTTCATGAAGAGGCGCCCCGGCCTTCACATCCGTTCGGGAATACTCCTACTACTCGCCGTCGTCTCACTGATATGTTGGAACGGGACCACATGTCAACGAAACATGGTGTGTAATTTCTCGTGCAAAATGTGATCTGGCCGCGTTGGCCCGAGGTGCCGCATTAGTTATCGACATTTATTTTTTTAATGGCGTGCCGATCAGTTTTGAAGCACGACTAACTGGTACTGTACGCAGAGAAAATATAAACTACTCTACCACTACTCCACCTCCAGTACTAGTAGTATAAAAAGATATATAGGCTGGAGCTTCAGCGCTTTCTTGCTAAGGGCTGCCCACTTGCTTCTCACACTACCACCCTCTCTCCGGATCTAAAAAAGACGGCCCCTCTCTCCCTCCTCACCGGTGGTCACAGATCCGCCGGGGAAGAAAAGGACGTGCAATGTTGACGCACTCGTCGTCAGCGAGCGAGGTCACACACTGACGACAAGGCCGTCCTCTCAGACCTAGCGCCCGCGCGGGATGGCCTCTGTCCCCAAGCTCGCTACCGTAGTGTGTGCGGAGGACGACGACCACGAGCGAAGCCACTTCCCGTCGACCCTCAGGTATGTTACGTATTTTTGAACCATAACCTTGTTCTATTGCCCCATCTGCCATGTCGTTGCATGTGGATCTTTTTCCACTCCACCATCTTCCCAATTTGCTATCCTCTGCTCTGCTGGCCACGCAAACGAAAACCATAATTTGCACTACTAAAGGAAACCCTACTTCATGCAGACTAATCCATGTCTGGGTTGAATAAGGAAAGGAAGGGAGACTATACTGTCCAAGAGAGTAGGCATCGAACCCGCATCTAGGTTGAAAAGGGGAAATCAGTAGCTAAGGAACGAGTCTCGTGTCTCTTGGTTGAAGAAGGGTAGAAAGGCATGACAATGCAATAGAGAATGACCAGGTCGATCGGTTTGTTGTCCTCGCATAGGAAAAAGGTGGCTAAAGAGAACAAAAATGGGACGTAATCCACATATGCTGCCTGGATATTTGTTGCTCTAGGCAACCATACCTCCCTCACCACTCTACATCCGTGGAGGTACATCGTACTGGTGCGCCCACTGTCCGAATGGCCCATGCTCTTATTGCCACTTTTTTTGCTGTTAGTATAACGCCAGCAGTCAAGTCAAGCAATGCTACTGCTAAAGTGATGCCACAATTAACTAATGCTGCTCTCAGTCTAATGCCACCGATAAATTTAAGCAATGCCATTTAATGTCACTGGATTATTTCAGGGTTAGCTGTTGATTGTGGATGTATGGATGTATTAAAGATTTTTCAGCTAAGGCATTCTAATGCTGTTGCACAGCCAGTATACCAATGATGAAACTTGTTACTACCTTCAGATTTTTGCACTGTTAATGCTTATAGATTACATACCTCACTTTCATGAGATAAGTTAATTTTTTTTGTACAGTGTCACCAAAATGCCAAGGCGCTGATGTCATTTTATTTTGGTTAAACTGCATAGACAATTATGAAGACAAGAGGAAAGGTCAAGAGTGGGCACCTCCTCCTCCGGCTGTTCTCTTGAGGAGGTCTGTATGTTTGTCTCTAATGCCTCTCGACTACATACCTGACATCATGATGTAATGTTAAGTCATTTCCTTTTGTATAGTGTCACTGAATTGTCAAGGCGTTGATGGCATTTTATTTTAGTAGAACTGCACAAAATTTGCTTAAAAGAAGAGGAAAGGTCAGGAATGGCTCACTTTTCCAAAAAAACTATGTATGCCTTCTTGACATCAGCCACTGTTGCTTTATTTATTCCTTCAAACAGGTGGTTAGAAGCAGTCTTGCTACCTTTTCCCAATAAGAAAGTGGAATGCTTATATTTGTGAGTCTATGCTTCAACTAGTGCCACTTTTAGAGTAATCACACTTTCAATATCTATGCAAACAGGGATGCTCGATTTTAGTGGAACTGCACAAAAAGTCCAACTGGTTCAACATTAGGAGCATGTTTTTTCCCAAACCTTTATATCCAATTGGTGGCACTATGAGCTGTTCATTACGAAGGTACATGGTTTGCTACTATCTTGCTACTCTTTTTGTACTGTCATTAGATAGTAATACTAGTGGTTTGCATGTGAATTTATTGGCAGGGTGGACCTACATTGGAGGTGCAGGACAGGATTCAATGATTGGATGCTCAATTTCGGTTGTATTGATTTCACCTCTTCCATCACTGCGAACATGGATATCCTTGGTCTGATGAAGAATAGGTGCTATATTTCTGCTCTGAACCAGCAAATCAATTCAGTATGAAATTGTCCAGGGCAAAACTTAACTGTATCAGATTGTCCGGTGCAGAACATGACAGATGCTAAGCGGAAGAGTCATGTTTAAACCGAAAATGCAAGGTGTGGTATATGTTTACTAGCTGCTTGATATTTGTGCAGACAGAGATGTCTGCCCGTTGCTATTTGGCACACAAACAAAGTGTCCACAATTTTGGTTGAACTGCACAAGAGAATAGTATAGTCACTGCATGTAGTGCCATTTGAAAATAGACGCAGAAAGATTGGATAGTCACTTCATGGACTGCAGAAAAGTAGTACTGTACGATTTATTGGCCAACACTAGGTGCTTCATTGCTTTGGTCTGATTATACAATGGGCATCATTTTGCCTAAGTTAAAGTTTGTATTCCGAAAATAGTCTCGTGGTGTGATCGAGAGAAGACCAAATCATATTACAGTGGATGTTCCTCCATCATGTGTGGTTCATTCTCATGGTTCCAGCTGTTGGTGAAACCACTTACGTTTGCAAGAGGAATTGTAGACTTCACAAACAAATTTGTCTTCAGTCTGTACTGAATGTTGGCCAAGAGAAGCATCCATGTTAGTAGGAAGAACATATGTTTTTTCTAGATCTTTGCTTTTGGAGCTACATATTTGTATATGATCTGTGAATCATCAAGATGCATTAACATGTTGATCTTATGTATGGGAATCGTACTAGTTAGTTTTAGTTGCGATGCAAGATCCGAAGTGGCTGATCTTTGCTTTTGGAGCTACATATTTGTATATGATCTGTGAATCATTGAGATGCATTAACAGTTACTTATTTCTCTTCGCTCAGTGTTTACAAGTTACTGATTGATCACTAGCTAGCCTACAAATGCGCTCCTGGCAGTTTTATTTGCGACGCAAGATGCGAAGTGGCAGTTTTTTGAATAAAAATGCCTACCTCTGAAGAAACTGACAAGCTACACAATCGATCCTACACGGATAAAAATGCCTACCTCTGAAGAAACTGACAAGCTACACTATCGATCCTACACGGATAAATAGTGGATCATGCACGTACTACCTCCTTTCCGATTTGCAGGGCTCAATTCAAGAAACGACCTACTCGATCCTACACGAATAAATAGCGGATCACACACGTACTAGTACCTCCTTTCCGGTTTGCAGGGCTTAATTCAAACATCTCACCAACCAAGGTACTCCCTCTGTCTGGGTTTATTAGTCCCGTGAGCAAAGCAGCAAGACCAAGGCATGGCAATAATTAACGGCATGCAGAAGTTTAAGCCTAATTAATTCCAGTGGTTTAAGTGGCTGCATGCGTGCCCTCGGCTGCAACTCGTTGCATGCTGCTTCGCGTACTGCCTGCGAGCGATTCTGAGTGCCTGCATGCAGCCGGCCGTAATTAAGGTAGCTAACTGATGCGAAAAAAGATACGCTTTAAATCCGTGGAATCATTATTGACAAGGAGGGAGATGATTCGAGTGCACTCGTTTGACCGCCATGCCGGCATGAGACCCAGACGGGACGGGACGACACAGTCATAATTTCAGTTTCTCTAGTTTTCCACGACAAGCTGGCGCGCTAAGCCATTATGCATTGAATTCCGATGACCGTCGCGCTACCTTCCGCCTATAAGTACTGTTTCCCGGCCTTCTCCGGTGCCACCGTGACCCAATGAGACGTCTCCAACGTATCTATAATTTTTGATTGCTCCATGCTATATTATCTACTGTTTTGGACTATATTGGGCTTTATTTTCCACTTTTATATTATTTTTGGGACTAACCTATTAACCGGAGGCCCAGCCCAGAATTGCTGTTTTTTGCCTATTTCAGTGTTTCGAAGAAACGGAATATCAAACGGAGTCCAAAGGGAATGAAACCTTCGGGAACGTGATTTTCTCATCGAACGTGATCCAGGAGACTTGGACCCTACTCCAAGGAAGCAAAGAGGCGGTCACGAGGGTGGGGGGCGCGCCCCCCCTAGGGCGCCCCCTGCCTCGTGGGCCCCTCGGAGCTCCACCGACGTACTCCTTCCCCCTATATATACCTACGTGCCCTCAAACGATCAGATACGGAGCCAAAAACCTAATTCCACCACCGCAACTTTCTGTATCCACGAGATCCCATCTTGGGGCCTGTTCCGGAGCTCCGCCGGAGAGGGCCGTCATCACGGAGGGCTTCTACATCATCATAGCCTCTCCGATGAAGTGTGAGTAGTTTACCTCAGACCTTCGGGTCCATAGTTATTAGCCAGATGGCTTCTTCTCTCTTTTTGGATCTCAATACAATGTTCTCCCCCTCTCTCGTGGAGATCTATTCGATGTAATCTTCTTTTTGCGGTGTGTTTGTTGAGACCGATGAATTGTGGGTTTATGATCAAGTCTATCTATGAATAATATTTGAATCTTCTCTGAATTATTTTATGTATGATTGGTTATCTTTGCAAGTCTCCTCGAATTATCAGTTTGGTTTGGCCTACTAGATTGGTTTTTCTTGCCATGGGAGAAGTGCTTAGCTTTGGGTTCAATCTTGCGGTGTCCTTTCCCAATGACAGAAGGGGAAGCAAGGCACGTATTGCATTGTTGCCATGGAGGATAACAAGATGGGCTTTATTTCATATTGCATGAATTTATCCCTCTACATCATGTCATCTTGCTTAAGGCGTTACTCTGTTTTTAACTTAATACTCTAGATGCATGCTGGATAGCAGTCGATGAGTGGAGTAATAGTAGTAGATGCAGGCAGGAGTCGGTCTACTTGTCTCGGACGTGATGCCTATATACATGATCATACCTAGATATTCTCATAACTATGCTCAATTCTGTCAATTGCTCAACAGTACTTTGTTAACCCACCGTAGAAATACTTATGCTCTTGAGAGAAGCCACTAGTGAAACCTATGGCCCCCGGGTCTATTCTCATCATATCAATCTCCATCACTATATTATTGCTTTGCTTTTACTTTTGCCTTTTACTTTTTACTTTGCATCTCTATACCAAAAATACCAAAAATATTATCTATCATCTCTATCAGATATCACTCTCGTAAGTGACCGTGAAGGGATTAACAACCCCTAATCGCGTTGGTTGCGAGGAACTATTGTTTTTGTGTAGGTACGAGGGACTTGCGCGTGGCCTCCTACTAGATTGATACCTTGGTTCTTAAAAACTGAGGGAAATACTTACGCTACTTTGCTGCATCATCCTCTCCTCTTCGGGGAAATCCAACACAGTGCTCAAGAGGTAGCACCCAACTCGCCATATCCTCATAAGCCCCCACCAGCCCGACGTTGCTTGCCACGTCCGCCATGCCCCCGCCCGTCCGCGGTAGGCGATGCCGGAGGCGGTCATCGCCGAAACTAGTGTTCGGGTTTTCACCGGAAGGCAGACGGAGGGAGGAGGCATTCTATCTGTCTTTAGATCGCAATGAGGAGATCGAGGAGTTGTTGGAGTGCGACCGCATGACGGAGGAGCGGGAGTTGTTGGAGCAGCGTATTGCCGATTTGCGCCGCCAGCGAGACATGGAGCAGCAGCGCACCGACGCTCTGAGTCGTGAGCAGAGCGCCCGCAACTGGGCCGACTACGTGGAGGCCGGCGCCCGGCAAATAGCCCTGGAGGCTGTCGGGCACGCACGCGTTCGCGACGTTGATTTTTACTACCAGCTCGTCAAGTGGGTTTCCTGCTTGGAAGCCGAAGCTTCGGTGGACCACGCTGGCATGGAAAGGGCCAACGCGCGCGAGCAACGTGCCCTATCGCACCTCTTGCAAGTCCGAGGCGAGGCGCACGACGCCGGTGCCGGCGTTTAGCGTGTACCACAGATGGCGGCCGGCATCGTCTAGTTAGCTAAGAGTAAGTTAGTACTTGTACGCTACTAGAGTGTTAGTGGGAGTAGATAGTTAACTTGGCTATGATGGTTGTCAACGTGGAAGTTCAGTACTCTATATGTGGATCAGACCTGTTACTTTGCTCTGAATGTTGAACTTTCCGTTTGAATGTATGGAATGGGCTGTTATATTTTTAAATGGGTTGTATTTGTCCTCCACGGGTTTAGAGCCTGACTTGTGGGCCTAGCAAGTTGACGCGTACACAATCAGGAGATGATTGTACGTGGAGAGGATGACAGCAGGGACCCACCAAGGTCATGGCAGTATGGAAGCAAGTGCCTCCTTATTTCAAGCCAATAAAAATGGCTCCTCTTAGTTGATTTCTGACATCTGGGTCCCATGCCTTCGTCAACATAGTCAATAAACGAGAGAATTGCACAACGAGCGGCTGACACCAGGGACCCAGGAGCTCGCCCAGTTATTTTTGTTTTGGGTTAATTTGATAAATGCCACTCCAAATCTGGTGTATCTGAGAAATGCCACTGCAATTTCCAAACTTTGAGAAATGCCATTTCATGCCATTTCTAGTGGCATTTTTCGAAGTCTGGAGTGGCGTTATTCAAAGTTTGCAAACTGCAGTGGCGTTTTTCAAAGTTTGCAAAAATTGCAGTGGCATTTTTCAAATTTTGGAAATTGCAGTGGCATTTTTATGTATTGCCATAATTGGAGTGGCATTTATCTAATTTGTTTTTGAGACGGAAGCAGGGTGTCAACTGGGCTGTGCGGGACACTCTGGCCTGTCTAGCCAGCCTTTTCTTTTATGTTTACCACAGACCAGCCCAGTAGTTTTTTTTCTTTCTGAAAATGGCTAGCCCAGTTTTTTTGTGATTTGTCAAGTAAGTCGATTTATCAGGCCTGTTGGGCTACAAATCTTTCAAGACGAGGAGAGCTTCATTCGGCTGGCCGAGAAAATGGCCTATCAGTAATGAGAAATGGGCTGTACATTTTTAAAACACATCAAACAGACAATTATTTTCAAATATATTTTTTCATTTCGAGATTTTAAATTGCATTGATTTTTATGCATGGACAATTTATTGGATTTTATATTGATATAAATTTATTTTTAAAATCAGTTTGAATGTGACTCGAAATTTCGGGATTAAAAACAGTTCAGACCGCACCGACATATGCAAAAGTTCGTATAATTTTTTATCCGTGGCCACAATATGGGCTGTAACGCTAACAAAAAGAATATGGGCTCCAAAAAAACCCGTAAGAATTAGAAAATGGGCTATAAATTATTTGAAATAATGGCAGATGGGCTATATGCTGTTTTCCACAGATTTGAGGCTTTCCATAGATGGCCTGTATACTGTTGGATGTCCATCCAACGGCCATCGTGCTTCTTCAATCTCTGCTCTTCCTGCTCCAGCCGCTCGAACAAGCGCCGGCGGGACTACCTGGTCCCTCCTCCTCGCGGCCGGTTGTGCTATCGCACAGGCCTCACAGCCCCACCGTACTCCCATCGCTGGCCTAGCCATCCCTCTACTCACCCACACCTGCTGTTATTCTCCGGCGACGGCAGACGAACCAGTAAACCCTCGTACAGTCGTACGCCCCTCCGCGTGGGAAACAAAAACAACTGTCGAGTCTTCCCTGTCTCCGTGTCATTCCCTTCCTAGGCCTCGCCGTCGTCCACCGCCCTGGTGCTCTCGGCGTGGCGTGGTCAGCGTGGTTAACGATTGACATGCATCTGAAGTGGACTGTATGTGGAGAGGCTGACAGCTGGGTCCACAGCCGCACGCAAGGAAATGCCTCCTTATTACGCGCAAAATAATGATTCCTCCACCTAACATCTGGGACCCACCGAAAGGGCCTCTGTATTTCGCGAAAAAAATGTTATCGCCGCTGACAGCTCGGACCCACCAGCTATATCTTCGCATGCAAGGAAGTGCCTCCTTATTACGCACAAAAAAATGAATACCCCCCTGCAAGCTGGGACCCAGTATAGTGGGCCTACTAAGTTGACGGGGACGAAGGGCTTTGTCAACTTAGTCAATATGCATGATTCTAGCTCGACTGACCGTACGATGTCCATCCAACGGCCGTAGTGCTTCTTCAACCTCTGGTCTTCTTGCTCCAGCCGCCCAAAGCAGTGGCGGTCGTGCCGCCTACTCCTGCCTCCCGTGGCCGGCTGTGCTGCCGCGGAGGCCTCACCGCCCCCATACTACTCCCACCGCTGGCCAGGCCATCCCTCCACTCCACTCACCCACACCCCCTGTTATTCAGCAGCGACGGCAGCGCAACCGAACCAGTGAACCCTCGTACTCCTCTCCGCGTGGGCATCCACTTCCGCGTCTTCCCCGGCTCCATGTCATCCCCTTCCTAGGCCTCGCCGTCGTCCACCGCCGTGGTGCTCTCGGCGCGGCGTGGTCAATGTGGTCAACGACCGAATTCCCTCGGAAGAATACTGTACGTGGAGAGGCTGACAGCTGGGTCCACGGCAGCCGCAAGGAAGTGCCTCCTTATTACGCGGAAAATAATTATTCCTCCACCCGACAGCAGGGACCCACCGGACGCCCACCAGTATATCGTGAAAAAAACGTTTGCCCCTGACTACTGGGACCCACCCGATGGGCCACCGTATTTCGTGAAAAAAACGTTCCCCCTGCTGTCAGCTCAGACCCACCGGAAGTGCCTCCTTATTACGGACAAAAAATGAATAACCCCTGCTAGCTGGGACCCACCTTGGTGGGAGGCTGACTTGTGGGCCTACTAAGTTGACGGGGACGGAGGGCTTTGTCAACTTAGTCATTATGCACGATTCTAGCTCCAGTGACCTTACGATTTCCACACAACGGCCGTAGTGCTTCTTCAACCTCTGGTCTTCTTGCTCCAGCCGCCCAAACCAGCATCGGTCGTGCCTCGTGCTCCTGCCTCCCGTGGCCGGCTGTGATGCGGCGGAGGCCTCACCGCCCCTACTACTCCCACCGCTCGCCAAGCCATCCCTCTACTCACCCACACCCCCTGTTATTCTGCGGCGATGGCAGCCTCACACCGCAGCGAACCAGTGAACCCTCCTACTCCTGTACGCGTGGGCATACACTGCCGCGTCTTCCCCGGCTCCGCGCCGTCCCCTTCCTAGGCCTCGCCGCCGTCCACCGCCCTGGTGCTCTCGGCACGGCGTGGTCAACGTGGTCAAGGAACAGCTTCCATCGGACGTGGACTGTACGTGGAGAGGCTGACAGCTGGGTCCATGGCCGCAGCAAGGAAGTGCCTCCTTATTATGTGCAAAATAATTATTCCTCCACCTGACTGCAGGAACCCACCAGACGGGCCACTGTATTTCGCAAAAAAACGTTTGCCCCTGACTGCTGGGACCCACCAGCTACATCTTCGCACGCAAGGAAGTGCCTGACAGTCGGGACCCACCTGGTTGAAGCATACGTAGCGTTGTCATTCTGGTCGCGAACGTGTACGTACATATATACTGGTCGATGTAGAGGTGCACACGTGTCGTAGTAGAGGCGTGCACGTAGCATGTACACGTACGTACAACGGCCAGGGTGCAAGAAAGAAAATACGGACACGTATGTGTGCATACGGGTGGGGTCTCGAACGCCTACTCGCGCATACGTACGGCGAGGGCTCGTGTACATGGCTGGGTCGGAACGGAGAAACATCGTCGTCGTCGTGTTCATGGGGAGGCAATGTAATCCATCGTGCTCATAGGGAGGCAACAGAATGCGTCGTTTTCATCGGGAGGGCTTGGACGGAACAAGCGATTGAAATGAGGCCTGGTGTAGCGCAGAACGGAGGAAACGGCCTTGTGTTCAACCGGGCACGTTTGAAACGGGATCCTGTTCATCAGGAGGGGTCTGGCGTACCGCAAAACGGAGGAAACGGACCTCCTACGGTCGAAACGGGGGTCCTGTTGATCGGGAGGGGTGTGGCATACCGCAAAACGAACAAAACGGACTTGTGTTGGAGCGCTACGGTCGAAACGAGGGTCCTGTTCATCGGGAGGGGTGTGGCGTACCGCAAAACGGGACTCCACGGGATACTTTTCATCTCCACCATCGACCTCCTCCAGCCTCCACGGGCTCCTGTTCATCCAGCCTCCACGGGCTCCTGTTCATCTAGCCTCCACTACGCGCTACTCCACCGGCTACTGTTCAACCACCCCTCCACCATCTACTGTTCATCCAGCCCTCCACACCATGGGGTCCTGTTCAACCACCCCTCCACCGTCTACTGTTCATCCAGCCCTCCACAACACGGGGTCCTGTTCATCCACCCCTCCACGGGCACCCCTCCACCGTCTACTGTTCATCCAGCCCTCCACCACACCATGGGGTCCTATTCATCCAGAGGCAACGCCACCGCTCACTGTTCATCCAAATACCCCCGCAACGCTCACTGTTCATCCCAGAGGTAGCATCGATCGGCTTCAGTTAGCAGCAGTAGAGAAGGAATCGCTCGATCGGGTTCAGTTAACAACCATCGATCAATCGCTCGGGTTCAGTAATGCGTAGCCTGCAGTGCAATCGCTCGGGTTTAGTTAGAGCCCAACTCCTTGCTCGGGTTCAGTTAGAGCCAACGCCTTGCACACATGCGCGTACGTGTACGAGAGAAACGCGCATCGCTCGGCCCCCGACCTCCAACGGTAACCAGGAACTCCCTGAAATATTCCTCCCCCTCGCTTCTACAACGGTTTTTTCCGTCATGGACGGCCCAAAGAATGTCATGCAGCTGCGTCTCCGGCCCGCCCAGGACGAAAAGCCCATTTTCTGTCATGATTTTTTATCATAGATGTAGGAGCCCACCACATCTATGATGATACCGGGTTTTGTCACAATTATCGTCATAGAAGTGTCATATGTATGACATAATTTTTTTTGTTCGGCCCAAAATGTCACGGATGTGTCTTTTTTCGTAGTGATTAGACCTATCTTTTTGCGTATGCGTTTGACTGATATGCTTAAACTGAGTCCTTATGCTAAGTATATGAAAGATATTGTTACAAATAAATGAAAGATACCAGAAGCTAAAATTTCCACCATGATTGCCAATTATACTTTTAAAGGTGGAATACCAAAGAAACTCAGAGATCCAGGAGTACCAACTATACCATGCTCCACTAAAAGAAACTATGTTGTGATCTTGGAGCCGGTGTTAGTGTTATGCCTCTCTCTTTATATCATAGACTTGATTTGAATAAGTTGACACCTACTGAAACATCTTTGCAAATGGCCGATAAAGCAACTACTATACCTGTCGGTATTTGTGAGGATGTGCCTGTTGTGGTTGCAAACGTTACTATTTTAACGAACTTTGTTATTCTTGATATTCCCGAGGACGATAGTATGTCGATTATCCTTGGTAGACCTTTTTTGAATACTGCAGGGGCTGTTATTGATTGCAAGAAAGGCAATATCACTTTTCATGTTAATGGTAATGAGCATACGTTACACTTTCCGAGGAAACAACCTCAAGTACACAGTATCAATTCTATTGGAAAAACTTCAACAATTACTATTGGAGGTTTCGAATTCCCTCTTCCTACTGTCAAGAAGAAATATGATATTCTTATTGTTGGGGACATACGTATCTCCATTGAGGTAACCTAGTGTTTTTCGAAAATTCTCCGGTTTAATGCGATTCGGAAAGAATTTGTTAACAAGACTTGATCAACCTTGTTAGTGGATTCCTTTTGATGAGCATGAGATGGATGAAGTTAGAAATCAGAACTTTCTGTACCCTCCTTTTACTTTCTGTTATTTAGATTAAATAAAGGAAACATAATATTTTCTGTCTGTTTTTGAATTATCCTTGCAATAAAAAATACCCCGAAAATAAAAGTTCTCCAAACATCTTGAAAATGAAATATGATATTTTGTAGAATATTTAAGAATATCTGGCACTGAGAACACACCAGGGGGCCCCACCATCTGGCCATGAGGGTGCAGGGAGCGCCCACCCCCCTGGGGCGTGCCCCCTGCCTCATGGGCCCCATGTGGACCTCCTCCACTTATTCCTGCACCCATTCACTTCGTCTTCCTCTAGAAAAAAATCCTCCCATAGCTCAAACCCGTGTTCTAGCTCATCTTGCTGCCATTTTCGATCTCCTTGCTCAAAGCTCCATTCACAAAACTGTTTTGGGGGATTGTTCTTTGGTATGTGACTCCTCCAATGGTCCAATTAGTTTTTGTTCTAGTGCTTTATTTATTGCAAATTTTTGCTGCTTAGGTGACCCTGTTCTTGAGCTTGCATGTCGAATTTATATGGTCCCAAGTAGTCCTAATGCATGATATAGTCTCTAGGCACTTGTTGGAGTAGTTCCTACCAATGTTGTCGAGTTTGGTTCACTTTTATTTTGAGTCACTAAAAATTTCAAAAAAATTTCAGAGAAAGGAAAATGTTCAGGAAAATGTACCTAGGTGGTTCCTCAAGGAAGCAAGGACCAAGGCTCGCGATACGTGATCTGGACGATGAACCACCGAGGGAAGCTCAAGTGCGGCCTTGTGAATGGCCGTCAGACTAGTTTATGGTCCAAGCAGGCATCACGGATGAATTTGACGCGTATGTGCGTAACGCTGATCTTCAGGGCTTCGTGTCAGATAAGTGCCCACAATACTACTACCTAATCGATTCCTTTGTGAGAAGGTTTAAATTTACATCCACGTGAAATTCTCACACTATTTTATTTGATATTTATGATAAATCTTACACCATGGATCTAGAATATTTTAATACCGCTTGTAAACTCCCACAGTGGGGCAATAATAGTGAACCTCACAAATCTGAATTTAAAGACTTTCTTGCTAGTATCACTGTGGGGGAATCTAGAGAAATCACACAAGCTACCACAGGGAGCATTCATTTTCCTTCCATACATTATTTTGCTCTCTTCGTAGGTAGATGTATTAATGGTAAAGATGAGGCTTGTCACATGTGCATTCCAGATCTTAGTGTCCTCAAGAGTGCGGTATTAGGTGATAAACAATATAACTTGGGGGTCATTGTTGCACGAAGGTTGCATCTTAACGGTTTAAGTGGAGACTTGTTTGGTGGAATTTATGCAACTTGTGTCGCTAATTATCTTGATATACCCATACATGAAAATGATATGGAATTGCCTCCTGCTTATCTAGATTATAATGCTATGGTTCGCCATCAGTTTGTTGAGAGGAATGAACAGTTTCTCCAATACCGACTTGTTGGGGAACGCAGTAATTTCAAAAAAATTCCTACGCACACGCAAGATCCATCTAGGTGATGCATAGCAACAAGAGGGGAGAGTGTTACATGCCTTCTAATGGATCCCTTTCCCACCCCCACCCCCTCCACGGCGATCTCCACCACCTCCGGCGATCTCCACCCCTAGCCACCAAATTCTAGTTTCTCCATTAGATCTCTCCGGTGTCTTGAGATCTACTCCTTCATACCCATCTTTCATGGGTTCCAATGATGGTTCCACCCTTGGCTTGGACTTCTCCAAGGGTTTGGTTTTTGCTGAGAAGGTTTTTCAATCTACGGGCTTTTCGGTGCATCCCATGGAAGACTCGGAGATCTTTACCATGGTGGTCTCTTTTGGACGTCATTCCTTCCGTTTGAATGAAGATTCGGTGGCGGCAGCTCTTGAGGCAGCAATTGGCGGCTCGGGCATTGATCTTATGGTTTTCTTGATCAAGGATAAGGTATTTGGCTTTTAGGTATCTTGCAAGGTTGTTGCCATGATCATTATTAGTCTTCGATCTTTTGCTTGTGATCATTTCAAATGTTACTTTCATCTTTGGAGTAACGGTGGCCCGAATTGGAGTCGTGAGTTTAGGATCTGGAATTTGGAATGTGATGCCGAGTGGATCCTCGTTAGTCCTTCTAAGCGGCGTGCAGCTCTTGGGGTTCTAGCCATGCATTCTAGGCCATCAAAATCCTCATTCAAATCCTCAAATTCTGTTGGCAAGAAATTATCATTTGCGGTCTTTCAAAATTATAATGCTTGTCGAGGTTATCGGTATCCGGCTACGGAAAATTATATTCAAACTACTGAAGACGCTGGTTATTCTATCCCGCCACATGAGAGAGTTGTCATCCATCCCGCGCCGCCGGTGAGCCTTCGGTGGACGTCGACGAGGCCATCTATCTCGTTTGGTACGGTTCATGATCTCCTGCCGTTATCTGATCGCTCGCCGACTATCTCGGGCGGGAATTCGGGTACTTTGAATGTGGACGTGCCAACACGTGCCACGGGCCATGGGCTGCTCTTCGTTGGGTCTGACCGGGCTGGCTCGACTTCTTCTGCGGATAATTTGGATATTCCTTCTTCTCAGCAAGCCAGGGATGATTTTGAGGATTTAATTTCTAATATGGTTGATGAGGTTCTCATGTGTCAAAAGTGTTTGAGGAAGGGACACTTTGCAGCCTCTTGCACGTCCAAGTTGTGGTGCATCTCCTGCCTTAGGACGGGTCACATCAGGAAGGATTGCAACAAATTTGCACAGGTTTTGGGGCTTGTTTGGCAACCCAAATCCACTAACACTACGACTTCCGAGGCGCGCTACGAGAATATCTCTCTGACAACACTTTTACCAAACTTGGACCTCCCTTCCACTTCCGCATTAAATCCCTCGTCCAGTTCCATCAGCCCTGGCCCCAAGACTCCCTCTGCCTCGCCGCCTGAAACCCCTCCTCCGCCATTGCACTCGCCGTCGTTGGAGGCCGAGCCCTCGGTTCCGATGGCGAACTTTCATCTGGATCCTCAGCTTTACGTCCCTACGGGCCACCATGTCATCGACGGTGGGGAAGATCGCCTTCCAAGAACCTTCGTTTCGCCGCATACCCCAATTGTGCGCCGCCATGAGGAGTTTATGCTTGCTGAGGTAATGCCTATCCCCCAGCCAGATGAGATAGGTGCTGCTAGAGAGGCTGTAGTTCAGTGGTTGCATGAGCATGGAGTTTTAGTCAGATCGGCTCAGCCATGGATTCGCTCTGTGGGGCTTTTTGAGCTTCGTGGTGCTGCTGTCCGTTTCCATCTGCTGCAGCTCCCGCCGCAGCCACTGGGCAATGATCGCTTTGTGCACTTTATGAAGCATGACGAAGGAGAAAATTTCCGCGGCGTTCAGGGTTTCCGTCAGGGCCTTCTCATGTTCCTGGGCATTCCTTTGGATCTTCGCAATACAGAGTGTATCAGGGCTGCTGTCAACACTTTCGGCAAGTTTCATCATTGGGTTAGCGAGGATCCTTACTTGGTCAGGTCTCTGGTGTTTTCTTCCTTCCCTGAAGACATTCTGGTGCCACGTGATGTGGCGTTTATGGATTTTGCACCCTATGGAGGTGCAAGAGTTTCTTGGACTGCTCCCCTATATATCTTGGGGGCAAACTTTGCCGAGCAGATGCCTCAAGATGAGGATTGGATGCCCATCAATGGCAATCCACACCCAGTGCCTGGTGTTCCATTCCCTGAGATGCCCCCTTTCAACTTACCTGCTTTTCCTGCTTTGGGATGGAATGCAGTGCCACCAGCACCTGTGGTCAATGAGATAGCTGATGATAACTGGGGGATCTGGGATGACAATGTAGCCCCTGATCCTGTGCAGGACCAGGAGTCCATGGTGGTAGACTTATCTGCACAGCCAAGCTCTGCTGCTGATACCCATGTGCCACCTGTTGTAGTTCTTGATGATGAGCAGCCTGAGGCCCCTGTTCCTCCTCCATTCAATGAGGAGTTTGTTCCTGATCATTGGGCCATTGTGGTCTATCAGCCTCCTGTGATTAGGGAGGAATTTGTTATGCCTGCTGTGCCTTATGGGCCTCCTCTACCTCCTGACATGATTTGGAGAAGATCTTTTGAAAGTCTGCTACAAGCTCCTATGGTGTTTTCTGTCCCCAAGCCAGTTTCAATGCAGCCTCTGTCGCCTGTTGTTCTGTCTAAGCGAAGCTGGGATTTCGCTTTCTCTGATCTGGATTTGCCTTGTCTCACTTGGAAGGACCAGGAAGTGGCCAGGCCGGTCGCTAGAGCTTTGTTTGTTGATTCTGCACCTGATCA
Source organism: Triticum dicoccoides (assembly GCF_002162155.2). NCBI lineage: Eukaryota > Viridiplantae > Streptophyta > Magnoliopsida > Poales > Poaceae > Triticum > Triticum dicoccoides. The sequence continues at coordinate 450,091,709 of NC_041380.1, read as the reverse complement.
GGCGGTTCCTCCTGTGTCTGTGGTGACTGCGAGAAGGCCACGGCAACCTTTGGCGCCAACACCAATTGTTGATACTGCCGTGACGTTGCACTAGGAGTTCTGTCAAGCGGGATGGTTTCAAGCCCGTTTTCCATGAGCTTGCTATACAGCCCAAGAAGAAGAAGCCCAGAGCGAAGCCCTTCACGGCCCATGAGTCTGAAGAGCATGCTTCTGAAGAAATCCCCCTGGCAACTCCGATTGCACGGCTTCAGGAAATAGGGAGGGAGTTGGAAATTGATGCCACTCTCCTCTCTGTGGATGCACTTATGGTGGACCCACATGCCTCTGCCTCCGTCGATCCTGATGTTTAGCCTGCTTCTGGACTTTTGGGTGTGGCAGGCCCCTAAGTTTGCCGCTTTTATGCTTTATGTATGTCAGTTATGTCATGAACTTTCTTATGTCTGTGTGGTGGGTCAGACTTTGTTCTGTTATTTTGGACATGTGACATTGTGTGTCATATGGGTTATGCTGCCTAGTATATGTTTTAATGAGTAATTCATGTAGAAACTGGAATGTGCTGTGCTGGAATGTTAGAGGTTTGAACTCTGAAGCTAGGCAGCGAGCTGTCAGACAGAAAATTGAGGAATGTCAATGCTCTATAGCCTGCTTGCAAGAAACTAAATGCTCATCTTTCGATTCCAGATCAATCAAAAGTTTCTGCCCTAAGAGATTTGACTCTTTTGCATGCTCCCCTTCAATAGGGGCTTCTGGTGGTATTCTTGTGGTTTGGAATTCAAATGTTTTTATTGGAAATCTAATTGAAGTTCAGCAATTTGCTGTTGTGATTAAGTTTACCTCCAGGCAGAATAATGAAAGTTGGACCTTGGTTGTTGTATATGGTCCTTGTCAGGGGGAAGCAAGGGACAATTTTATAAACTGGCTATATAATCTCTGTATCCCTATTGATGAGCACTGGTTATTGCTTGGTGACTTCAATTTCCTTAGGTCAGTGGACAATAGAAACTTACCTGGTGGGGACATAAATGATATGTTCATCTTCAATGAGGTTATTGGACATTTGGGACTTGTTGAATTGCCAATTAAAGGTAGATCATACACTTGGTCCAATATGCAGGACATCCCTCTTCTGGAGCAGTTAGACTGGTTCTTCACCTCAGTAGATTGGATCACTGACTATCCAATGACTGAAGTATTGCCTCTGGCCAGGACTGCCTCTGACCATATCCCTTGTTTAGTATCAATCAAGACAACCATACCTAAATCAAATCTCTTTAGGTTTGAAAACTATTGGTTGGAACTAGAGGGCTTTATGGATTGTGTGGAATCATCTTGGCTAACCCCATCTAGGAAGACTCACATTACTGCTAAGATTGTGGACAAGTTTAAGCATCTAAGAATGTGCCTTAAGAGATGGCAAATGAATGTTTCCAAGTTAAAATTGTTGATTAGCAAGTGTAATCATGTGGTCTTCCTTTTAGATGAGTTGGAGGAATGGAGGCCCTTGTTTAGACAGGAGTTCAATTTCAGGAAAATTGTGAAGGTCCATTTGGAAAAGCTTTTGCACCTGCACTGCATGTACTGGAAAAAGAGATGCACTATCAGGTATATTAAGGTTGGGGCTGAGAACACCAAGTTTTTTCATGCCATGGCCACTGAGAGGCACAGGAGAAATTCAATTGCTAGTCTTAAATTACCTAATGGCTCTGTGGTCTCTGACCATGATCAAATGGCTGGAATTATTTGGAGCTGTTTCAAGAACAGAATGGGCACTTCTAGAGGGATTGCAATGGGTTTTGATTTAGCATCTCTAATAATGCCACTGGATGGCCTGGATATGCTTACTAAACCTTTTGAAAAAGAGGAAATGGATGATGTGGTCAAGCACATGCCTGTGGATAAAGCACCTGGACCTGATGGTTTTAATGGTCTATTCTTCAAGAGGTGCTGGCACATCATATCAACTGATTTCTATGATCTGGCTCATGCTTTTCATGAGGGGACTGCAGTGCTGGACAACATTAATAGTTCTTTCATTACTCTGATACCCAAGAAACTATCACCGGAGGAAGTGGGGGATTATAGGCCTATTTCTCTCACAATCATGGGTCTGAAGTTCCTTTCTAAGATGGCCGCCAATAGGTTTCAGAGGATAATTATGAAATGCATTCATAAGAATCAGTATGGTTTCATTAAGAGCAGAACAATTCAGGACTGCATTGGTTGGACCTTTGAGTATCTGCATCAATGCCATCAGTCAAAGAGGCCAATTGTGATCCTCAAATTGGACTTTGAGAAGGCTTTTGACTCTGTTGAGCATGAAGCTATCTTCCAAATCCTAAGGCACAAAGGTTTTAATGAAAAGTGGATCCTGTGGATGAAGCAGCTACTTGCCACTGGTACTTCTTCTGACCTCTTGAATGGTGTGCCTGGGAGGAAGTTTATTTGCAAAAAAGGAGTTAGATAGGGGGACCCTGTTTCTCCTCTTCTCTTTGTGATAGCTGTTGATCTTCTGCAAACAGTGATTAATGATATGTTCAGCAAGGGGATCCTAAAGCTACCTATTCCCTGCCATGATCAAGACTACCCTATCATTCAATATGCCGATGATACTCTGATCATCCTCCCTGCTGACAGGCAACAACTTTTAGCACTGAAGGATATGCTGTTGGTGTTCTCTCAGTCCACAGGTCTTGATGTCAACTACCATAAATCTTTTATCATTCCTATAAATGTTGAAAATGCAGTCATGACTGAGCTTGCTTCTGCTTTTGGATGCCAAATTGGAAAGATGCCTTTTACTTACCTTGGTCTGCCTGTGGGTACTACAAGGCCGAAGATGGTGGACTTTATGCCTCTTGTGGATTGTATGGAGAGGAGAATGACTGCCAGCTCCTCCTTCCTTAATCAAGGTGAGAGACTGCAGTTCTTAAATTCTGCCTTGTCTTCCATGCCAATATTCTTTATGGGCAGCCTGGCTGTTCCTGCTGGAATCCTCAAGCAGTTGGAAAGAATTCAAAGTCAATGTCTGTGGAGAAAAAATAGGGAGGAGCCTGCTCCATCTCTTGCTGCTTGGGATTTGATTTGTAGACCAAAAAACAAGGGTGGTCTTGGTATTTTGAACCTGGGTGTTCAAAATGTGGCTTTGCTCCTCAAGCATGCTAGTAACTTTCTCAACAGGAAAGACCTACCTTGGGTGTCCTTAATTTGGGACTCATATTATCATGATGGCATGCCCCAGGGAACAACTTCTTGTGGCTCTTTTTGGTGGAAGGATATTTGCAAGGTCTTGCAGAATATTAGGGACTGCTCCTGGGTGCAGGTCAATGCTGGGGACACTGCTCTCTTTTGGTCTGATAACTGGAATCTTGGCAATGAAGTTTCTAGCTTGCAGTCTAGATTCCCAAGATTATTCTCTTTTGCCAAGGATCCATGGATTTCTGTTAAGGACATCTTCAATTCAATAGACTTGTACCAACACTTTCACCTACCTTTGTCTGCTCAAGCTTTTGATGAGTTAAACTTGATAAGGAATATGTTGGTCTCCCATACAAGAGATGACGCTTGTAAGGATTTATGGTTCTAGCAGGGCTCTTCAAAGGTTTACAAACCTAAGCTGTTCTATGGTCATGCTTTTCAGAATGAAACATTCAACCACTTGCTATGCTGGATCTGGAAATCCTCTTGCACTATCAAGATCAAGGTTTTTGCATGGATGCTCATCATGGACAGACTCAACACTAAGGATATGGTTGATAGAAGGCACTGGCACATGGATGATGGTGTTACTTGTAGGCTATGCCCCCTTCAAGTGAGAGAAACCAGAGACCATCTCTTCTTCAACTGCAATTTCAGTGTCAGAGTTTGGAATTATTTGCAGATTGATTGGTCGGCTGGAACTTCAATGTCTGACCTAGTCATCCAGGCAAGGAGAAGTTTTGATAAGCCCTTTTTCAATGAAGTAGTATTTATTGCCTGCTGGAATATCTGGATCATCAGAAATGCCAAAGTGTTCAGAGGTGAGAGGGCAAGTTTCAACAAATGGAGAGGAGCTTTCAGGCATGACATTACTCTGATGCAGCATAGAATCAAATCTGGATACAAGGATGAGTTACTCAAGTGGATTTCTTTCTTGCCGCCTTAAGTTTTAGCCTTTTCTTTATTTATTTTGTTTTTCTCCTTTCCTTTTGGTTACCTCTTGTAATCATGTTGTTGTATCTGTTGTCTGGCTTTAGTAAAGTCTTAATATGCTGTGGGGGTTTTACCCCACAGTTCACAGTCAAAAAAAAGAGGGGAGAGTGTTGTCCACGTACCCTCATAGACCGTAAGCGGAAGCGTTATGATAACGCAGTTGATGTAGTCGTAAGTCTTCACGATCCGACCGATCCTAGTACCGACAGTACGACACCTTCGCGATCTGCACACGATCAGCTCGGTGACGTCCCGCGAACTCTAGATCCAGCTGAGGTCGAGGGAGAGTTTCAACAGCACGACGGCGTGGTGACAGTGATGATGAAGCTACCGGCACAGGGCTTCGCCTAAGCACTGCAACGATATGACCGAGGTGGAAATCTGTGGAGGGGGACATCGCACACGGCTAAACAATCAACTTGTGTGTCTATGGGGTGCCCCCTCCCCCGTATATAAAGGAGTGGAGGAGGGGGAGGGCCGGCCCTCTCATGGCGCGCCCAAGGGGGGAGTCCTACTCCCGGTGGGAGTAGGATTCCCCCTTTCCCTAGTTGGAGTAGGAGAAGAGGGAAGGAGGAGAGAGGGAGAAGGAAAGGGGGGCACCGCCCCATTCCCTAGTCCAATAAGGACCCAAGGGGGAGGGGGGCGCGGCCTAACTTGGCCGCCCCTCTCTCTCCACTAAAGCCCATTAAGGCCCAATAACTCCCCGGGGGGTTCCGATAACCCCTCGGTACTCCGGTAAATGCCGGAACTCACCCGGAACCATTCCAATGTCCAAACATAGCCTTCAAATATATCGATCTTTATGTCTCGACCATTTCGAGACTCCTCGTCATGTCCGTGATCACATCTGGGATTCCGAACAACCTTTGGTACATCAAAACACATAAACTCATAATACCAATCGTCATCGAACGTTAAGCGTGCGGACCCTACGGGTTGAAGAACTATGTAGACATGACCGAGACTCATCTCCGATCAATAACCAATAGCGGAACCTAGATGCTCATATTGGTTCCTACATATTCCACGAAGATCTTTATCGGTCAAACCGCATAACAACATATGTTGTTCCCTTTGTCATCGGTATGTTACTTGCACGAGATTCGATCGTCGGTATCTCAATACCTAGTTCAATATCATTACCGGCAAGTCTCTTTACTCGTTCTGTAATGCATCATCCCGTAACTAACTCATTAGTCACATTGCTTGCAAGGCTTATAGTGATGAGCATTACTTAGTGGGCCTAGAGATACCTCTCCGATAATCGGAGTGACAAATCCTAATTTTGATCTATGTCAACTCAACAAACACTATTGGAGACACCTGTAGAGCATCTTTATAATCACCCAGTTATGTTGTGACATTTGATAGCACACTAAGTGTTCCTACTGTATTCGAGAGTTGCATAATCTCATAGTCATAGGAACATGCATAAGTTATGAAGAAAGCAATAGCAACAAATTAAACGATCATCGTGCTAAGCTAACGGATGGGTCAAGTCAATCACATCATTCTCTAATGATGTGATCCCGTTCATCAAATGACAACTCTTTGTCCATGTCTAGGAAACTTAACCATCTTTGATTAACGAGCTAGTTAAGTAGAGGCATACTAGTGACACTCTGTTTGTCTATGTATTCACACATGTACTAAGTTTCCGGTTAATACAATTCTAGCTTGAATAATAAACATTTATCATGATATAAGGAAATATAAATAACAACTTCATTATTGCCTCTAGGGCATATTTCCTTCAGTCTCCCACTTGCACTAGAGTCAATGATCTAGATTACATAGTAATGATTCTAACACCCATGGAGTCTTGGTGCTGATCTTGTTTTGCTCGTGAGAGAGGCTTAGTCAACGGGTCTGCAACATTCAGATCCGTATGTATCTTGAAAATCTCTATGTCTCCCTCCTTGACTTGATCGCAAATGGAATTAAAGCGTCTCTTGATGTGTTTGGTTCTCTTGTGAAATCTAGATTCCTTTGCCAAGGCAATTGCACCAGTATTGTCACAAAAGATTTTCATTGGACCCGACGCACTAGGTATGACACCTAGATCGGATATGAACTCCTTTATGCAAACTCCTTCATTTGCTACTTCCGAAGCAGCTATGTACTCCGCTTCACACGTAGATCCTGCCACGATGCTCTGCTTGGAACTGCACCAACTGACAGCTCCACCATTCAATAAAAATATGTATCCGGTTTGTGACTTAGAGTCATCCGAATCAGCGTCAAAGCTTGCATCGACATAACCATTTACGACGAGCTCTTTTTCACCTCCATAAACGAGAAACATGTCCTTAGTCCTTTTCAGGTATTTCAGGATGTTCTTGACCACTGTTCAGTGATCCACTCCTGGATTACTTTGGTACCTCCCTGCTAAACTAATAGCAAGGTGTAAGTGCATCTAGTGCCACCCCTAGTTGGTTTTGGAGTATTGACGACAAACCTAGTTGAGGGACTAATGTGTTTGTGAGAATTGCAGGATAACACAGGTAGAAGTCCCTCATTGATTCGGTTTTCCTACCAGAGATGACCCCTAAAAATGTATGAAGACATTGATGTCAAAGGTGGTATATGAAGATATTCACATTGAAGACTATGACAAGAGAAGACACCACATGAAGCCTATGGAGCTCGAAGACTTAGATCTTTCGTAGTTCTCTTTCTTCTGTGTTGAGTCATAGGAACCACCGTACTGTTAAGTGGGGTCCAAGAGAACCAGTCAGAATGACTGAAGTGATGCTTAAACAAAACCTATGTCTTTGAGTGAAGACTTTGAGAGCAAATCTTGTCCAGAGTCGGGCAAGTCAGCTTTGCTTGAAGCCCAAGTAAAGTTGTCGTGTGAGTTTGAAATCTGACCGTTGGAACACATGTCAGTTCCTTAGTGACCCAGGGTCATTTCAGACAAATCAGGTCGGGTTGCCAAGTGGCTATAAATAGCCCACCCCCTACAACCATAAACGGTTGGCTGCTCAGATTCAGAGTACGGCTTTTGTCGTTTGAGAGCAACCCACCTCGAAGCCTTTGAGAGAGAATTCCTTGCGAGGATAAAGCCCTAACCACCCAGAGCCAAAGAGAATTAGGCATCACTTAAGTCTTCTTGTCTGTGTGATCTGAAGACTTATTACACTTGAGGACTGTGCATCCTCCAGCCGGTTAGGCATCGCGTTCTGAGCATCCAAGAGACATTGTGGATTGCCGGTGAACGAAGTCTGTGAAGGTTTGGGAGTCTACCTTGAAGACTTACCAGAGTGATTGGGCGAGGTCTGTGTGACCTTAGCTCAAGGGGAATACGGTGAGGACTGGGTGTCCTGAGCTGCGTGTTCAGGACTGGGTGTCCGGGACTATGTGTCCTAAGGTTTAAATACCTAGCCGCCCTAACCAGACGTACAGTTGTCACAGCAACTGGAACTGGTCCAACAAATTATTGTCTTCAGCGAGTCACTGGTTTCATCTTCCCTTCCCTTTACTTACTGTTACTCCTTGTGAAGTCATTGTATGTTCGCACTATCTTTTGTCTTCACTGAGTGACTGCATGTTCTGTGTGGCTTCACAATATCTTCCTACCTAATCCTTACTACATTGCTGCTATTAGTCATTGTGCTTTCACTCTATTGAATACTTGACTATGGCTTGCCTAGTGTAGTCTACCTTCCGCTGCAGGGTAATAGGTTTATTTCTACCGTTTGTCTTCATAACTTCCACGTTTTGAAGACTTTCACAAAAATCGCCTATTCACCCCCCTCTAGTCGGTATAACGCACTTTTAATTGGTATCAGAGCGAGGTGCTGCCTTGTTCTTTGTGATTCGGTTTAACCACCTGGAGTTTTAGCTATGTCGATTGCAGGGATAATTAAAGTCTCCGCTGCGTGCCCCGTTTTCGATGGAACTGAATATCCCTACTGGAAGAATAAGATGCGCATGCATCTTGAAGCCATTGACGTCGACCTATGGTATGTCGTCAAGAACGGCGTTCCCAAGGCTGGAGAAGGTGTCACTGCTGCTGATGTCAAGAAGTTCGTTCAACTGGACTCTACTGCCAAGAATATCATCTGTGGTCATCTGACCAAAGGACAGTATGGCCGTGTGAGTGCTTTGGAAACATCTAAGCTGGTCTGGGACTGGCTCTCCAAGGTCAATGAAGGCGTCTCAACCCAGAGAGATCAGAGAATCAGTGTCCTTCGCAACCTCTTCAACTGCTTCAAGCGAAATGACAATGAGAATGTCCAGCTCACATTTGACCGACTCACTAACATCACAAATGAGCTTCAAGCCCTCGGCGCTACTGAGATCACCAAACATGAAGTCGTCAAGACACTACTAAGATCACTTGATAGTTCATTTGACACCCTAGCCCTGATGATTCAAGAACGTCCTGATTTCAAGACACTCGATCCGTCTGACATACTTGAGAGGCTCAACACACATGAGTTTCAGCTTTCTGAGAAAAGAGATATCTACGGTCCAAACTATGGGCGAACTCGTGCCTTGAAGGCAAAAGCTGTCTCCTCATCTGAAGAAGAATCTGACAGCAGTTCGGATGATCCTGAAGACATTGGAAGGGAACTTGCTATGCTTGTGAAGAAGTTCCAAAAATTCACCAAGAAGAAAGGTTTCAGAAAGTCTTCTCGATCAAGCTCAAGGAATGATGAAGCTTCTGCTCACGACTACAAGAAGAAAACATGTCACAAGTGCAAGAAACCTGGCCACTTCATCTCTGAGTGTCCACAGTGCGACAATGAGAACAAAAAGAAGAAGAAGAGCAAGGAATATGACTCTGATGACAAGAAGAAGAAGAAATACTCAAAGTCTTCTTCCAAGTCTTCCTCAAAGTCTTCATCACACAAGAAGAGCTCATCTGGAAAGGCACGTGCATTTGTTGGCAAGGAAATGGATTCAGAGGAGGAGTCCACTTCTGAGGAGGCGGAGGTGGAGTCTGAGGAGGAGTCCGATTCAGGCATCGCAAGTCTGGCTAGAGCATACGTTGCCAAGTCCATCTTCAACACTGAAGACAATGAATTCATCACCGACACCGATGCAAATGACAAGGACTACTCCGCTTCTACCTACTGCTTCATGGCACGCGGTGCCAAGGTAAACACACGCACTACTCACTATCAAACATCTAGTGACGATGACTCTGATTGTGGTTCAAAACCCAGCTACAAAACACTTGCTAAAATTGCAACTGAACAACAGAAAGCTATGGAACATATTCAAAAACTGTTAGATAGAAGCGATGATCTGTTAGGTGCTAAAATGACTCGATCTGAATCCTTAATTGAAGACATAAAAAATCTTCACGTTAAGTATGAGGAACTTGAAAGTCGTCATGAAACTCTCTCAACAACTCATGAAAAGCTTTCCTATGATTATCTTCAAAGGAAGCAAGATCTTGAGAAATTGAGAGCGGCTCATGAAGATCTTCAAAAGGAAAATGAGTCACTTCGCGCCAAACAGATCAGTTCCGCTCAGGAAGGATTTGAACCACCATGTCTTAAATGCATTGAGCGTGATAATGCTACTTCTGTTGCTGAATGTTCTACTGCTACTACTGTTGCAATATCTTCAACTGTTGATGTGGTAACTAACCCCTCTGCTGAGGATACCACTGCTATTGCTGATGAGAATGCTAGGTTGAAGACATTGCTTGAAACAGGGATGTACAAAAGTCTTAAAGGGCATCAGACACTATGTGATGTCCTCAAAAAGCAAATTCTGAACCGAAACCCGAGGAAAGAGGGTGTTGGGTTCGTAAGGAAAATGAATGCCGATGGCTCTTACTGGAAACCTGAGCAGTACCCCAAAACCATGTGGGTTGCTGCAAAGGAACCTTCAGCAGATCCATCCAATCTATCTGGCTTCACTTGTGCTAACCCCATTATCATTGATGAATCCCTTGATGCAAACTATAAACTGTTTAAGAATCAGAATGGTGAAGTGTTTTCTAGGTACATTGGTACTAACTGCAGGAATGGACCGCCTATGAAGAAGATCTGGGTTCCGAAAAGGTGTCTGGAGAATCTTCCTGTGAATGTCATCATGACACCTCACGTGAAGAAGACAAAGCTCAGACCAAAGGCTTCATACGGTCCAAAGGCTTCATACAGACAGAGGACTCACATGAGTCGCACTAACGCAAATGTTTTGTAGGGAAACCATACTCAGGCATATGAATATGAGAGCGGTTCATCAAACCGCCTTGTTCATAAGACCAAGAACTATTTTGCTTATTCTTATGAGTACTATTGTCCGCCTGCAAGACTGTTTGCTAGGGCTCCAAAGCCAAAGTTCTCAGATGCTGCACTTAGACTTATTGCTTCTAAGCCACCCTTGAAGATGTGGGTGGCTAAGAAAGCTTAACTCTCTTTTGAAGAGAAAGGTCTCCAGCAGAAAACCAAAATTGTCTGACGCTATTGCTGGGGACCTTAAACATCTTGTAGGGCGCAAGATCAAATGCCCGAATGGTCTTACTATGTACTTCGTTCCTGAATCGCTTGCTACTCTCCCTATTAGTCCTAATCTGGATCTAAGCTTTCATAACCCACTGGTTCGTCAAATGTTTTTGCTTCACAATGCTCTTCGTGAAGCCTATCCCCCTAACTGCACTGTAGGGTATGACACCAGCGTCTTTAGAATGGATTATTGATAGTGGGTGTACAAATCACATGACTGGCAAAAGAAGCCTTCTTATGGACTCAACCTTACGTCCATCCGACAAGAGCCACATCACATTTGCTGACACTAGTAAAAGTAAGGTATTGGGTCTAGGTAGAGTTGCAATCTCAAGGGATCAACACATGGATAAAGTCATGCTTGTTGAATCCCTTGGCTTCAACTTAATGTCTGTCTCAATGCTTTGCGATTTAAACATGATCGTAATATTTGGAAAATATTGTTGCCTTGTTCTAATGGAATCTGTCAAGTCTCTAGTATTTGAAGGGTATCGAGAAGATGATTTGTACGTGGTAGATTTCTCAACAGGACCAAAACTTGCCGTATGTCTTCTAGCAAAAGCTTCAGAATGCTGGCTCTGGCATCGGAGGCTTGGGCATGCTGGCATGAGGAACCTCCACACCCTGGCAAAGAAGAAGCATGTCATAGGCATCGAGGGTGTCAAGTTCAAGAAAGATCACTTATGCGGTGCCTGTGAGGCAGGAAAGATGACGAGGGCCAAACATCCCTCGAAGACAATCATGACGACTACTCGACCCTTCGAACTGCTTCACATGGATCTTTTCGGTCCCACTCATTACTCAACTCTTACTACTACTGCTTGTCTCTATGGCTTTGTCATTGTTGATGATTATTCTAGATATACTTGAGTGCACATAATCCTTTACAAGACTGAAGTGCAGGATGTCTTCAGACGCTTCGCCAATCGAGCAATGAACAACTATGGCGCCAAGATAAAGCATATCAGAAGTGACAATGGCACTGAATTCAAGAACACTGGCCTTGATACATATCTTGATTCCTTGGGCATCACACATGAATTCTCAGCCCCGTACACGCCACAGCAGAATGGGGTCGTCGAACGCAAGAACAGAACACTCATTGAGATGGCCAGAACGATGCTAGATGAATACAAGACTCCAAGAAAATTCTGGCCTGAAGCCATTGATACTGCATGCCATACAATCAATCGTGTTTATCTTCACAAGCTTCTGAACAAGACATCTTATGAGCTCCTTACTGGCAAGGAGCCAAATGTCAGTTACTTCAGAGTATTTGGCGCCAGGTATTGGATCAAGGACCCACATCACACCTCAAAGTTTGCACCAAAAGCACATGAGGGTTTTATGCTTGGATATGGAAAGGATTCGCACTCCTACAGAGTCTTCAATCTCTTTCATTACAAAGTGGTTGAAACAGTGGATGTGCGGTTCGATGAGACCAACGATTCACAAAGAGAGCAACTGCCAAATGTGCTAGATGAAGTTCCATCCAGTGAATCAATCAAGCTAATGGTAACTGGAGAAATTATACCTTCTGAAGCTCATCCTGAAGAAGAACTTATCATCTTAGCACCTGATCAACATGAAGACAATGCTCAGCCTGAAGACATTCCTTCTAACAACAACAATGATCAGCAAGAGCAAAATCTTCGCCCTGTACATCCTCGCATTGCCAATGAAGTGCAGATTGAAAGAATAATTGATAGCATCAATGCACCCGGTCCACTCACTCGTTCAAGGGCAACTCAGCTAGCAAATTTCTGTGGGCACTTCGCATTTGTCTCAATAACAGAACCCAAGAAAGTTGAAGAAGCCTTCATGGAACCTGAATGGATTCAAGCTATGCAAGATGAGCTTCAATAGTTTGAGCTGAATAATGTATGGGAACTGGTCAAGCGTCCCGATCCTCGGAAGCACAACATAATAGGCACCAAATGGATATATCACAACAAGAAAGATGAGCATGGTCAAGTTGTCAGAAACAAAGCTCGTCTCGTTGCTCAAGGATATACTCAAGTGGAAGGCATTGACTTCGATGAAACATTTGCTCCTGTGGCTAGACTTGAAGCCATACGCATACTGCTGGCCTATGCAAATCATCACAACATACTTCTTTATCAAATGGATGTGAAGAGCGCCTTCCTCAATGGCAAGATTGAAGAAGAAGTGTATGTTGCACACCCTCCTGGCTTTGAAGATCCAAAACATCCTGACATGGTATACAAGCTCAACAAGGCACTGTATGGCCTCAAACAAGCCCCTCGGGCCTGGTATGACACACTCAAATACTTCCTGAAGAGCAAAGGCTTCATACCTGGTTCTCTCGACCCCACTCTCTTCATGAAGACATATGATGGTGAACTGTTTGTGTGCCAAATATATGTGGATGACATTATCTTCGGCTGCACCAATCAGAAGTACAGTGAAGAGTTTGGATATATGATGCAAGAGCAATATCAAATGTCTATGATGGGAGAGCTGAAGTTCTTTCTCGGTCTTCAAATACGACAGCAACGCAACGGCATCTTCATATCTCAAGAGAAGTATCTCAAAGATTGCCCGAAGAAGTTTGGTATGCAAGACTGCAAAGGATTCACGACGCCAATGCCAGCCAAGCATCATCTGGGTCCTGATGACAATGGTAAAGAGTTTGATCAAAAGGTATACCGCTCCATGATTGGTTCGTTACTTTATCTATGTGCATCTAGGCCAGATATTATGCTTAGTGTTTGCATGTGTGCTCGATTTCAAGCGACACCAAAGGAGTCGCATCACTTAGCTGTGAAGCGAATTCTTCGATATTTGGCTCACACCCCAACTCTAGGGTTATGGTATCCAAAGGGCTCAGAGTTTGATCTGGTTGGATTCTTGGATGCTGATTATGCTGGTGACAAAGTTGATCGCAAGTCTACATCAGGCACATGTCACTTTCTGGGACGATCACTTGTACATTGGTCTTCAAAGAAGCAGAACTGTGTATCTCTCTCTGCTACTGAATCTGAATACATTGCTGCTAGATCTTGCTGCGCTCAGCTTCTGTGGATGAAGCAAATGCTCAAAGACTATGGCATTCATCTGAAGCAAGTGCCACTCTACTGCGACAACGAAAGCGCCATCAAGATTGCCAACAACCCAGTTCAGCACTCGAAGACAAAGCACATTGAAATTCGTCATCACTTTCTCAGAGATCATGTTGTGAAGGAAGATATTGATATCATACACGTCAACACTGAAGAGCAATTGGCAGATATCTTCACCAAGCCCTTGGATAAGAAGAGATTTTGCAAGTTATGGTGTGAGCTAAATATCCTGGAATCCTCAAATGTCCTGTGATCAGGCACACATCCTAACCCTTATGCATATTGATGACTTAGATGTGCAACACACGAAGTAAAGTATATCTTCAATCAATGAAGACATACATTCTAAGTGTGAATACATTAATGTGGAATTTGACTTCGGAGCGCCACGATAATTGTGCGTCGTGTCTGGGTCTAATACTTCCTATACGGTGGGTAACACCACCACCAAATGTTCTATTTTGATGTGTTTCACTCATGGCGTTACCTTGCTATGTCTTCACATTTGTTTTGGCTTCAATCTCAACATGTCTTCATGATTATCTTCACTATGTTGATTATATATATATATACTAGTGTTCTGTCCTCTACAGTATTCACTTATAGTTATGTCTTCTTGTTGAATCTTTTGAACTAAGTGAATGTGATCGGACCCTAACCTCTCTATGCTATCTATCTCAAACTCTATCTCTCCAAATCATATGCATTCTATTGAAACTGTCGAATGTCTTCTCTGCGTCCTTGTCAGCAGAAGATACAAAGACAAACCTTAAGTCCACCTTCAATGCTCATTCCTCCACATGAAACCCGGAGAAGTAGGAATGACCACCCGACAATCCAGGCGTGCGTGGGACATGGAACAAACCCCAAAATTCTGCATAATGGCCACGTGTTCCTCAGATGCGAATCGCCAGGGCACCTGTGTAATAACGCAGTGCCGCCCCTGTACCTATAAATACACACTTCACGGCGGTCATTATCTCTTCTTCCACTCTCGCATGAACCCTAGCGCCACCGCTAGCCCTCGACGACGCCGGCGACGAAGCGCTTCGCTGCCGCAACCTCTCCGACACCGTCTTCACGCCGACCGCGGACATCGTCCTCTCCGCCGTCACCGTAGGTGTCCTCCGTCGCCAAGTTAGGGCACGGAAGATCGAACTGCTCGGCCTCATCTTCCACTCCGTCTAGCAGTTCTTAGTGTGGTAAATAAAACTTCCTTTTTACGGCACTGTTGATCCTATGGCTTTGTCACTTTCTACCACAAGCAGTTTCTATTCACACAAGTTAGGTCTCTCTCATACTGCATCTCATAACATGCCTAGTATATTCACTTATGCTTCACAAAGTAGTTAGATTCCTCACTTGTACTGATCTCTGGATTCGTACAAATCTGGAACCAACTCCTTATCTATGAGTGAATGTCTTCGCACGATGAGGTCAATGTCTTCTAAACTGATTTATATTCAAAATCTTCTGAGAATGCATATGACCTCTTCCCCTTCCCTCGCACCTTAATGCTGTCACAGGTACATGTCCATGGGAGAATCTCTTGGTTCTCATAGTCTGCATTCATTTGCAGAATTCTTACAGCATCATATAAATTCTCCCGAAGCAAGTTCCTATTTGTCCAGCAAGAGAAAATCTTTGAAGCCTTTGAACGTGTTGAAGCCTTTCAGTTTAAAGTTCATGGCTTCAGAGAAACCAGCAAGGAAGGGTGGCAGAAAGCGTCATGGAGAAACATCTAGAGATCTGCCAGATGACCTCTCAGAACTGTATAAGACAGATCCTGAAGAGGATTACAATCTGCGCAAGACCCGAATCCAATGGATTCAAAGATATTGGGCAGAACAATGGTTCAAATACCGATTTGTAACCCAGGAATATGCTGAGAAAAATGCCATCAAGAGACCGTGGGGAGACATCCTATACAAGAATCTTCAACCCAGGTCCAGAGATGAATCCATTGAACAAGGCTTCTATCCCTGCATGGTCTGTGGGCCACAGCCTGTTGATGCACACCCATCGTCACTACTATGGTGTCGTGACGACATTCTATTCAAGCGCAACTTCCAGTTTGCCCAGAACTCAGCGAAGCAAAACAAGAAGACATTGGGACTAGACTTCAACCCTGGTCCCTCAGCTCCAAGGGCTGATGGCACACGAGATGCAGAACCCAATGTTGTCGGTCCTTTCTACAACCTTGAAGGCCTCATCACCCATATCTTGGTTCAAGGGACTGCAGTGAATGAGCCTGCAGCTGATGCTGAATCAGATGAAGCGCCTGTAGCGCCGAAGCCAAAGAAGTTGAAGAAGCCTAAAGCTTCAAAGCCTGCCCCTTCACCAAAAATCTCACGGGCGAAGCCACTGGCAACTGCACCTCCTGAAGACAGTGTGCAGTCCGAAGATTTATCATGCATCTCCAAGCCCCAGAAGGTCAAGATGCCTCTGCCACACACCGGCCAAGAGCTAACAGCTGCTGCCATTCTGTGCAATGATGCCATTGATCTGTCAAGTGATGAAGATCTTGCAGATGACGCTCTTGAGCAACTCATCAAGAGCAAAGAAGAAGCAGAAGAAGCCCGCTATGGCTGAACCTGAAGCACCAAGGTAGGAGGCAGATCCCCTTGTCTTCCCAACTAGCATGACTGGCCCGAAGCCAAAGGTCAGGTCAACCACTTCAGAACTGAAGAAGACCAGGACTGCTGAGGCTGAAGCAAGGAAGAGAAAACATCCTGAAGCCTCTGCTACTGCCCCCGCCAAGAAGGAAAGAATGACCAAGAAGGAACGGGCTACTCCCACAGAGCCCTTGATTATTGAACCCATTTCCATGGTTCACCCCGACACCGATCCACAAGAATGTCAACTGACTGTCCATGAGCCTGCTTTCATAGAGGCTCATGAAGCTGAAGACTTTCCAGCAGCTGATCCCATCGCTGCTGAAGACATTGGTCTCATGACCATGTTGAAGATGATGCAGCCCTTCCTCAGCTAGAACACCAACAGGTATCATCGCCTGTGCTAACGCACAGCGAACTCATCAGCATTGGTCGTCCACTGATGCCAATTGCACAGGATGCTTCATGGGCGGATCGCCCACAAGAGAATGAAGACCTTGAGGCCCAGCCAACAGCAACTCCACAGGCGTCACCCGCATTGCGCAGGCTTCGCAAAGGTCTAAGGCCTCAAGTCTCTGCTGAAGACAATCCGGCTGCATCAGCCGCGGAAGAAGAAGTCCCACAAGTTGCCACTCCCCTGTCCCACCAAGAAGCAGTTCTTGAGGAGAATGTGATCGTGACCGATCCTCCTGCTCGTCAAGTGGAGCTTGAACATCTTGAGGCTGCCACCACCAACACCACTGAAGCCACTGACACTGTCATGGCTGAAGCTAATGTGGAGCCCTCACGAACAAAAGCACCAGAAGTCAGCGAAGCCACTGATCCCGCCACTTCTATTCCTGAGTCTGCTGCCAGTCCCCAGTTCGACTATCATGTTGAGCACATGCCTCAGGTACAGAAGCCAATCCCAAGATTGCCAAGGTTCCCAGGTCCTACATCAGCACCTGGCTCCTTCAATATCAATGGCTTCAGAGCAGACAACACATTCTTCAACAGCTCCAGGAACCCCTACTCCAGGGAAAGAATATCATATGATCGGTTCTGGAGTTATCCACAGCGAAGCTATAACTCATGCGTTCTTTACAACCAAGGTCGCATCTTCCCACACAAGCGCCTTGACATTGAAGCAATAGCTGGTCTGCCCTGTCTGGAAGAAGCTCTGGATTGCTTCAAAGAGGTTGGACTGCTGCCGTTCGTCACTGACCAAGAGCATTGGAATGAAGAGTTGCTGCTCCAGTTCTATGCCACACTTCACATCCGCGCGTATAGCAGAGATCCGAAGACTTGGGTCCTGGAGTGGATGACAGGAAACGTTCATCACGAAGCCAAAGCCTTTGACATCATTGAGCTCACTGTTTTGCCCACTCCTGGCGATCTCTACGAGCATGGCTGTCAGCTTCATAGTGAAGCTATTGAGAGCATCTTTCAGAAGGCTGAACCTAATATGAGTCAGATGCTCAGTATGATGAAGCCATTGCCCCAAGATGCTGCTTATCCCACGGAGTTCTTTGTTGAAGACCTTGAGTATCTGCCAAGAACAATTTATCACATCATAAGGCGAACTCTCTGGCCAATCAAAGGACATTCTCCCCATCCCAAGCTGGAAGGTGCAATGAAGACTTTGGTCTTCTATATTCTTCATGGAAAATGCTTCAATACACAGGACTTCTTCATTCGCCAACTTGCTGCATCTGGCTCTGATCTGTTTGGTTTGAAGTTCTACGCCCCTTGGGTGATGCAGCTGATCAAACTTCACTCCGCTATCTCATATCAGCCCTCGGCCCGCAACCATCAGATCTTTTTGCCTGATGTGGATATGTCTATTGAAGCCATCTACCCTGAGCCTGCCAAGGAACCTCTCAGTCTTCAGAATACAGAGCATCAAAGTTTCACTCAGAACGTTGAAGGCGTGGAAACCGTAACTCATGTGTATCCTTTGGCTGGCACTACTCGTGCACCACATCCTGCTCTCACTGAAGCCACTAACAGTACAACTGCTCCACGACCCAAGAAGCACACTCGTGTTCTCAATGACCGAGAGCTTCTTGTGGCTCTTCATCAGAAACAGGATAGGCATCATGACTGGCTGAAGCGTCAGATGCAAAGCCTCTTGGTGGATGTTAATCGCATTCGCAATCTTGCCACCAAGAATGCTTTTGTTGCCCATGAAACCTCTCGCCGCACATGGAAAGGGCTAACGATGATGTGTTCTGAAGATGATCTTCAAGAGGATGGCTTCACTGAGCGATTCAAGTTTGACTCCACACCTCCTCGAAGGGCAGTGCTGCGACGAACTCCATCCCTTGAAGACTCTGAGTTCTCTTCCTCTACTGCAACTGTGAATGCCAGAGTGATCGAGGATGAAGACGATGCTACTTCACCGCCACCTCCTTTAGCATGCTTCGACTCTGCTCCAAGCTCTTCAGTACCGCCAAACACCACCAACGACCCTGCTGCTTCACCTACTCCTCATGGGAATGAGTAGATGCTCTATGTCTTCAAACCTTTTTGGTCCTTACTGACAAAAGGGGGAGAAGCATATGAGGTTGATAGTCTTCAAGCGGGTCCATATGCGCGGGTGCTTTATATTTTGCTTCGTGCTTACAACTCTCGTTTTGCTACATTTGGTTCTTTGAGTTGTAACACTTAAATTCGATGGTCGTCTGCTACTTATCTGCCACCTTGTGTTGCGACGATAAATTCCGCACTTAGATCATTCTGCAGACGTCCATTTTCCATTATGCATGTCATTATCTTCATATACTTTCACATGCATAGTGGATTGTCATCATATGTTGAAGTGGATTCTCACAAGTACAACCTGCCATGTGCATTTGCATTCCAAAAGCAAATTACTTATATGCACATCTTCAGGGGGAGCCCTTGCAACTTATGAAGACAATTCCTTATCCTTTACAATTTCACAGATTATATTCCCCGTTGAAAACTTCAACTAGTTTGTCATCAATCACCAAAAAGGGGGAGATTGTAAGTGCATCTAGTGCCACCCCTAGTTGGTTTTGGAGTATTGACGACAAACCTAGTTGAGGGACTAATGTGTTTGTGAGAATTGCAGAATAACACAGGTAGAAGTCCCTCATTGATTTGGATTTCCTACCAGAGATGACCCCTAAAAATGTATGAAGACATTGAAGTCAAAGGTGGTATATGAAGATATTCACATTGAAGACTATGACAAGAGAAGACACCACATGAAGCCTATGGAGCTTTGAAGACTTAGATCTTTCGTAGTTCTCTTTCTTCTGTGTTGAGTCATAGGAACCACCGTACTGTTAAGTGGGGTCCAAGAGAACCAGTCAGAATGACTGAAGCGATGCTTAAACAAAACCTATGTCTTCAGGGCGCGCTTGTCTCGAATGCGAGGAAATTTACAAACTTAGCCCCCGTTTTCAAATTTCCTACATCACAGCAATATTAGTCGGTTGGGGATAGGACGGTAATCTCACATACACCAAATATTTGCTGACGAGAGTTTGTTTTTGGTGCCCACCGTGTATGAATCGGGGAGGGAGTCAATTTTGGACGAGGACACACTGTGTTTTGGCGCCCACCGTGTATGAATCCGGGTGAGAGGCGGTTATGTCACGTTTGAGTGAAATTACAAACCTACCCCTATCGAAACCTATAGAAATCGAGCAGATAGGCTTTGCGTGGCAGGGATAGGCAGTAGTAATTTCCATCTCGCAGATTTTGGTTTCGGGCGGTTACTGCGACTTTCCCCGCTTCGTTCAAATTTTGCAGAGTGCACGTTTACCGTGCCAACTCAATTCGAATCCCGTTTGTATTCTATTTTTTTGGGGCGGGATCCATTTTTGATTGGAATAACATTCTATATACATCATTTTTTATATATACTTTCAAAAGCACAACACCCTTTATACATAAATACGGTTTACAAATGGCATGATCTCAGATTCATAAGGTTGTACCCATCAATTTGAATTTTCAAATATTTGAAACCACTTTATGTTGAAATCCAATGTATGCATTCCTCGCTAACTGTCTCCAATTAATGTGTGTTTCATGCGGTTTTTTTACTTCTCAAACATGTATAATGTTTTTCACACACGCAACATATAGTGTAATCCCGTTGAGACATTAATTGCATATAAACCATGCATTGTTTCTAATTAAGGAATCTATGGATCACCAATATTTATAAACTATATAACATTACACGTGTCCCCAAATTCAAATGAATATGCATGTTTGATACACCAATTTGCATTATGATATTATCGATGTCGTGATCTCTAGTTTAAATATTTGAATCGCATTTAATCCAGATATTCGTCTCATATAACTATCACTCATGCTTATATAGGACTATCTCTCTAGACCTATACGCGTTCATCGTCTCTCGGGTATCTCTCGTGCTACCTGTATGTCGACAATGATATTTTATCTTCATAACACACTGACGGTACTCTCTCCCTCGACCTTCATCACTCTATCTCTCTCTAAGTATATCTTGCTCCCTGCTATGTGTCTCTAACTATGATTCTCCATGTGGAATCTCTTTCTCTCACACAAACATAAAACTTTGTCTCCCGGGGTCTCATTTCTCTCTACTACTCCCCTGTGTGCCACTCGCACACCCCTCAAACGAGATGTCTTTCGCTCCTTAGGTATGAGAACCTACGACTCTTCCTCTTAAATATCTCTTTCTCACACACAAACACAGACTCTGTCTCCCAGGGTCTCATATTTCTCCACTGTTCTCTTATATGTCGCTCACACACACTCTCTCTCCCAAGAGATATCTTGCGTTCCCTCATATGTCTCTCTAGCTATCACTCTCGTTGTGAAATATCTTTCTCTCTCGCAGACACAAAACTCCGTCTCTCGGGATCTCATTTCTCTCTAATATTTGTTTGTATGTGAGTCACATGCACCCTTTCTTCATCTCTCTCACACCCACACCCATAACTCAGCCTTCTGATCCACTCGAGTCCTACCTCTAACGCACACTAGCTAGCATCTTTATCTTTCTATTTATCTGTTTCTCCATCAACCTTCTTTCATTTATAGGTTGATCTCTTTAGCACAATCATTGTGCCTCACTCCCTCTACTCACCATAGATGCATGCTCCAGCCCACGCCACTATCTCTTAAAGACAAAAACACATGCTCAATTGTCGGGCCTTCTTCCCTGCATTCTCACATGCATGCATATTGTCATACCGATCCATCTCTCCCATGTCGTTGATCTTATGACTTATGTCTTCTTTCTTTTATCTCGATCATGCGCGCGCGCACACACACATCCCACGTATACATGTATACCTCTCACACATGCATGTTCAAGGTCTCTATGTCTCCATACGTAGTTAATTACCCTCAACCCTAATGCCACATCGAATCGTTCTCTTTTTGTGTGCACATAATTTCCGCCTAGATGGGTAAAACACACACTCACACTTAGCAATCTCCTTATTCTAGCTACCCCCGCCCTCTCAGTCTTCCACTATATCCCCAAAACCAATAAGACCATCCCTTCGTTTAATTCCCGCCTACATGCACCATCGATATATAGTAGTCTTCCTCGGTGTCTCTCGAACAAACACGCTCTCTCGATGTCGACTCCTCTCACGCGTACACACCTTCTCTTCCCTCTCTACAGACATTTTCTCTCCCGCACCCCATCGTTGGTGGCCTCTGCCATACACATCACCTCTCTATGATGAAGCCATGCACACTTAAATTACATCTGCCACCAAGGACCCCGTGACACACACACACAAACACACACACACACACACGCACGCACACACGCACCCACCCACCCACACACACACACAAATACACACACTAAGACTCCATCACACACACACACACACTAATACTCCATCTCTCTCTCTCTCACCCACATGCACCCACACCCACACACATAAACACAAACACACACACACACACACACACACACACACACACTAAGACTCCATCTCTCACACACACATGCTCTAGGCAGAGCATTTGTTCCTACCACCCTTCATCCAACCTTACCCGTATGATAAACAATCACCTTAATTTACTTGTATAACATGGACAAATTCCACTTTACTTTAGTAGTTAGCAAACTTATCATCTGTACCCTTATAAAAAACTGAGTTGGCGATGATGGTGTGCCTGCCATCTTGTAATATAGACCGTCTGATCTATATCTGACGGATAGAAAGCAAACTATGATAATTTTACAGAAGATACCCGCACCTCTCTCCACATCATTATCTCCCACAACCTCATTGATGAGCAATTAAAAAAGAAAGTCTTTGGAACAATCTAGCATGGTAGTCGCTGCCGCCTGTCGGCACCGTCCATCCCCATGCCTCCGCCCATTCCGACCACCAGTCACCACCATGCTCCACTCCTCCTCACCTTATCTCTCATCTTTCATTTTTTCGATGACATTCTCGAGATACCAGTTTTCTGATAAAATTCTCGAAATATCATTAGTTTTTACACATGGGATTACTCATGCATGGGTAAATCACAACAGGTGTTTTGTAAAAAGATGCATATTGATGTTTCGTGCAATGCAGGAGCATCTTGCTTGTAATTATATAACGCAAATCACGAGCAGGAAGTGGCATTTTTTACACAACCACGTTAACATGGCCACGTAAATCACTTGCTAAAGTAAATACCATTATACTTATATCCCAATGCAAAAGGTTCAGTACATGTCCAAAGAGTAGAGTCGCACACACGCACTCTGTCTCTCAGAATCTCTCTCACACACACACTAGTTATGTGACACCCACGTAAGCAGACACGTATGTTACAATTTGTGCACCCGCGGGTACACGTGATGCTGCACATTTATTTAAGCCGGACGGCGAACCCAAACAGTAGCTGCATTCATTCCCCTCCCGCCGCCTCTTCTCTGGTTTCCGTCGCCCGGTAGCCATGGCCCGGCCGAAGGTAACAACATACGCCATACTCCCGCCGGAGCGGCGCTTTAATCTGGAAATTTTAGTGGTCATACATGCATCTTTTTGTGCTAGCACTCCTATATAAGGGTTCACCGGTCACTTCCCGCGGACGTGTGCGGGCGGTGGAAGAGGAAGGAGAAGGGAAGCGGGCTGTGGAGTAATGTTTTTTACCACAATTTCTTAGGAACCTGAGTGCAATAATTGAGTAGTTTTGCAAACTACCAGTACTACACCTGAAACGGTTCAAAACCTATACTCCCTTACCAGCGCGTGCTTCCCATGTGTTACGGTCAGTGTCGCCCTGGAGCGTCAGTGCCACATTAATGCCCGGCCGGAGCGGAGGAGACCTCTCACTGGCGCCGTCTTTGAAGCGGCGCGACGACCGAGAGAGCGCCGCTTCCCAGTGCACGCAACTGCTCTGCGTCGAGGCTGGCCATATGCCCTGTTTGGATCCATGGGTTAGTGTTAGTTTGAGGTAGTTGGGGCTCAAATAGCCCTAAAGTATCCAAGCATGAGGTTTTAAATTGGAGCAAGTTGCACCGAACCCACCAAAAAAACTATCCCACCCAAGTGGTGCTAACTGGAGATAGTTCTCATTGGGACCACTGAAAAATCACTTTTCTCTCTCCATCAAGTGCATTTATTGTCAATCTAACCCTATCACCAAAACACCTCTTTGGCTATAGTTAGTTCAGGGTTAGTCATGAGTTAGTCTAACCTCTAGCTAAGTTAGAGTATCCAAACAGGAGCAGTATAGGACATGCAAGTTGCTCAAAGCATACAGTCAAATTCGTATGTGAAAGGATTTTTTTCTTTTTGAAAACGGAACGTGAAAGGATTTTTTTAGAATGCTCTTGGCATGTTGCTAACATGTGATGAGTTAACCCACCTCAATAGACGGCAAAAACACCAGCCCACCGCACTTTGAGAGAGACGAGGAGGGAGAAGCGATATGGGCTGCTGGATTACTAGAGATAGGTGTCGCACGGAAGGCAGGAAATATGGTGATATCGTGGGTTAGCCATGTACTAGTATGATGTAACTACACTGGGCTGCCGTGTTTCGTATTCTTCCAGTTCACTATGGAGATGATTGGTTGATTTTATATCCCTGAATAATATAAAATATTATGAGTGCATACGCTCCACCACAATGTTCCTTGCTCCCTCTCGGTCGTCGGGAATCTATGTTCTTCCACTCTATTTTTTTATGTGAGCTTTGTTCATCCTTTTGCCAACACGCGAGGCATCTAGCATCAAGGTGCACGTGTCATGCAAGGATCGTTCCATCTATATGAACAACACGTGGGACTGGAACTACGAGACGGACATGTACCCACTAGTGGACGTGCGAACCTGTGTAATGTAGCATAGTAAGTGAAGTAGAAAGGCACAAATAGTATGAAGATGCATGGCATATAGGCATTTGTATCTTACTACCACTAGATGTTGTACGTGCAATGCCCGGTGATGTTATGGAGTACGTGACTAAGTACTCTACTACTACTATATTAATTGGAGGCACATATTATGTTTTATATTTGTTTACGTGTATGCCCCGAGACCTTCCAACTAGACGTATAAGCATATAAGCTGTTAATTATTACCCAAAGGATCTTTATATCCAACAGACACAAAATATCCATTCGACTATTCGAAATTACTTTCACTGCTGATCTGATGTCGAGGTAATTGCTGCATCGCCACCAAAACCCACCATCTCTTAAGCTAAAGTAGACCGAGCTAACCCCTATATTAGCATATTACTAAGATAAACAGAAGGCACTGCAGAATCATTTAAGACGTGAGCTTGTCAATCTGAATGTGGAGGGACACCAGCTTAGCCCCGGCCAGCAGCTTGGGCGGAACTGTGAAGAAGGTCAGCTCCTGCACGACGACGTCACCGGGATCCCTGCTGCTTGTTACCTCCATTTCCACTTTGACAGCGTAGGTCCTGCCTTTGGGCTCCCCCGGCGAGCTGTTCGCCCACAGCTTGGCCACGTAGTGCGGTAGTGGGGACGCCCCCGCTCTGATGTAGATGACCGACACGGCGATAGGCGCACCAATGTCAAGCACACCACCGACCAAGAAAAACGCGCGGCCATCCTCCTTCGTGAACAGCAAGAGCCATGGCTTCGACAGTGGCACTTGCAGTTGGAGCGCTTTGCCGTACTGGATCCTGTGCACGGGCATGGGATGCATGGTGCTGATGTGGTGGGAGAGCACCGGCGGCGGGCCTTCATAGCCTCAGACGGGCACATGGCATTTGCAGGGCGCGAGCGGACACACGCTCTGGTGATCGGCGAGCTTGTGGTAAGTGACGTAGAGCCCACAGCCTTCATGCGGGCACTCCACCCTCACCGAGGAGTGGACGACATCCACCGCCGTGTTCCACACGTCGAAGCCACCGCCACGCTCGCATTTCTGGCACTGCCGCTGGTTCCCGGGGCACTTGACGCGGCAGTCCGCGCAAGCCAGGTGCCCTCCCTTGCACTGCACAAATCAATCGAACAACACATCAATCAAGAAACCTGCACCTTGCTCGATTAGCCGAACCGACGAGGTGTATTCGAACCTCATACACTGGAGGCTTCAAGGGGCGGAGGCACAAGGGGCAGTGGAGCAAGGTGAGGTCCATCGAGACCATAGAGAGCTCCATCATCGGGTCCTGTTCCATCTGCATGATCTCGCCCTCCTCGTGCACAACCATCTCTCGCTTTATTAGGGCTGGGGCATTACAAAGCTTTACCGTCACATATTCATACTACTTCAAGGTGCATTAAATCAACACAAGCAAGTATCAAAAGGAGAGTCACGGCATGCATGCATTGTAATTAATGCATCGGTAAACGCAAATTATTGAAATATATCAAGTGCAGTGCTTTGATGTGTCACGTCAACTCGTACAAGACCGAGAAGTTTGATTACTACAACGCCGTCTCGCCTTAACTGCACCTGCCTTTGGCTGCATGACAGGTGGGCCACCGACCTATTGGGCCTACCTATCATAGAAGCAAAGGCAGGAGCAGTAAGTCAATGAAGTTGCGTCCCTCCCTCGCCCATGAGCGTGGTGGCTGGCAGGACTAGGAGAAGCTTTCGTTCGCTACACGCTCTCCCTCCCGCACGCGGTGGACATGCAACAGTTCAATCGGTGTCAGATGGCTAGAAGAATACTGTAGTACTCCTCCACTACAGTAGTACTCCATCATTGTTCGACTTCCCTAAGAGGCGAAGAGCCAAGCACAGCCCGGACGCTCGTGTGGCAGTTTCATGTGTAGAGTAGTCTAGGATAGCGTGTACCGTTCCTGTAAGCTTAAAATCGTTGGGGTCAGCTCCATGCTATATTTTTTTGATTAAAATAATCTTCTGGCCCTACCTATGATCCTGGTGATTCTAGTTTGCACGCTCATCTGGTCAAGACAGGAATATATATTTTAATTTGTGGTGGGGTAAATGTTAGAGGTTGCAGCAAATGGAGTATTGTACACTGCGGGTCCTTCAGCCAAGTTTAGAGGCAACCATGTGGGGCCAGTGCTATGATGTGTCGTGTCAACTCGTACAACGAGGAGAAGCTTGATTTTACGACTACACGCCTTCTCCCTTGCCCATGTGCGTGGTGGCTCACAGACGAGGACAACCTTTTGCTTATAGTACTACAACAAGCTATCCCTCCCGCTCGCGGTGGACGGACATGCAGTAGTGGATTCGATACTGTAGAAGCAGTAGTAGTAACATCATTGTTCGTCTTCTCGAAGAGGCGAAGAGCCAAGTGCAACCCGAACATGGCAGTTGCGAACCTTGGAGCACGCATATAGCCAGGCTCTTGCATGAGACAAAATTGCTATGTGAGCCCACTATTGTAGTACTTGCTAGTATAGCCCTGTAAACCAGAAAGGAGTATTTTCCTTTCTAGAGATTTCAACAAGTGACTAGACTACACCGAGATGGAGTACATATGGAGCAAAATGAGTGAATCTACACCGTAAATAAATACGTAGTTCTCTCGTTTTCCTCTCGACCTTGGTCGCGGTGCACAATATTGAGTATACTAGTACTATCATCTTGAAATTTACAAAGTCACCATAGGCACCTCGTCATCGATGGGAACGTCTCCTGACATGCGATAGACGCGAGCGGCAGTCGCCTCCATAGGTGCTTGAATGCCAAGGAGGGAGAGGGTAGCGGTTCCCGAGACGTTGAATGGTCAATGATGCATCCTCAAATTACATGCAGAGGGAATTAATTGGAGAAGCCGAATAGAGCCAGCACGATGTGAATGCAACAGAGTTTGGATTCTCGTATAAAGGCGCCCCACCACTCCAATCCATCTACTCCCTAGTATTTGCGCAACACTGCTCACTCTAATTCAAGACCAAGTTACCAGAAGCCAGAAGCACCTATGGAGGCAATGGACGCGAGCGGCGGTTAGCTATGCCAAATCATCCAAGGCGCCGGCTTGCAGCCCCGCTGAGGGAGTCCTGGACTAAGGGGTCCTCGGGTGTCCGGTCTATTATCAAATGGGCTGGACTGGTGGGATGTGAAGACATGAAGGCCGAAGACTGTACCCGTGTCCGGATTGGAGACTCCTTGGCGTGGAAGGCAAGCTTGGTGACCGACTATGAAGATTCGTTCTTACGTAACCGACTCTATGTAACCCTAGATTCCCCCGGTGTCTATGTAAACCAGAGGGTGTAGTCCGGAAAGGGGATATACTCATCACCATAGTCATACAGGCTAGGCTTCTAGGGTTTAGCCATTACGATCTCGTGGTAGATCAACTCTTGTAATACTCATATTCATCAAGATCAATCTAGCAGGAAGTAGAGAGGGCCTAAACCTGGGTAAACATCGTGTCCCCTGTCTCCTGTAACCATCGACCTTAGACGCACAGTTCGGGACCCCCTACCCGAGATCCGCCGGTTTTGACAACGACATT
The DNA here is from genome assembly GCF_002162155.2 of Triticum dicoccoides. Classification (NCBI taxonomy): domain Eukaryota; kingdom Viridiplantae; phylum Streptophyta; class Magnoliopsida; order Poales; family Poaceae; genus Triticum; species Triticum dicoccoides. The sequence goes on along the minus strand of NC_041380.1, from coordinate 450,063,465 downwards.
GGTTCTTTAATTGAGAGTTCCACTATGCCGTCGACGAAAGGTTCGATGGCCCCTTCAATCATCTATAGTGACGCTGTCCAAGGAGAAACCTTCCTCCCCGGACAGATCTTCATATTCGGCGGCTTCGTACTGCGGGCTAACTCGCTTGGTCATCTGGAGCAGATCGATAGCTACGCTCCTGGCCACCAGGTCAGATTTGGAAGCTTGAACTACGTCGCGGATATCCGTGGAGACTTGATCTTCGACGGATTTGAGACCACGGCGATCGCTCCCCCTCGCTCCTGTAACTGCAACGGCCTTAGATCCGGAGCAGATTGGGCCATCCGAAGCCACAGAATCCGCGGCATTGGAGCCACATACAGACTGAGCACCTTGCAATATCTGTGTCAACGGAATTCCGGACTCGTTTCCGGCTATAAGTTCCGAACCACGCATGCCTGCGGGTGTAGAGCTGGATCGATTATCGATCTTCGAGTTCAGCATCGCAGATATCTTTCAACACTCGCCCTTGGGCAATGTGCTAAATTCATTAAAGAACCTGTCCTTGGCGGGGGACTCACAGCCGACCTATGTCCGGTTCGAACTAGAGGCTGACCATCATGAGCGTCGGCAGGTCAATATTGAATCATGGAGTTGACCGCACCGCACAGCGTTTCCAGACGGTGCTGGCGACCGCCGGCGTCGTAGCCCTTGCCGACGCCGGCTTCGCCTCTCGCATGGATGACATGATGGTCGCAAGTTCGCCGCCGTCAAGAAGCGTGTAGCAAAAGCTCCTACTAGTCCTGCCAGCCACCACGCTCATGCGCGAGGGAGGGATGCAGCTTCATTGATTTACTGCTCCTGCCTTTGTGTCTATGACAGGTGGGCCCAACAGGTGGTTGGCCCACCTGTCATGCAACCAAAGGTAGGTGCAGTAAAGGCACCGGAGCTCAGTCCGCAAGGGAGAGGGCATTGTAGTAATCAAACTTCTCGGTCTTGTATGAGTTAACGCGACACATCAAAGCACTACACTCGATATAAGTCTTTTTACACATTTCCAATGGACTACAACATACGGATGTATGTAGACATATTTTGCTTCGTATGTAGTCACTTGTTGCAATATCTAAAAAGACTTATATTTGGAAACGGAGGGAGTACAACGCATGCATGCATGCCATGACTCCCCTTTTGATACTTGCATGTGTTGATTTGATGCACCTTTCCAAATTTTGGCTATAAATTTAACTAACCAGATTTTCATGCATGTCACAAAAAATTACGGGGCTGTTTGGATTGTGACTATGTTTGTCTTATGTTGCCACATTATTTTCCCCATACTTGCCACACTTTCCTAACTTGAGTTGCTCAAATTGTTAGACACACTTTGGCTTGCCTAAGGGAATCTTGCCACACTTTTTGCGTCTATGACATGTGGGGTTCACTGCTAATAAGAAACTTCTTGTCTTAGGTGTGGCTAATAAAAAGACTTATATTTAGGAACGGAGGGAGTAGAAAATATAAATAATAATGCATGTTGGGGTAACCCACGTTTCCGATAATTTTAGCCGTGGGCTTGTTCACAATTTTTACGAGGGGGTGTTTGTTCATTTAATGGAGGGACTTGTACCAGACTTGAATGATACAAAGTGCGACCTGGCACACTGTAACACCACTTGGAACAAGCGGGTAGCTATCTCAAAAAACAATCAACAACTAAAAAAACGGCGACCTGGCACGTAGTACACAATTTTAAACGATTGTTTTGATGGAGTGAAAAAGGAAAACTACCCCACTACGTATATATAGGCCGGAGCCTCCGCGCTTGCTTGCTAGGGTTGCTCTATTCACATACTCTCGTCCTCTCCAGATCTAAACAAGCTAGGGGTGGTAACACTGTCTTTCTCCCTTCAAAAAACACTGTCTTTCTATCCTCACCGCTGGTTACAGATCCAGATGTATCCCCCTCCGCCGGTGAAGGGGAGGGGGGCAGCGTTTAGGCCGTCGTCGACAGCGAGGGAGGAGACCCACTGCCGGTCGCACCGTTATCTCTGGCCGAGCACCAACGCGGGAGGTCCTCCGATCCCTTCGTCGTTGCCCTAGTGTGGGCGGATCCGGCCTCCCGCCTCCCACCTATCCACATCCCGACGACCTTCAGGTATATCTTCCTTCGAAACCGCCTTAGCTCTACTTCCCCAGCTCGCTACGTTGCTGCATGTGCATCATTTTCTACCTCTCAGCACCCTCGATCAGATGGTCCAACGTCACCTATTAGTTTTCTTCTATTTTTAGAGGTAAAGTTACTTCATGGAGTCGAATCTTGTACTTGGTTCAAACAAGAAATAAAGTGGTGGTGGGGGAATTTAGTATGTACTACATCGGACTTGGTACAAACATGAAGGAAAGGGGGTGAAAGTAGTACAGACTGGTCATCCAACCGGTCTCTTGGTCGAAAAGGGAAATATAGGGGTAACGTTGTACACAGTGGTATGACCAGGACTAGATTTGCTATCCACACATAGGAGTAGGTGGCTAGAGTGAACAAAAATGGGACCAACCCAGATATGTTTCCTGGATGTTTGTTTCTCGGGGTAACAAACTATGAATCACCACTTTATGCCCCTGTTTAGGTACATGGTGCTGGACTGCTGGTGCACCCACTGTCCCATGCCCTTATACCAAATATTTAGCTATTCTTAATCTAATGCCCCTGGTAAAAATGAAGCCATTCCACTGTTATAAGCCATGACAAGTTTAGCCAAATGTTTTTGCCTGTAATTGTTTGAGACTCTGACTGTTTCCTCTGTAGCTTTTTGTGCGAACATGGATATCCATTTCACCTGGTTGCTATTGTGACCTTTTGGTGCACTGCACAAAACTCTTCTTAAAAGAAGTGACTTTTGTGTTGTTTGACTGGAATGTCAGAATGGAATAGTTGGTTCATTTCGGTGGAACTGCACAAAGGGAGATCTGTGTTCCAATCCTCATCATCCATATTGGCACCATAACCTTCCTTTAGGTAAGAATGATATTTAATGCATGTGTTCATCTCTATTTTGCGACTGCCATGAGAAAATAATGCTATTTTTTTACTAGTACACTTGTACTCCCTCACTGACAAAACCAATTCTGAAATAGAAGGCCAATCATGTACTTGGTTTCACCAACTGGTGAGGAGAATGAGAAATAGAGCATGAAGAGGAAGAAGAAGAAGAGTAAACAGTGCCAAGGCGATCTTGCTGAAGCCAGAGGCCTCAGTCGAGGCCATTCAAGGGCTCTGACAACGACTACCTTACATGTGAGACGATCCTCCAGGGAGCCCTTCCACTTTTGTTGTCTCACTTAATTAATTAGGAGTACTTAAGTACCACTAATTTTTATTGCTGCCTAATTTTCCTGTCGGAGTTAAACAAATCTTTAGTAGCACCTATGCTGAAGCATGTACGTGTGTGTATGTTTGTCTATGGAGGTGAATCATGTGGTGGAGTAGGGAGGGAATATTATTAGTGTCATGACATAATAGTGCTGTTGTTTTTCATGTCAATTTATTGCCATTGGTTCAATGAGGCAATGTATTGCGTATTGTCCATCATGAATTTGATGCTACTGTTAGAGTAATATGCTAATGTCTTTCTATCCTTTCTCACTAAGCTAATGAAGGTTTCACCTTGTTCCTACTAGTGCAAACAGGGATCATGTTGTGCCAATCATACATTTTAGTGGAACTACACAAGACAATACAAAGAACTGTATCCCAGCCAGTGCTTTAACTCGGCTGGAATTTCTTGATAATCTTTCGATATAATCTCAGCACTGGTAAACAAGAGTGATTTCAACCATACATTTGAAGTGCACAAAAATATATACTATTGAGTGGTTCCAGTGAGTGCTTTATCATCTCTTCTAGGACTACATGAATAAGCTTTTTTCTTAGGTTGGTACCGGCCTAAGGCCTTCATCCATATTAGTTTGATGTCTTCTCTATTTGTATCGTGCTACTGTCATGAGAAACTCCTTTATCTTTGCATGTTAAAGTTTTGCAACCTATGATACATGGCAATGCTTTTAGTGTTGAGCTAATTGGCACTGATTAAATAAACAAATACCTCTCTTTAAGCAAGACTACTATGTTGCTAACTTTACCCATTAAGATAATGAGGGTGCTTCTATTTGTTAGTGTATGTTTCATCAACTAGTCCCACTATTACAGTAATCTCACTCTCTCAATATATGTGCCAACAGGGATGCTTGATTTTGGTGGAACTGCACAAAAACTTTGGGTGCTTCATTGCCTCAACAGCCTCCTTCCTTTCCTGTTAGTCGCTAATCTCGGCTTGCATTCTTCCTTTGCTATCAGTCGCTTGGCTTATCTCGGCTTCCACTCAAAGGAAATAGTAATTGATATGCTACCTCACACAGGTTGGTACTGGTCTTTATCCCGATTATTGTGCTTGTCATATGTATTGGTAATTTGGTATTGTGATACTGTTTGCCAATTTCATAAAGGAGTAAACTCGCAGGAAAATCATTACATCGGGTGATTTCAGTAGAACTGCACAAAAAGATCAGATGGACATGTACTTATGCTGTTGCTATGTACTCCAAAGTTCACTAAGAGAAGCATCGATGTTGACAAGAAGAAGTGCCTATATTTATTCGATTATCAACCGACGTCAACCAATTGTCAAACTCCAAGTATTAGGAGAGTGAACGCCAAAAATATTGCTTGGTGCATAGCCCAGAAAAACGCAGTCCAGTCTTTGGTCCCAACTTGTGCCTTTTGGTTATCAGCACATATGGTAGCGAACTGTATGGCATGGGGTCTAAAGATTCTAGACAAGTTGGTTGACGCGTATATTTATCTGGCACTTAATTAGTCTGCATGCCAGGGATGCTCCATTTCAGTTGAACTGCACAAAAAATTTGGGTGGTTCATTTTCTCAACCGCCTCTTTTCTCGTCTGCAATGTAGAATTTTTGGCGAGCTACAGGACCAAGATGAGCCAGTAAACTAGTTGGATGAAAGTAGTGGCCAAGTTGCTCAAACCTCCCTCGACACGAGGCCACTATTTGAGGATAAACCTACAAGCAAAGTTCAGATTGTTTGTGCAGCCTCTTATGTACTCGAAAGTTTCTCGTACAAGCATTAATTTTAGCAAGAAGTACCTCCGACTGAACACCATTTACCAATCTGTACCGTAGGTAATTAAAGTTCATCCATGGATCATATTGGCTGTGATCTCAATCATTTGGATGGATAAACATACTGAACATGTGTATATCTGAATCTTTTTGTGAATTATCTATGAATATTGTTGTGTGATCTATCAATCATTTGGATCCATAGACATGTTGAACTTGTGTATATATGTATCTTTTGAGTTGTTGATAGTGAATGTTAGCTATGAATATGAACGTGTCCTGTGAAACTGAGTTTGATACGAATGTCTACCTTTTCTGTTGTACTTGTGTGTTAACTTGTTAGTATGCCTACTGTGGGGTATGTGACGTGTGGGTGTCAACGGCACACCTTCTTCCCGCGAAGAATTGCACCTCCTTTGTTAGGGTAGCAACGGCGCATCAGCTCTTTTTAATCTTTTTGCTCTGTCTTGTCCCCTCCCCCGCTCAACCCCTGACGTAATGTTTTCGACCTCAAAACAAACATAGTACTACGTTGTTTTTGGGGCTTGATGAAAAATCAAGTGCTGGTTTCTATAGGTTCGCCCTCCTAGCAAATGGACTGCTGGTCCACCACGGGCTGGGAGGCTAAAAATACAAGTTGTATGGTGCAGAGTCAAGTAAAAAAACGCCATCGAGAGCCATCCACTGAAGAAAAAAAATCGCTCCTGATGTGCTTCTTCAGTCGTGCCGCCGGCCCCCTCTTCAATCCAGTTCGCTCGGGGATCTGGTATCATTTTTTTCCAGAGGGCGAACAAGTATCAGCTAGGCCTAGGTTTTGTATTTTAACATGTGTAGCCCACGACATACGGTGACAGTGGTTTCAACTTATTTTTTGAGGTCCATACCGGCCTATGGGCTTTTTCTTAAAGATCGGCAGCCCAATGTATTTTTTAACCACATTATATATATATTATTACTATTATCGTATATTTTATAGAGACTTATATATACATTATAAAAACATCCCACATGTTATTAACTTATAAAATTAAATGTTTAACAGAAGTTGGCAAGGAAAATCCTGGTTGTTTTTGACTCACAGGCAAGGAAAATCCTGGTGATTGCGCACAAAAGCTTGCGAAGATTTTAAGGACCAATGTAATAATAACGCGCTCATTTTTATTTTGAGAAATAACTCGCTAATTTGTTAATTATGTATGTAAAAAATGTGCCTCTCCGGTTTATTTTTCGATATTAATTGCTCCTTCTAACATAACATTGTATATCTAACGAGCCCAACTATTTCGTGTAATTGAAGGAAGTGCAAATTGGGCTGGGATTTCTTAGAAAATATAAATGGGCTGCATTGACGCGAAATTATTTTTTCACCCAGCCTAGCAAATGGACTGTACATTCTAGAAAACATGGGTTAAATATATACCACTTTTTTGCAGGCTGACATATGGGCCAATAGGTCGAAGCCTACGCAAGGCGTTGTCAACTTGGTCAACAAATGATTATGACATCCATAGCCATTGGATTTGTATCCAACGGCCGGCATGCACCTTCAATCTCTCGTCTTCTTCCTCTAGCGTCGCCGGGACCTCCTGGTCCGGCCTCCGGTGGCTAGCGGCTCTGCTTAGCACGCATCGCTGCAAAGCGCTACCCCACCGCCGGCCAGGCTATCCCTCCACCCCTCCACACCTCCTGTTATTCTCCATCGACTGCAGCCCCACGCCGCACCAGAACCAGTTATAACCCTTCTCGGGTTCTGTAACGCGTAGCCTGCAGTGCAATTTCTCGGGTTCAGTAGGCGAACGCCTCGTTCGGGTTCAGTTAGAGCCCAATGCGTCGCACCCACGCGCGTGTATGTATGAGAGAAATGTTCAAACCTCCTTGCATCGCTCGGGCCTGACCACCCACCGTAACTGGGAACACCCTGATATTTTCCTAGCCCTCGCTTCTACCACAGTTTTTTCCATCATGGACGGCCCGAAGAATGTCATGCAGTTATGTCTCTGGCCCGCCCAGGACGAAAAGCCCATTTTCTGTCATGATTTTTTGTCATAGAAGTAGGAGCCCACCACATCTATGATGATACCGGGTTTTGTCACAATTATCGTCATAGAAGTGTCATAAGTATGACAGAAAAAATTTCGTTGGGCCCAAAATGTCACGGATGTGTCTTTTTTGTAGTGTATGTGCTTTGTGAAAGTCCAATTAAACGTCTTGATCTATCTGTATAGATCTTAATGCCCAATATATAAGCAGCTTCGCCGAGGTCTTTTATTAAAAAGTTCTTACTCAAGTATCCTTTTATGCTATTCAGAAATTCAGTATCATTTCTGATCAACAATATGTCATCCACATATAATATCAGAAATGCTATAGAGCTCCCACTCACTTTCTTGTAAATACATGCTTCTCCAAAAGTCTGTATAAAACCATATGCTTTGATCACACTATCAAAGCATATTCCAACTCCGAGATGCTTGCACCAGTCCATAAATGGATCACTGGAGCTTACACACTTTGTTAGCACCTTTTGGATCGACAAAACCTTTTGGTTCCATCATATACAACTCTTCTTTAAGATATCCATTAAGGAATGCAGTTTTGACATCCATTTGCCAAATTTCATAATCATAAAATGCGGCAATTGCTAACATGATTCTGATGGACTTAAGCATCGCTACAGGTGAGAAGGTCTCATCGTAGTCAACTCCTTGAACTTGTCGAAAACCTTTTGCAACAAGTCGAGCTTTGTAGACAATAACATTACCGTCAGCATCAGTCTTCTTCCTGAAGATCCATTTATTCTCTATGGCTTGCCAATCATCGGGCAAGTCAACCAAAGTCCACACTTTGTTCTCATACATGGATCCCATCTCAGATTTCATGGCCTCAAGCAATTTTGCGGAATCTGGTCTCATCATCGCTTCCTCATAGTTCGTAGGTTTGTCATGGTCAAGTAACATGACTTCCAGAACATGATTACTGTACCACTGTGGTACGGATCTTACTCTGGTTGACCTACGAGGTTCGGTAGTAACTTGATCAGAAGTTTCATGCACTACAAAAAAAAAGAAACATCCGTGACATTTTGGGCCGAACGAAAAAAATTTCTGTCATACATATGACACTTCTATGACGATAATTGTGACAAAACCTGGTATCATCATAGATGTGGTGGGCTCCTACTTCTATGACAAAAAATGGGCTTTTCGTCCTGGGCGGGCCGGAGACGCAGTTGCATGACATTCTTTGGGTCGTCCATGACGGAAAAAACCGTGGTAGAAGCGAGGGGAGGAAAATTTCGGGGAGTTACTGGTTATGGTGGGAGGTCGGGGGCCGAGCGATGCGCGTTTCTCTCATACATGTACGCGCATGTGTGTGAGGCGTTGGCTCTAACTAAACCCGAGCGAGGCGTTGGGCTCTAACTGAACCCGAGCGATTGCACTGCAGGCTACGCGTTACTGAACCCGAGCGATCGATCGATGGCTATTAACTGAACCCGATCGAGCGATTCCTTCGCTACTACTGCTAATTGAAGCCGATCGATGCTGCCTCTGGATGAACAGTGAGCGTTGCAGGGGGGTGGGTGAACAATTCCTGGTGGGGGTGGATCAACAGGGCCCCGTGGTGTTGCCTCTAGATGAACAGCACCCCGATCGATCGAGCCGGTTGGGGCTGGATGAACAGGACCCGGTGGAGGGCTGGATGAACAGGACCACCCCGTGGAGGGCAGGATGAACAGTAGACGGTGGAGGGCAGGATGAACAGTAGACCGTGGAGGGGTGGTTGAACAGGAGCCCGTGGAGAGGGGTGGTTGAACAGTAGCCGGTGGGGTAGCGCGCGGTGGAGGCTGGATGAACAGGAGCCCGTGGATGAACAGTCACAGGTGGAGGCTGGAGGAGGTCGACGGTGGATGAACAGTAGCTCGTGGAGGCTGGAGGGTGTCGACGGTGAAGATGAAAAGTATCCCGTGGAGTCCCATTTTGCAGTACGCCACACCCCTCCTGATGAACAGGACTCCCGTTTCGACCGTAGGAGGTCCGTTTCCTCCGTTTTGCGGTACGCCACACCCCTCCCGATCAACAGGACCCCCGTTTCGACCGTAGGAGGTCCGTTTCCTCCGTTTTGCGGTACGCCACACCCCTCCCGATCAATAGGGCCCCCGTTTCGACCATAGGAGGTCCGTTTCCTCCGTTTTGCGGTACACCACACCCCTCCCGATCAACAGGACCCCCATTTCGACCGTAGGAGGTCCATTTCCTCTGTTGTGCGGTACGCCAGGCCTCGTTTCTATCGCCTCTTCCGTCCAAGCCCTCCCGATGAACACGACCACGCATTTCGTTCCGACCCAGCCGCGTTGCCTCCCGATATACACGATGCATTCCGTTGCCTCCCCATGAACACGACGACGACGCTGTTTCTCCGTTCCGACCCAGCCATGTCAACGAGCCCTCGCCGTACGTATGCGCGAGTAGGCGTTCGAGACCCCGCCCGTATGTACACATACGCGGCCGTGTTTTCTTTCTTGCACCATGGCCGTTGTACGTACGTGTACATGCTACGTGCATGCCTCTACTACGACACGTGCGCGCCTCTACATCGACCAGTATGTACATACACGTTCGTGACCAGAATGACAACGCTACGTATGCTTCGACCAGGTGGGTCCCGACTGTCAGGCACTTCCTTGCCTGCGAAGATGTAGCTGGTGGGTCCTAGCAGTCAGGGGGTGAATCGTTTTTTTGCCCGGATGCACTTCCTTGCGTGCGAAGATGTAGCTGGTGGGTCCCAGCAGTCGGGGGGCTGGTGGGTCCCAGCAGTCAGGGGGGCGAATCGTTTTGGTTTTTTTGCCCGGACGCACTTCCTTGCGTGCGAAGATGTAGCTGGTGGGTCCCAGCAGTCAGGGGGCGAATCGTTTTTTTGCCCGGACGCACTTCCTTGCGTGTGAAGGTGTAGCTGGTGGGTCCCAGCAGTCAGGGGGAAAACATTTTTTTCATGAAATACGGTGGCCCGTCCGGTGGGTCCCTGCTGTCAGGTGGAGGAATAATTATTTTCCGCGTAATAAGGAGGCACTTCCTTGCTGCCGCCGTGGACCCAGCTGTCAGCCTCTCCACGTATAGTCCATGTCTGATGGAAGTCGTTCCTTGACCATGTTGACCACGCCGTGCCGAGAGCACCAGGGCGGTGGACAACGGCGAGGCGTAGGAAGGGGACGACACGGAGGCAGGGAAGACTCGGCAGTTGTTTCCCACGCGGAGGGGAGTATGATTGTACGAGGGTTTACTAGTTCGTCTGCCATCGCCGGAGAATAACAACAGGTGTGGGTGAGTAGAGGGATGGCTAGGCCAGCGATGGGAGTACGGTCGGGCAGTGAGGCCTGCGTGGCAGCACAGCCGGCCGCGCGGAGGAGGGAGCAGGCAGTCCCGCCGGCGCTTGTTTAAGCGGCTGGTGCAGAAAGAGTAGAGATTGAAGAAGCACGACGGCCGTTGGATGGACATCCAACAGTCAGTGCTTCTGCGTCAACTTTTTTTAGGAAAGCCTCAAATCTGTGGAAAACAACATACAACCCATCTGCCATTATTTCTAATAATTTACAGCCCATTTGCTAATTCTTAAGGTTTTTTTGGAGCCCATATTCTTTTTGTTAGCATTACAGCCCATATTGTGACAACGGTTAAAAAATTATACGAAATTTTGCATATTTCGGTGCGGTCCGAACTGTTTTTAATCCCGAAATTTTGACTCACATTAAACTGATTTTAAAAATAAATGTATATCAATATAAAATCCAACAAATTCTCCATGCATAAAAATTAATGTCATTTAAAATCTTGAAATGAAAAAAAAGATATTTGAAACTAGTTGCCGATTTGATGTGTTTTAAAAATGTACAACCCATTTCTCATTACTGATGGGCCATTTTCTCGGCCAGCCGAATGAAAGCTCTCCTCGTCTTGAAAGATTTGCAGCCCAACAGGCCTGACAAAGCGACTTACTTGGCAAATCACAAAAAAACCGGGCTGTGGCCATCGACCCAGCTGTCAGCCTCTCCATGTACAGTACTCTTCCGATGGAAGTCGTTCCTTGACCACGTTGACCATGCCGTGCGAAGAGCACCACGGCGGTGGACGGTAGTGAGGCCTAGGAAGGGGACGACGTGGCTGTGGAAGCCCGCGCGGAGAGGACTACGAGGGTTCACTGGTTTGGCTGCGGTGTAAGGCTGCCGTCGCCGCAGGGCCTGGCCGGCGGTGGGAATAGTAGGGGGCGGTGAGGCCTCTGTGGCAGCACAGCCGGCCACGGGAGGCAGGAGCATGCGGCACGACCGGTGCTACTTTGGGAGGCTGGAGCAAGAAGACCAGAGGTTGAAGAAGCACTACGGCCGTTGGATGGACATCGTACGGTCACTGGAGCTAGAATCGTTCATATTGACTAAGTTGACAAAGCCCTTCGTCCCCGTCAACTTAGTAGGCCCACAAGTCAGCCTCCCAGCAAGGTGGGTCCCAGCTAGCCGGGGGAGTATTCATTTTTTTGTGCGTAATAAGGAGGCACTTCCGGTGGGTCCGAGCTGACAGCGGGGGGGACGTTTTTTTCACGAAATACGGTGGCCCGTCCGGTGGGTCCCAGCAGTCAGGGGGAAATGATTTTTTCGCAAAATACTGGTGGCCTGTCCGGTGGGTCCCCGCTGTCAGGTGGAGGAATAATTATTTTCCGCATAATAAGGAGGCACTTCCTTGCGGCTGCCGTGGACCCGGCTGTTAGCCTCTCCATGTACAGTACTCTTCCGATGGAAGTTGGTCGTTGACCACATTGACCACACCGCACCAAGAGCACCACGGCGGTGGACGACGGCGAGGCCTAGGAAGGGGACGACGCGGAGCTGTGCAAGACGTGGCAGTGGATGCCCACGTGGAGAGGAGTACGAGCATTCACTGGTTCGGCTGCGGTGTGAGGCTGCCATCGCCGCAGAATAACAGGGGGTGTGGGTGAGTGGAGGGATGGCCTGGCCAGTGGTGGGAGTAGTATGGGGGTAGTGAGGCCTCCGCGGTAGCACAGCCGGCCACGGGAGGCAGGAGCAGGCGGCACGACTGGTGCTGCTTTGGGCGGCTGGAGCAAGAAGATCAGAGGTTGAAGAAGCACTATGGTCGTTGGATGGACATCATACGGTCACTGGAGTATTGACTAAGTTGACAAAGCTCTCCGTCACTGTCAACTTAGTAGGCCCACAAGTCAGCCCAACAATATGGTGGGTCCCAGCTAGCAGGGGGGTATTCATTTTTTTGGGCGTAATAAGGAGGCACTTCCTTGCGTGCGAAGATATAGCTGGTGGGTCCGACCTGTCAGCGGTGGGAACATTTTTTTCATGAAATACAGAGGCCCTTCCTATGGGTCCTAGCTGTCAGGTGGAGGAATCATTATTTTGCGCGTAATAAGGAGGCATTCCCTTGCGTGCGGCTGTGGACCCAGCTATCATCCTCTCCACGTACAGTCCACTTCCGATGGATGTCGTTCATTAACCACGTTGACCAGGCCGCGCTGAGAGCACCAGGGCGGTGGACGACGGCGAGGCCTAGGAAGGGAACGACATGGAGCCAGGGAATACTCGGTAGTTGTTTCCCACGCGGAGGAGTACGAGGGTTTACTGGTTCGTCTGCCGTCACCGGAGAATAACAACATGTGTGGGTGAGTAGAGGGATGCCTAGGCCAGCGATGGGAGTACGGTGGGGTCGTGAGGCCTGCGGGAGGAGGGAGCAGGCAGTCTCGCCGGCGCTTGTTTGAACGGCTTGAGCATGAAGAGTAGAGATTGAAGAAGCACGACAGCCGTTGGATGGACATCCAACAGTCACTGTGCTCGTGTGTTGACTAAGTTGACAGGGCGTTGCGTGTGCATCAGCCTTTTTTTTATGAAAGCATACGCGTCAACCTGTAGTAGGCGCACAAGTCAGCCTCAAATCTATGGAAAACAGCATACATCCCATCTGCCCTTATTTCTAATAATGTACAACCCATTTGTTAATTCTTAAGATTTTTTTTGGAGCCCATCTTCTTTTTGTTAGCATCACACCCCATATTGTGGCCACGATTAAAAAGTATACGAAATTTTGCATATTTTGGTGCGGTCAACTGTTTTTCATCCAAAAATATCGATTCACATTCAAACTATTTTGAAAAATAATTTATATAAATATAAAATCCAAATAATTGTCCACGCATAAAAATCAATGGAATTTAAGATCTTGTAATGAAAAAAAATTGAAACTAATTCCCGGTTTGATGTGTTTTAAAAATGTACAGCCCATTTCTGGGCAAACCGAATGAAAATCTCCTCGTCTTGAAAGATTTGTAGCCCAACAGGGCCGATAAAGCAAGTAGGCCTTGTTTGGGTATTTCTTTAAAAAAATAGAACTAGGCTAGCCATTTTCAACAAGAAAAAAAACACAACTGGGCTCATGATGTGGTAAACATAAATAAAACCCTGGCTAGACGGGCCACAGCCCCCGCACAGCCCCGTTGTTACCCTGATCTGTCGCTAAAACTAGTATAAATAACAACTGCTTGTTCCTAAAAAAACTGCGTGACTTGCTGGGTCCCTGGTGTCAGCCGCTCGTAGTGTAATTCTCTCGTTTATTGACTACGTTGACAATGGCGTGAGCCACAAATGTCCAGCCTTTCCTATGAAAATTTACAGCCCATTTGATGTGCTAGTTCGAAATAAGTTTGTGGGTGCTGGTGGGGGCTAATCACTTGGCTTCTGTAATGCACAGTGAGCTCAAGCAGCCGGCGAGAGTGATGTTATTTCCCTTGGTTTGGATTTGTTACAATATTTCACTCTAAATAAACGAATGGCAAGCCATTTGCCTTGTTTCAAAGAAAATATGACAGTCACAGCCGAGTTGAAAAGGGCAGGAACATCTAACTCCAGCTTACAAACTGTACAAAAGCACGAGGGTTAATTGTTCATCAGGTTTACAAAAAAAACCAGATTGAAAAGGGCAACAACATCTAACTCCAGCATTGTTTTCGGCAGTCACAGTCAAATGGATTGGTCAGGTCCATAGAATGAACATCCTGGGTCATAAAATTTACTGGATTATGACCACAATATGTTGTAAATAGAAGCCCGGCACGTTCAGAAGCTCTTTTTCCCACCTGCAACTCCTTTTTTTGCTCTTCGACATATCCATCCATCAAAACCATGCTGCTGATAAACTTAAGCCTGATGGACAATAGTAACCTCGCATTCAATAGGAAGAATGTGACAAATCTTGTGTTTGCACGGTTGGCTACATATCGTTCTAGCGTTATTGTCTTCAATCGAATCTCATGAGAAGTGAGAAAATCCCGATGCTTACGAATCCACCGATTGGTTATAACTTTCTTACCCCGTCCTGTTGCCTAAATAGACATGAAGATTGAAAACAGTTAAGGTCTAAAAGAAGAGTGTCAAAAGAGCAACTGCTGAACGGTTAATTCTAGTACACTATATGCGGGCTTCCAATGTGCGTGAAATTATCACCTATATACAACTTCTCCAGACATGGAAAGCATTGCAGCAAGCGAATAATCTTGTTCAAATCAAAACTATTCATTTGGATATATAAGATCTTGACAGAATCCAGCACCATTGCTAGGCTATCCATGGAGAAACTCTTCATTGAGCATAGAACATAATATTAGTACAAAATGTGTACTCCAAGATGATATATAAATTATGCGCAGAAATTTAAAATGCAGCTTATGGTTACAAGTGTAGATGATAATATAAAGTACCCGAAGAACTGTGGAGCCAAACAACATATTGAAATGAGCACAGAGATCATGTATTACACCCAAGGTCTCCAGTTTAGGCGCAGAGAGGACGGTTATTTGCAACGGTGAATAACTAGAATCAAGGATCAACCTTTGAAGTGAAGGGGCATCTTGGATGATGAGCTACCTTTCCTCCAAAGTAATTCCAATTCTTACAAGATTAGGTGACTTTATTTGGAGACAACCGATTCTAACTGTGAAAACAAGCACCAAGCACTCCAGCGCAGGGCAACTTGAGTGGATGATGCTGTGCAATGAGGCCTCCGATATACGAACACGCACAAGTGAATGTTTCTTGAGAAATGGGAGTCGAAGGTTTAGTACCAGATTGTCTGGTAGGTAGCACTGCGCAAATGTGGTGGTGTGGAGAGAGGACGAAAACCCCAAGATGGACATCAGTGCTGAGGGCACATGTTCATGGCGTTCGGTATGTGGTATGTGATTTCCAGGGGAATAGTAGAACTCAAGCAGCTATAGTTCTGTGAATTCAGGGGATTCCAGCCAGGCGTCCACTATGCAGGGCATGGTATGCTTGCTCAGGTAGCATGACGGCATGCAGAGGCCTTGAACGGAGCCCTGGTGGGAGGAGATGATGGCTCTGGGGATTTCAAAATCATTGAAGAGACATAGCTGACGACAGTCAAGATTAAGGGGAATGGCGCGCCATAGAGGGCGCCACCGAATTGAGAGGATTTGGGTGCGGCAGCAATCCTTGGTGGGGAGAAGCGAGATGATCTCCCCAAGGATGGCGTCCGGGAGATCGCTGATGCGGTCCACCCGAGATTCTACGGGTTCCTGGGATCCGGTGGGGGCGGGGTCGCTGCTTCTCCCCGCGCTGTCAGGTGCGGGATCTACAACAGGCGTCCCCGCTGGCGGGAGCCTCATCTTCTTGGCGCTGGGGTCAGCCGACTCCATTTTCCTCAAGGGCGTCGCGTCGCGCTCACGGATTTGAGCAAAGTAACGAATGACGAGCCTAGTTGTAGTGCGAGCGAAGAAGAAGGGGAGCTGGGGGTTTTCTGTAGGAGTGAGGAAGAAGGGGAGCTGGGGTTTTCTGTAGGAGTGAGGTGTGGAATTTGTGGGTACGAGTGGAGTGAGCTGATGTGAGGTGGTGGGTGCGAGGAGGAAGAAGAGCACCCAGGTTTTGGGGGGGGGGCGGTGTGCTGGGTGTGGGTAGTGCATCTCATTCAGTAAATATATGGGCTTTTGAATTGATTTTACTATTTACTAGTGTGGATGGGCTGTTTTGTCTTGGGACCCGAGAAACAATTACTACTAGTACAGTGGAGACACTCTACAGCTTCTGGCTCCTCCTAGGTCATTGAAACGTCTCCCTCTACTGAATGCCGTTATACTTTTGTTCACCGACATGCGGGCCATGCAGCACGCGGGCCCAAATGCCATCCACCAAATTAGAAGGCAGTATGCAGGCGGAGAGTCACCCCAGTCGTAGCGCGGCAGTAACGAGCCGTCGTATCACAAAACCCCACCTCCCCCCAGTCTAAGTTTGACGGACGAAGCAACCATCATTTCACTCTTCGCTGAATCCCCTTCTCCCTCACCGTCTTCAAGAAAGGCAACACTTGCATCTGCCATTGTTCTTCTCTCCAAACGAAGGGAAGGTAAGCGGATCCGTGATGTTGGTATATTTTCGTTCAGAGAAAAAAAGAACTTTTGCAAAGCAGTAACTGATCCTCACTCTCTTTTTTGTTTCATTGTCATTGCGATTGTGTTTTCCTTTCAGTGGTCTCCTAGTATTCGTCAGTTTCATGATGGACTAAGGAGAATCAGGCAAAGATCTGCCGATATTGGAGCAGATGCGAGACGCTGATCCCCACGAGACAGAGAGCTCCAAGAAGAT
>NC_041380.1:450035016-450046324 GCF_002162155.2 Triticum dicoccoides | reverse complement strand
CTGCCCAAGGTGATTTCCTTCTTTGCCGATCTCGATTGTGGTTTTTCATCTAAGTATGTGGTGATTAATAATGCAAAATTTTATTAGCTTCGATGTCATGGTATACGTAGTGGTTTAAATAACTTGTGTTTCTTATACTGAAAAGTAATTCAGAATTTGTTTTTGTTTCAATTAGAGCCCTGATGCAGACAAGGATTGTGTGGTTGTACATGTCACTCGCTATGAGGCGGACGACCTAAATATACGCACTGGGAAAACAGAGTTCTTAGGCTGTTGGATCCTGGAAGCCATTTGCGGTTATACCAATGAAGAGTTGTATTCCAGCCTCACTGTTGTCAGGCGTGTTGTCCAGCGTGTACTGAAGCACAAGAAGTTCAAAGCTACTCCTTTGTTTGTGAGGAACACTGTTCTTGTCAAGCTTACGCAGGAAGATGACGTGGCATGCCTCCACAAACAAGTTTATCAGTGGCAAGGTCACAAGGTTGTCTTCATGAAGGTTCATAGGATTGAGCTGCTGCGGGACGTCCTCGATGATGTTCATGGCAAGGTCCGTCTTGTGTCCAACCCAAATTAGATCGAGGCATAATTTGGATTGTGTCTAATTATCCGAACCTTGCCTGTTATCGACCCCTTTGGGGCTAGTACTCTATTTGAATTCGTCTATGGGAACTGCTGCTACTTTTGTGTGCCCGTGAATCATGTGAGAACCATCGTAATTGTTGCCGAAAAAGTTGCGTCCTCACTAGTTTTTTCATGAATATGGCATGGTAAGACATAAGTTGTCACGGTTTATCATACGAGCAGTGTGTGTTTTGATGAAATAGAGCACTCGTTCGAGAACCGTGCGTCGATGTATACATAAGTACTTGTAAACACTGTTGGTGCTACCCCACTTGTAAGCAGTTGTGCAAAACACGGCACATTGGCTCAGCTCGCTTCAACATTAGGCTATCGACCAACTAACAATCAACAATCTGCTGTCTGACATATAAGCAACTATGTATCTTGTTACAGTGGTTCATGCAGTTAATTGAGGCCACAATGTAATAAATTCCAAACGTTCACACGCTAGTCCAGCGCTCATGTGGAACACTCACATTAAACTCGTCTTCATAAAAAACTTGAAAAGCATAAGTTAAGCAATTTTATACATCTCAATGATTCATAGAACATATCAAACATATACTAGTTCACAGCAAAAGACAAAGTTGTGAGAAGGTTTACAAATCAGGAAAAAACAAGCAAGGCTTCTCTCGGAGCAAAGGGCCTCCCGGCAGGCTTAAATTTCCTGGAGTTCACTCTAGTTGTTTCTTGTTGCCACCATTCAGGGTTAAGTTCTCTCATTCCAGAATAACCAATTATAATTGTGGTCTCATCTGGAATGCTGAACTGAACCATGCAGTGTACCGACCAGGTGAAATTATTGTGCATTCTACTAAATTTAAGCACCACTATTTGCAGAAATATGTAGACCACAATGCCTCTTGTCCGCGCACCTGTCCAAAAAACCGCCGTGCAGCCGTGCCAGCTAGTCCTCGGTCCATGGATGAACTGGTAGAAAGTGCATTCCGGACTAGGATGCATTTGTTTTCGCTCATCCCTGCACTGCAATCAGGAAGTAAAACGTACGAATCAACTTCTTTTAGATTGCGTTGGTCATTCTACCTTAGTTACTACCAATGTAGGGATACCTTGAAGACGGGAGGTTAGACGACGGCAACGAGGGATAGCCATCTCATTTTGCGCAGTTGTACTAAAACTAAGGTGTGTGCTTTTGATTGCGCGGATAGAAACGATACGGAGACAGACATCCCAGAACGATATGGAGACAGACATCCCTGTTTGCGCAAATAAGAAATATGGTTACTTAAACAGTGACAGATATTACTACTTTCCCCCGTTTCCTCTTAGAACCAAGTCCTAGATTCATGCTACAGCTTTCCCACTTTCTTCCCTGTTTGAACCAACGCTTTGAGTCGACTGTATGAAATAGCTTTACTTCTAATAATAGTAGAAGTCTAGGTGGCTTTGGAACAGCGGACGGAAGTAGAAAAGGATCCACACGAAGGGAGCTGGGGCAGTAGAGCAAGGTAGGTTTCGAAGGAATATATACCTGAGGGTCGTCGCCATGCCGCAAAGACGGTGTCGGG
This sequence comes from Triticum dicoccoides, assembly GCF_002162155.2. NCBI lineage: Eukaryota > Viridiplantae > Streptophyta > Magnoliopsida > Poales > Poaceae > Triticum > Triticum dicoccoides. The sequence goes on along the minus strand of NC_041380.1, from coordinate 450,044,174 downwards.
AGGCCGCATCTTGGCCACAATACCGCAGGGAGGAAGAAGGGGTCGGAGGCCCTCCCGACCCGGCGCTCTCTCGGAGAGAACGGCACGGCCGCCGATCGGGACGCGCGGGCAGCCGTTGGTCTCCTCCCTCGCCGCCGACGACAGCGTGAACGATGCACCTACACCCCTGCCCCGGTCGAGGTTGTCCGACCGGATTTGTGACCAGCCGTGAGCTGAGAGAGAGGGTGGCCACCCATGTGTTGCTTAGATCTGGAGAGCATGAGAGAGTGAACGAGAGGAACCCTAGTAAAGCAAGCGATAAGGCTCCTGCTTTTATATATAGTGGAGTGATTTTGTTGTACCAGCTTCAAAAAAATGCGCTCCTACGTGTACCCGCGAGTGGGTGTGAGAGAACTAGTGCGTGTGTGCACCGCTTCTCTTCGTGAGAGTACAATATACTATGCCCAAAGAACGTTCGCCGCAAGAGTAATAGTACAAGTGTGTGACGTGTGAGCTAAAATAAAATGTGCGCACCGTCTTGTTTTTTAGAAGTTCTGAGGGTAGGGTGTGAAGAGCACATATGTGCATGACGTCTACCTGTAGATAGATGGTGGGTGCGACGTGCGAGTCTGCGAGAGGACTCGGGGGAGTCGTGACTCGTGAGGGTGCGTGTGCGTGAGAGAGAGGGGGGCACGTATCAATGCAATGCATGTGTCCATAAATCATTATCCGACAAACGTTCGCCACAAGCCTTTTCCTGAAGAACGCCGTAAGAACCGTTAGATCGGCATCCGACAGTGTCAGTTTTGCCATGTCATTTAACAGAACAACCACTCCTCCTATACGCAAATCTTCCACGTGAGTGTTAGCAACTGCCGTATGCTCCCTCCGTTCCGAAATGCAGTGCATATAGCTTTATTGAAAATTCGAACCTCGCAAACTTTTACCGAGTTTTCATGTACCAAATTGCACATGTAGAATACCATGTATATGTCATTTCATTCATCTTCAAGAGGTAACTATAAAGTTGGGTGAGGAGTCTACAAAGAAAGACCATCGTATCACCCACAGCAATTTCAAGCATCCTTTAGTGTCGAGGAATATCATAGGAACTCTATATGATATGATTTTTATAGGATTTTTTCCTTTAGAGCCAATTGGTTCATAGGAAATAAACGTGATATCATTTCTATAGCTTTAGAACCACTTGGTTCATATGAATGGATTCCTATACTCCCTTAATTTCAAAGGAAAATAAACATTAGCATATATTCAATAGAAAAGTTCCTATGATATGAACCAAATTACATCTCTTTTCTAATCCCTCCTCATAGGAATTGAGATACATGTCATCTCTAGATTCAATAGAAAAGTTCCTATGATGTTAACCAAATGACATCTCTTTTCCAATCCCTACTCATAGGAATTGAGATGCTCCATGTCATCTCTTTCCCTACAACTTCCATGTATACATGTTCTATTCCTAAATAGATAGTACAACCCACTAGTAGCTTTTTTCCAAAACATGCAACTATGGCAGAAGAACTATATAGTGTGCCAATAACTTTGAAAGATGGTCGCTGGATGAAGCTAACCCGACAGTGCAGAGATAGGCAAATCCGAGCACTACTGGCCGTTGGATATCATCAACATTCCACCAGATCTGCCACATGTACAATTTATAAGACTCCATGGTTGAACTTAAGCATAATGCACAAACCTCAAAACACAAGCACTTCTCCTTTGTTCTAGAATCTTCTGTATCATAATTGATTATTTTTTCTAAATGAATTGCCATTAATTGTTTTTTACTTTATGATTTAAAATGCACAACCCCATGAATCTTAACATTTTTATAAAACTTATTGATTTTGAATGAGATGAACTATGAGAACTAAACGAACATCTACATTATGCATATATGACTCAAAGCTTTACATGCTATAGTGTGTATTTATTCATAATTTGGTTTCAAAATCTCATGCGTTCAATACATGTGTACCTTACTAGTTTTGAGTAGAGTAGCAAATTTCACGCAGCCCCGGGTATATCAAAATGCAGGGCCCATGCATCATTGCCTTTCGGTCGAACCTACGTCGACAATTTTTTGTACGTACTATATCTCCACTGGTCCCCGAACCCAAAATGCTGCCTCATTCCCATAAAACCAAGCGGCCCACACATATTTAAGGCGTCGGCTCAAACCCATTTACTACGACGTGGCCCCGCATGCCGTAGTACTCCTACAAACCCTACCGCCGCACTCATCATCGGTTTTCTTCAAGAGGACAAGGGAGAAGCCGATTTGTAGTGGAGGCACTTTCAAAAAAAAGGATCTGTAGTGGAGACCCCTACCCTAAGGTGCCCTAGGTAGCTGCCGCACGCATCATTGTTTTCTCTTTTCTTTATGCTCTTGCGCCCTAGAGTGAAATGATGGTTGCTTCGTCCGTCCAGCTTAATGCGGGAAAGGTGGGGCTTTGTGATTTGACCCCTCGTCGCTCATTTTCTACTACTGCGGCACTATGACCGGGGTGCCTCCAATTCCAACCGCTGCTCCGAACTGTAATTTGGTGCATCGCACATGGAACAAGACGGTGGATGAGCCACATATCGGCCAAAGGGGTCCTGTTAAGTGTGTCGCCATTTCGTGTGCGGACTGACCCTGCTTCAGTTGCTACGCCAACACGACAGGAGCAGCCTACCACTTGGTTTTGCTCCTTGGTGAATCCCGACTATATTGATCTAAAAAGATACATGCTGAACTACCCTCTCCGTCTCGGGTTTTTTATTTTTAGGCGTCTCGGTTTATAGGGCCTGCACGTAGTTCTAGGTCATACATTTGACTAACTAAATATGAGTTACTATGTCACAAAAAGTATATCATTGGATTCTTAAGCGGATGTAGTTGTATTTAAAAGTCGAGGGCGGGGCTTTTCCTGCGCGGTAGGCGGCAGGCAGCTCCGCCTAGTCGGTTCGACAGAGACGCGAGAAGACGAGGGAGTAGGCTGCTGCAAACGTAGGGCTGTGTGATTTGACAGCGAGTTACTGCTGGACAGGTTGGGCCCTGTGATTTGACTTGCCATTATCATTTTAACTGCGGCGCTACGACTGGCGTGAGTCTCCCAGATTCTTGACCACCTCCATATAGGTGCCTCTCCCAATCCTCCACCATGTAATAGAGGCTGGCTCTTGCATGAGAGCCCACTTCTCCACTTTTTCCTTGCCTCTATTTCCTCCACATATGCAAAAATGCCATGTAAAGCGCACTATTGTACTTACTTTTACTTGCTCCTACAGGTGCTTAAGCTTGCCACATAGGCATGAAGTCTGATGTGGCAAGTTAATCAAGACGAGACAGACTAGTTTGGTGACCCAAGGAAGAAATGGTGCTAAGCGCGTGTACCTAGGTGAAAAGACAATTTTGAGTCTATAGCTAATTAAATGAAGCAAACTTAGCAACACCATTTCATTGGAAGAGGTCACTCCTTGGCAAATGCAATAAATACACACGCTTACTAGCACCGTTTCTTCCTTGAGTACGAAGAAAGAGATAGAGAGGAGTACGAAAAAGTACACTTATAGCCAACCTTGTTGTAGTATGAGTGACTAAGTGATGACTATGTATGACATGCCAACATCAGATAGCCTAACGCACCATGTTAAATCTCCAAGGGCGCGACCGCGCGAGCGACGCGACAGTCGTGGTAGGCGCGACCATGATATGGGCTGCTGGCAGCCCTTGGATCTGAGATCAAACGGTCGCATACTAAGTTGCTGAAAATTTGCAGAATAACCCTCCAGGATAGGATATTCACCCATAGGTCTAGAATCACGCCATGCAACCATTCGATCTCAGATCCAAGGGCTCTCGGAAGCCCGTATCATGGGAGAATGGAAAGCCACTACCCTGCCGTTCGCACGCTGGCAGTTCGCTCCTACTCGTCCCCACACGTCCTTCAATACTACGGCAGTTCGCTCCTAGTCGTCCCGTCCATTCTCAATACGGCAGTTCCACTAATCCTAAACCTCCTCCCAAATCCATGGCGTCCCAAATCTCCACAATCGGCGGTGAGTACAAGGTTAGAACCATCACCGGCGATGAGTTCGACGTCATCTACACCCGTTCTTCCGCGACGGTGAAAGGATGCCTTTCTCGCTTCAGACGCATGTTCGAAAACTCAGATGATGAGTGGGTCGCTGGGCTAGATGTTGAGTACACCACAATCCTAGGACGAGAGAAGTATCTAAAGGACGAAGAGAGGAAGAAGCCCGCCGTGATCCAGGTTTTCGTACATAACGTTTGCTTGGTCTACCACATATGCCATGCCGACGTTGAGTGCCAGGATTTTAAGACCTTCCTCAAGGAGAAAACAGTGAAATTCGTTACTATAGACTTTACGAGCGACGAAGAAGTCCTGGGTCGGATAGGCCTCGTTGTAGGCAACCCCTTTGACCTCCAGAAGAATCGGCTAGTGCCCTCTCGTCAGACTTTAATGCTGACCCTGGCAGGAGCCATGGTTCATCCTTCGTACGGTAAACTGGAGAAACCTCCATACACGTTTCATCATCATGCATGGCAGCGGAATGTACTAGATATAGACCACATCCACTACGCTGCAATGGATGGCTACCATTGCTTCAATATCTACAAGGGTTGGATGAAGAGCAACAGCCAAGTGTGCGGTTCAAGCAAAGAAGTATCGGCCAAGAGGAATAGGGACAAGGACGAAGTCGAGGACGTGGACGAGGACTCCGAGTAAGGTGGCAGTGTCGTTGCTCATGGTGGTTCTAAACTTCTAATGAAGTGTCTACCGGATTAGTTGCATAGTTTAATTTCAGGTGTTCTTAGTTTAATTTGAGGGGTGTGTTGTGCTGAGCCCCCCAGCAGAACTATGTTATGTTTCTTCTCGTTACTTTAACTCTTCAGTATGTACATACTACTAGTATTTCTTTAGTTGAATTTAGCACCCCAATTAAGCACGTACTAGCTTTTTTAATAGTACTATATGCATAACTTGGCGACGAGCGCTCTCTATATGTACCGCCTTTTTATTATTTCAATTTTTTCTCCATGGGGCAATCCATCGATAGTACTACTACTGTACAAAAGTATACATTTTTAAAAGGCTAGAGTACTATTCATCACATATATAGCCAGTTAAATTCTCAACCTAGAACGACGTGCATGCCATGTAGTAAACCGATACGGAGGAAGTATAGTAAAAATGAGGTGATTTTACCGAGCGATCGGCGGGGGAGAATGGCCTGTCATGCGGTCCCACGTGTCATGATGTACCAAGGCGATGCGCTTGTCCCTCTTGAGGCAGAAGCAATACTAGTACGTGGTTTGAGATGATGGCAAACCGAAGTGTGAAATAAGGGTTGCTTCGTCCGTCTGGGAAAGTGCGGCATTGTGATTTGATGTCTCATTGCTCATTACTACTACTGGGCCGGTATGAGTGGGGTGCGTCCCCCCTGCTGTTCTGCGCTATTATTTGGTGCTTGACACATCGACCTGGTTGCTTTATGTCCCACATGTCGGCGACATGAAGTACATAATTCATGAAAGGGAGCATCGACGGAGGAGTATACTACTACAGAATTCATGAAATGGAGCGACTTAGTTTTGGAAAAATCTGTTTTTACGGAGTACGTACCCACAAGGGTTTATAGGGCTCATCTAAAAAACATTCATTTTTCCGTTTGATAAGTCTCAATTCTACTATACTAGTAGTAGTACCATTACATGTTGGATTTCGAGGTGCGCTAGATCACCCGACGCAAGCAGTGTCAAGAGGAAACTAACCAATGCATGTACAAGTTCATGGAAATTTAGTGGTCATTCATGCATTCGTTCTAATTAATGCCTCAGTAAACACAACTTCTTGAGAAAAACGAGCATACTAATTACTTGTGCAAACAACAAAATTAATTCGACCACCCACCATCTACCTTGGTTGGAGAGATTTTGAAATTGAGCCATAAACTGGAAAGGAGGGAGTAGTAACTTTTGTCTCGATTACTATTTGTGGCCTTGTATAGATGCAAAATGTATTTTTTATAGTGGCCTTGTATAAGTAAAAGGAGGGAGTACTAACCAAAGTACGTAGTAGGGCCGAGGAGTAAACGGAGGGTGTAGTAAAATTTTCTCCTCGTGCTGCGAGCCACCGCGCGCGTGGGCGAGGGAGCAAGCTTCACCTCATCCTGCGAGCCACCGCGCCCGTGGGCGGGGGAGATGGCGTACTAAGCAAGCTTCTCCTCGTTCTGCGAGTTGACGCGACACATCAAAAGTACTCCAGTGTATAGAGGCTTGCCTCTAAGGTAGGCACCACATGGTTTGCCTCTTTTTTTAATTTAACATAACGCGTCAAGTCGCAATTTGTTTGTTCACCCGTGGTAGATGATCCTCCCTCCACCAAGTGGACAACTAGTACACGTGCCAAATTACCACGTGGGCTGCCTTTTTCGTACAGAAATGAGCTCCACCGTGTACCCGCGCGGGTGTGGTTGGGAAAGAGACGGGAGTACGTGCGCCGTGCGTGCACCTCTTCTCTTCGTGCACGTCCCCCACCTACGTGTGTGTGTGAGAGAGAGATACAAACCTAGACATATTGCGCCGTCCATCCCCATGCCTCCGCCCAGTCCGACCACCAGTCACCACCACGCCCCACTCCTCACCTTATCTCTCATCTTTCTCCCGCCATTTTTATATACAAGGGGCCACTATCAAAATTACAATTTGCAAATATACAAGGCCACTAACACTAATCGATGCAATATTAATGGTGTTTGCCTCCTGGTACTAGCAAAGGAGGACATCAATTATCCCTTGCATGCATGCGGGAGTTTGTTAAAAAATGCATCTTGATGTTCCATGCAATGCACGGGCATCTTGCTAGTCCATGAAAACAACACATGGCAAAATTCCATGGTGAACGAGGGATTTGAATCTGTTGGGAGGGGCTATTTGGATCTTGCCCGGGGTAGCCAAAATATTGGCGACTACTTCGCCATGGCCGGCACCGTCTCGAGTTCATCCTAACATTGCTCTCTTCTGTGGAGCCCATGCGGGGTCGACGAAGGTCCTCGCAACAAAAGGATCCGGCAAGACACCTGCTGTGTATGCCGGCGTCGCCTCCGCGGTGGCCTTCATGGGACCCAAGCAGCGGCGGCCTCCCATGTTCTACTTCTCCTCGATGATGGCGGCGGACGCGGAGGCGCTGGCCACCGACTCGCCGCTCTCCGTGCACCCGGCTTCTGTCGCTACTTGCATGGCGCGGCCGCCGTCATGGGAGTCTTGGCCACAGAAACGGGAGACGCGGTACGAGGCAGCGGCGTGGACGGCAGCAACGACGCCCGTGCGCCGCTCCTCTTCGAGCTGGCCTGGAGTGGCGAGTTGTTGAACCGCGCGCCGTCTTGGGGCGGCAGCTGGCTCCGTCGGGCGAGGGGAGGGAGGTGGATCAGTGAGCTGCATAGCTCATATCCGTAGGGCTACCCAGCCGGCTTGGATGCGGAATAACTACTCTTCATAAGCCATTGTAAGAATGGGCAAAATGGTGGAGGAGATAGGGGAGCGGCGGAGGTGTGCGATTCTTGGCTGACGTTTGGCCTCGTTTAAATAGGAGATTAAATAGACGGCGGACAGGAGGAGCTCGGCCGGCGTTGCGTTTTACGCCGGCCCGACCATGAATGGACGCGTGTCCAGAGTGGGTTTCTCGGCTTCCACACGGGCGGATTTCATGGAGGCATTTGAATGCGGCACAGAGTCGTGTTCAGTCGGGCATGCCGCGAGTGGCGCCCTCGACTCTGACCTAGGACACCGCGCCATTCTTCCACTGACGTGTGTGCTCTTTGGGTGTGTGGCCTGCATGTCAGTGACCCAATGCAGGCAGCGCACAACAGAGGAACCTTTGGTGGGCCAGGGCAGTCAGAAGTGGGCATTTCATAAACCGATGATTGTTCATTGAGTGTGATGTCATCTTTTTCATGTAGATAAGGGCATGGTTAATAAGAAAGCCAGCTGCTGGCTATATACCAATGCCATGTCACATGGAGCCTTTATAATAGCCAACTAATATAATAGATGGGTTGTAAGGCTGGTTGTATTGGGGAGTATCATATACTAGTATCATGTATATAATACTAGTGTATGATACTACATCCGTAATGCAAAGTATCATATGTTGGTATCATAAATTATTATATTTATTGCCATGCATGACACAAAGTAGCATATTATTTAATGTGATACGGTATCATGATATGATACTCAAGCATCTCTTTCTTCATTTAATTCTATGCCATCTCATCAAAATTGCTTAGTTGGCATGCATGATATTACCTATGGTACTACCATTACGGGCAGCCTAAACTAGCTACTGGTATTCAATGCTTGCATGTGAAAGAAGAAAAGAAGGCACATGCTCATTGGTGGAAAGGAGAGGCGCGCAGGCTCACACGGCTACATGCAGGTTTGATTTCTTGTTTCTTGCGCTCGAGCCGGCGATAGATCAAGCGCCCGCACCCTCCCTTTCTCTTCATTCTCTCTCTTCCAGCTATGAATTTGATGACGTGGAACTGCTAATAGCCTGCTGACTGTGTACTATTGTACCTGCTCTAAGCCTACTATGTTGATAGCCCGTTCGATACGTTGTGATTCATAAAGACCGCTGCAAACATCAATGTTCTTCTTATCACAGATAAGATTGATTAATACCTGTAACAATCCATGTCCTTAACAAAGGGTGCATGCACGTATAGGTTGAGCGTGTGTCTTGCGTCGTGTGCTGTGTGCATGCAGGCATGCGAGTGTTGCGTGCATGCAAGGGTACGTTTCAGTGTTGCATGCATGGGTGCGTACGTGCGTGTGTTCGTGAGTGCATGTGTACGTGTCAGTGTTGCACGCCAGCATGCATGCGTGTGTACGTGTCAGTGTTGCACGCCTACATGCGTGCGTGTCTTGCGTGCGTGCATGTGTACGTGCGGGGTGAGGCTACACGTCAGTCGACTAACTTTTTCATCTCTGGTCATTAGATTTTCCAGCCGTTGGATACGAAATCAAGGGCCTCCAGTTTATCATCAAACTCCACCCCCCCGAGCCGCCAGCCATCACCGGCCTGCCCTCCCCGAAACCACTCCCACCGCCGGTCCGCCGCCGCACCGGCCATCCCTCTAGCCCC
>NC_041380.1:449998530-450034566 GCF_002162155.2 Triticum dicoccoides | reverse complement strand
ATCCCCACCCCACCGCCGAATGAACGCCCCCCAACCGTCGGTGACTGCCAACCAGAGGTCTCACGACTTCAATACCCACCGACCACTAATTTATTACCATTTCTGTCCTTCATATACGCGCTGACGGGTGGGCCCTATGGTAATGTGCGATGTTGAGTGTGGACCGTTTGACTAGTAAATTGACCGTGTTATCAACAAATTACGGAGCTGTATGGTGAGCCAGTGACCATACGATCACCCTAAAATGTACTCCTATTTTATTCACACAGTACAGACTCAAACTACCATTTCTTTCTTTCGTATACGGGCTGACAAGCGGGCCCCGCGGTTATGCGCCCCGATGGTGCAACACTAGTTGCACCACGTGGAACGTTTGACTAGTCAATTGATTGTGTCATCAACAAAATACGGAGTTGTACGGGTGAGCCAGTGACCATATAATCATGATATGTATTTGTTTAACACGCTACAGACGCAAGGGCTCATATATACGCGCAAGCACTCACCGCTATAAGCGCACACACGCGAACCCTACCCCTATGAGCACCTTCGAGAGAGTGGGCCATCATATATGATCTTGAGATTTTACGAAGTCACCATAGGTGCCTCATAGTCGAGTGGAACGTCTCCTCCCACTGAACGTACGTCGCCGGAAAATACTGAAATTAACACAAGATAAATGCGAGCACCAGGACTTCAACCTTGGTGGGATCGAGAAACCACTGTCCTCTAACCATCCAACCACATGTTGGTTAGCACGACAAAATGTATGCGGTGACCGTGATGAGCTTATTCTGAAGTCCAGTGAATATATTGTGCTTTCTCTTCAAATACAATGACCGTAAGTGTCGTCAACAAAATACGGAGCACGCATCAAAATGCAAAGTCCGTCAGTGTCATCAACAAAATATGGAGAGGTATCGTGAGCTACATACCGTTGTACTATTGTATATGCTTATTTTCTTAGTGGACGATTGCGTGTGTGGTGTGGTGGGCACATCATTTCTAGTTGTGGTGGGTCAACATGAAGATTCATGGGTCGGTTCCATCCTGCACCACATATAGGTTGGACCGAGACATGTTATACGAAGACCCATGTGGAGGACTCGGCGGACAACACGAAGCTACCAGAGTCGCGGAGGACTCTATCCCCACTGGTGATAAGCCGACTATATATGATTTGTAACCCTAGGCCCTTAGTATGTTATACAAGCTTGGGGGCTAGTTCGTCGATAGTATACACACACGCACAATGCCCGGTATTCACGTGTACTTTGTACACACCCCTATCACTAATATACAGTACCAGGAGTAGGCTCTTTCTTCAACTGCAATTGAATTCTAGCATGTGCATGTGTTTATTTCATATTATCGATTCATGGAGTGAGAGCGGTTTGAAATACAGGCAATGGATGCTTTTGCAATTCATATATAAACATTAATTAGAGCACTCCATGTTGTTAGTGTGAAGAACTTTATACATTTGTCACTTGCATGGATACATTCCAAATTGCTAGCTACAAAATAGAATACATGTCGAATTCAACATAAAGGGGGTTTCGAAGATTCAAATTCATAGGAAGTGCATTCATCTATTTGAACCCGAGATAATGTCATTTGTAAATCAGATGTAAAAGACGACATCAATCTTTGTTGTGAGTTTGAACATGCTATATATATTCATACGCATATCTAACTTTTTTTTGCAACCAAGGAGATTATATCTGGAACCATGCATGAACTGAGGTAAGTTGCATATTTTTTAATATATACTCGTGTACAATGTATATTCAAATGTACCCCCTCCATTCCAAAATAATCATAGCTTTAGGATTTTCAAGAGTAAAGATTTGTGAAGTTTGACAAATCCTGAAAGTTCAATTCAAGAGAACCGAAAACGTTAATGCTTATGCTCCCAAATATTGAACGAAGTGCCAAATAGGCCTCTGGTCACCTGAAACCGCGCGAGACTAATGTTTTGTTGGTAGGAAATTACTGTCCTGACTCTGGCCCGTGTAGCCTATCGGCCCGATGTCCAAAGGTCTAAACCGGGGTAGGTTTGTAACTTCACCAAGACGCCAGAGAAGCATTCATACGTCGTGGGTGCCTACCCATGCGCTTGGCCGAAATCTATCCCACCCACATTTGGGACACCTGACATGACTGTCCTACCCCCAACCCGCAATATGTCCGAAATTTTAGATGGGGGGAAAGTTTGTAACTTTCCCCAAATTTCAAACAAGCGCGTCTCAAACCGAAACATTGTTCCCCCTTAGTTCCCCGCCTCCCTCCGTTTCCCCATTCATACTCCGTGGGCACGAAAACGCCCTCTCCACCAACCGCGAAACCCCAGCCTCCTCCGTCCTCCACCCCATAGCGACCAATCCACCGCCGCCCTCCTCCATCACGCCGGAGCCGGTACCCCGACGTCGTCGTCCAACGCAACCGCAACCACAATGCCCTCAAGGACTTAGCAGCTAAAGCCGAGGCAGAGCTGCCTCCATGACGCCGACGCTGACGTGCGCCGTACCAGAACCACTCCGACCATGCCGTCCTGTGCCTCACTGCTGCGGCTCCACTATCGCAACTATCCACTGCACCAGAGCTGCTCCCTCTATGTCGTTGTTCGCCGCCTCAGATCTGCTTCCCCGTCGCTGACAGACGGCCACCGCACCACACTCAACAACTTGGCCATGGGTTCGTCCAAGGCTGCACCATCCTCCACAACTTCTGGTTTCCGGCGAACAACAAGAAGATCGTCGGAAAAACAGAAGGAGGACACAACACTGCTAGTTGAAAGAGGTACTCCTCTTCCCATATTCGTGCAAATCTTACGTCTCCGCTCACACCGTATTCATTCCATGAAAGAAACTAGTCGAGCGCTTCTTACTGCATCTTCTTCGTGATACTAAATGCACAAGGGTTCCAACCTTTTACTATTTCACCTTTGCTAGAGGTCAGTAGCCCGCCTGGATTTCAATTCTGGGTCAGTCGAACTGCAATTAAAAGAAGTAGCACCCGCTTAATTAGGCGCGCGGAGCACCTAGTCTGCCTGCTCCCCGGGGAAGCGGGGTGTGGGGCATAGGAGCTGCTTGCGCCGGATCTGGAGGTCGGCGGGGCTTGAATGGATGGCCGGGGGAGCGGTGCCAAGCACGGCGGTGCGGTGAGGTCGAGGGAGGGCACAGGCAGGGGAGGAATACTGGGCCGGTGGTCGCTGGCATGTCGAGGAAGATCGTCAACACTGACTGGCTGGAGGTAGATGAAGGCGATCTGCCCGTTCTTTGTACATCGGACGGTGCAGAAAAAATGGACTCACCTATCTGCTTTCAGTCAACTATTATTTTCATAGAATCCTGTAGTAATTTAGTGTGCCATGCATGTTGTAGAGCTATCATATGTCTCCCATCATTTATTTCTCACTGACCTGCTATCTGCTACCTTTACACTATACTAATTATGCACACACTTCACCCATACTCACACTATTTTTTTATGCATGGGTATTTTAGACTCTGACGCAGTGTTGATGAATGCAGAAAAGAAAAGACAGAAGTCGCTCCAGTGTAATTCGAAGATAAGCACTAGGCATTCCAGCGCTCTAACGGGTGTAGTGTCAGCAGTTGGAGACAGTAAACGTAGTTGTGCAGTTGATGATCTCAATTGCCACACACAACCATCCTAGGTGCTTGCTTTAACTTCGTGTTGTCAAATGTGGTTGCATGTTGCATATGGTGTCTATCTTGTATTGCTTCCAATTTGGTTAAATTGCATCTGCTTACTTTACACATTATACCTTTGATAATGACATGCCTTCCTGTTTTCGATACATACTACATATGTCTATTAACCATGTTTGTACATCAAATTAATGCTCTTTTGTATCCCTTGTCAATCACTTATGATGAGACAGTCACACGGGTGGGTTACTGTGAGACCCCATACTCCTTTAAAGAGTGCAGTGTCATCCTCCCCACATGATTCTCAAGAAACAGCAAGGCTAAATGAAGATAGTTAACGTAGCTCTCTAGTTGATCACCGCAATTCCCCCACACCACCATCGCAGGTGCTTGCTCTTACTTGGCAGTGTGATATGTGGTTGCATGTTGCATATGGTGTCGTACCTTGTAATGCTTCTAATTAGGGTAAATTGCATCTGCTTAGTTAACACATTATACCTGTGAATATGACATGCCTTCCCGTTTTTGGTACATACTACGTCTTTCTATTAACCATGTTCTTACATCAAACCACTTTTCTTGTGTATCCCTCATCAATGCTCCTAATTTGTTAAATTGCATCTCCTTAGCTTACACATTATACATATGAATATGACACGCCTTCCTGTTTCTGGTACATACTACATCTGCCTATCACACCATGTTCTTACATCAAACTACTGTTCTTGTGTATCCTACGTCTATCGCTTATGATGAGACAGTCACGCGCGTTGGTTAATATGAGACGCAATACTCTTATAAAGAATGCAATTTCATCCTCTCCACATGATTCTCAAGAAACAGCAAGCCTAAATGAAGATATTTAACGTAGATCTGTACCTGAAGACCGCACTTCCCCTACACCACCATCATAGGTGCTTGCTCTAACTTCGCAGTGTGATATGTGGTTGCATGTTGCATACGGTGTCTAGCTTGTAATGCTTCTAATTAGGGTAAATTGCATCTGCTTAGTTTACACACTATACCTGTGAATATGACATGCACGTCAGTATGTGTTAACCTTGTTCTTACATGAAACTACCTCTCTTCTGTATCCTGCATCAATCACTTACGATGAGTCACCTTTATTCGTTGCATATTGCATATTATTTCTAGCCTGTTGCCATGTATTGCTACTAATTTGGTCAAATACATTTGTTAGGGCACCCTTTTAATTTGGCAGAGTGATATTGGTTTCATCTTTCATATGGTTTCTAGCTTGCATCGATTCTAACAAGTTCAAGCACCTTGTGCTTAGTTTACACTTTATACATCATACATGTCAATATGTCACGCCGTCCTGTTTTTCATACATATTCCATCCTCCTATCATGCGGCTGCATTACATGAAAGTAGTGTTCGTCAGTATCATGCATCAATGAGTTCTGAAGAGCAAATTTTATTCCTTTTTCTTGTGGGTTTGACTTGACAAGGAAAAATCAAGAAAGAGGAAGGAAAAGAGTAAGGAAGGCGATGATGGTGGTCCTCTGCAGCAACGTAAACAGAGCATCTGTACCGATTCTCCTTGTACTGATAGTGCATTACAAGGTCCAAGTCTCCGCTCCCCTACTCCATCATAGGTGCTTGCTCTAACTTGGCAGTGTGATATCTGGTTGCATGTTGCATATGGTGTCTAGCTCGTATTGCTCCTAATTAGTGTAAACTGCATCTACTTAGCTTACACATGATACATGTGAATATGACATGCTTTCCTGTTTTGGGTACATACTATATCTGTCTATCACACCATGTTCTTACATGAAACTACTCTTCTTGTGTATCCTGCATCAGTCACTTATGATGGGACACCTTTAAGTTGGCAGTGTGATATTGGTATGCGTCTTGAATATAATTTCTAGCATGTATTGCTTCTAGTTTGATGAACGCCACCTATGACGAGACAGTTTTAACTTGGCAGAGTGATATTGATTGCACCTTCCATATGGTGTCTTGCAGTGTTTTTAATCCCTTTTTCTTATCGGTTTGACTTCACAATGCAAAATCATTACAACTGAAGGAAATTAGTCCGGCAGTGGATGATGGTGGTCCTTCAGAGAAACTCAAACAGGGGGTCTCTACAGATTCTACTCCGCCATCCTCCCAACAAGATTCGCAAGACAACACAAGGCTAGACAGTCAACGTAGTTGTGTAGATGATGACTCCCCTACTCCACCATCACAGGTGCTTGCTCTAACTTGACACTATTATATGTGGTTGCATGTTGCGTATGATCTCTAGCTTGTATTGCTTCTAACTTGAATTGCATCTTCTTACTTTACACATAATGCCTATGAATATGACACGTGTTCCTGTTTCTAGAACATACATGTACATGATGAACACATCTCCCCTACTCCACCATCACCGGTGCTTGCTCTTACTTGGAACTGTTATACGTGGTTGCGTTTTCCGTATGATGTCTAGTTTGTATTGCTTCTGATTATGTTGAAATGCATCTGCGTAGCTTACAACTTATACCTGCAACGATTACTTACCCATAAGACACGCTATCGTATGTGTGAATATGAAATGCTGTCTTTTTTTGTATATATTCCATCCTCCTATCCCGTGCTTGCCTTACATCAAAGTAGTGTTCGTCTGTATCATGCATCAACCAGTTATGCAGAGCTAATTTTATTCATCTTCTTGTGGTTTTGACTTCATAAGGCAATATCAGAAAATAGGAAGGAAAAGAGTAAGTTAGGGGATGTTGGTGGTCCTCCGCAGCGACGCAAATAGAGACTCTCTAGATTTGCCACTGCTACTTCTAATGAAGTTGAAGTCCCAAGTCTACATGATGAGTTCATCTCCCGTACTCCACCATCGCAGGTGCTTGCTCTAAGTTGACAGTGTGATAATTGGTTTCATGTTGCATATGTTGTCTAGCTTATATTTCTTCTACTTTGATTAAATTGCACCTGCTGTGTTTATACGTTATACATGTGCATATGACATGGCTTTCTGTGTCTAGAATACACTGCATCTATCTATAATACCATGTTCTTACATCAAAGTACTGCTGTTGTGTATCCCGCATCAGTCACTCATGATTGGACGCTTTTAACATGGCAGTTTGATAGTGGTTGCATCTTGCATTGATTTCTATGTTGTACTGCTTCTAATTTTTCGAATTGCCACTTATGACAAGACGCTTTTAACTTGGCAGAGTAATATTGGTTGCATCTTTCATATGGTGTCTAGCTTGCATTACTTCTATTTTCTTGAAAATCCTTCTGCTTAGTTTGCACATCGTAGCTGTGAATATGTCATGTCGTCCTGTTTTTCTTACATATTCCATCCTCATACGGTTGTCTTACATCAAAGTATTGCTTGTCTGTATCATGCATCAATGAGTTCTGAAGAGTGATTTTATTCTTTTGTGTTGTGGGTACAGCTTGACATGGCAAAGTCAAAAAAGAGCAAGGAAAATAATATAGTAGGGAGTGCTGTTACTCATCCGGTGAAACGGAAAAGGTTCTGCCGTCGAGATTCTGCTGGTACTTATAGTGCAGTAGAAGGTCCAAGTCCACCAGCTAAATCTACAAACACAGTATCACCTGCTCCACAAGCTGCAGCATCCGCTTGAACTATACCAGCATCTCAACCAGTTACTCGTTCATTTGCTCCGGAACTGGCCAGTTCCCAAGCTGCCTTCACACCTAACACTACTTCCGAAGCACTGCTGACACAACAAGACTTGGCAAGATCAGATGAACCTCATGAGCATCAACACCAAGACGGTACCGGACTGAGTCAAGTTGCAGTTGCATGCTCCTTTATATGTACTCTCACAGTTTGATGTACACTAACACTTTCCATATTCGTTGTTGAACTAGCAGCACGGAGCAAGCGGAAACAGACATCAGGGATAATGCTTGACAGATTAACAAAATCTAAAGGAGGAAGAATGGAGATCCATTTTGAGGCAGGTTTAAAAAGGCCACGTGATGCTACAGAGTCAGCCAAGTTAGTATCAAAGGCAGCCGTTGCTGTTAGGTGTCATGCACGTATCCTCCCAACGTGGATCCAGTACAGGAATGAGAAAGACAATACCCAGTTTAACACCTTCCTTGACCATTTATCCGTAAGTAATGTTATTCACCGCAATTAGTAATATTGTCTTGCTCTGTCCCATACTTTCTAGCTTCCTCCTAATAAGACTCACATTCTTTTTTCAATAGATGAGGTTCAAGTTGGATTCGAAAGATGATGCAACTAGACAAGCATGCACTCATGTTTTTCAGTCTGCTCTGCGACAGTATCGATACCACCATAGAAAATCTCACTTTGAAGGCAAGGCTAACAATGAAATCGCCCAAACATCTCCAGTGGAATATATTACAGATGAAGAGTGGACAGCCCTCATTAAACACTAGTCTGACCCAAAGTATCAGGTAGGCTATATGTATTTGATCAGACCACATATTGAACTTGTATTTATGTATGTGCCTTACAAGTGTATCTTCTTCTAGGCTAACTGTTTGAAGAACAAAACCAACCGTTCTAAAGTGAAATTCCAACATACCACAGGATCTCGTAGCTATATTGCGCACTGTGAGGCTCTTGTAAATAGCTGCTACTTCCTTCTTTTTTTGTGCCATATTATCATATCTATATTGACTTGTTCCAAATACAGAGGAAATCCCGTGCGGACCAAAAAGAACCTGAACCGAATGCAGTGCAAATCTTCAAGGATTGCCACACCAGCAAGATGAAGGGCATGAGCACACCAGTTCAAGCCGCTGTTGTAAGTCCTTACTCCTCCTGCCTTGAACTGATTGGTACTGTGACGTGTTCATTTAACTACTTGGTTTGCAGCCAATGTCAGTTACTTTGTTCACTTTTATTCACAGTTGTCTTAACGTATCATTTCACCTTACATGGTTTAAAAGAGATGAAGGATATTCTTTTGGTCTTTATCTGTAATCTAGTTGTTATGTTCACGTGCGGACACAATGATAAAATAGCCTGTTTGTTTATATCTGTTTGCCCATGATATGAATGATGTCATACTATGTTCATCCTACTTTAAACCATGTCTCTTTATCCTTAGATGTCAACGAATGTGAGGAAATAGACAATACAGTAGGCATGCTACATGGACATATGTTCCGAAAGTGATTTTATTATGTAGTTGGCACTACAATACATGCTAATGTATTACAGTAGTTCACCAAAATAAGTTATGTATAAACGTTTAACCTACTTTGTTTGTTTTTGTCTCATTAGTAACTTATCTGGTACACTAATCTACAAGTTCAAACTTTCAGGAAGTTATGGAACAAATGGTTGAACAGCCACAACCACCTGAAGGTGATGAGGCTACTACAGGCACAATGTCACCTCTTGCTGCAGTGCGGCAGTATCTCTCCACTAACAGTGCAAAAAGCACCTTCCTGCATAATTCTGGGTTGGTTGTCAAGGTAACCTCGTCCAAATCGCCTACTGAACAAAATCTTCCTGCTAGACAGAGTGATATATCTGTGCTCCAGACACAAGTCCAATCCCTAATGGACGTTGTTTCGGAAACAAGAATAGTGGTTGAGAAATGTCGTCAAGATATGAATGGTTTTGAAACCAGACTATCAGAATTCGCTTCGTTGTTCAAGAGCAATGGCGGAAAAAAGGTGGAGATCGTGCTGCTCCATCAGATTCTACAGCCTGAAACATTAGCACTCAGGTCAAATGATATGTGCTTCTATACATCTGATGGTGCTTTTATCTGGAAGGACTGTAAACTTTATGCCAACAGGCCTTTTGTTGTATGGTTGGAATTTATTTTTTTGTGACTAGCACAAATGCCCGTGCGTTGCAACAGGGAGAATACCAGTTCTTATGAACCACGATTTGGTGCCACGGAAAATGATTCAAACAACGTTACATGGATAACAAAATGGAACGTTGGTTTTTAAAAATCTCGCTCATCCATTATTGTGAAAAAAGAATGTCTTCTTGTAAAGCCAATATTTAGGGTTAAGATGACTTGATGAGAATTGTCACTTCCGAACTGGCCCTAATTGTTATTTTATAATAGAAGCTTTGGTGTTAACGTCAGCCAAAATTATACTATATGGTTGGATGTGAGCCCATTCTCACCGGAATTCATTATGAAGCTATGCTGCTCGCTGAACCTGGTCTTTGGCGATCGATGGGCGGTCCTCATCGTTTCGATGACTCTTCAGGTTGAAGGGCAGCCTTCCGCAGCGACGGCAAGGTGAAACCTACACGAACCTGATCATGTTTTTGTTTGTCAGTTTGAGGTCCTTTCCACAAAAGTCTAAGGAGATGTGTATATTATATGTGATGTATCATGTGTAATTATAATGATGATAAAGCTCTGGCATCTCTCCCTCTGTTAAACAAGCTCTGGAAATAGCTCATGTAAATAAATAATGACGTAATCTTTCGTCCAGCTCTCACATACATATAAAATCACAGGCATTTGATATTCAACCGCCAATTCATCATTTCTCTAATGAACCTTTTTATTCTATTTTTTCGCTGGCTCTACGGGGAATAGCAAGTTCACGGCAACCAGATTGTTATATAACATATCATACATTACCACTGCAATCTACAATCCATATGATAAACAATAGTGGCCCACCAGAATCTGCTCTGTCCTGGAAAAATCCACAACAATGAATCAAATATTTCATCTACAAATAAAAATCAAGAACATTTTTTCTAATTAATTAAGCTCATCAGCATCTTTGTTTACTTACCTTATACTCCATCCATTCCCAAATATAAGTCTTTTAGACATTCCAACAAGTGACTACATACGTAGCAAAATGAGTGAATCTATACTCTAAAATATGTTACATACATTCATATGTTGTAGTCAATTTGAAATGGCTAAAACGGCTTATATTTAGGAACGGAGGGAGTATCATCCAAACTGATGCCAGATTCGTTAATACAACATAATAGTAATACATATGGCTTGACCTTCTCAAAACTTTCTATGTTGTATCATCTAGAAACAAAAATCAAGAAAATATTATTTTGAATTAATTAAGCTCATCAGCATCTCTGTTTACTTTCCTTATATCATCCGAACCGATGATAGATTCGTTAATACAACAAAATAGTGGTACATATGGCTTGGCCTTCTCAAAACTGTTGATGTTGTACCCACCTAGTGCATCTCTGAAGCGGTCAATGCAGGGGAAATTTCTGCTAGAAGATGTTGTTGCCTTTGCACTTGTTCCAACAGACATACTATTAGTCAAACAATAAAATTACAAATGAAGTATATAAAGTAAAGATTCAGACAGACAGCAAGTCACAATCAGCCTTTACTGCCACCACTATAAAGCTTGTAAAAGTACTTAAACATAAGCTAAAACTGTAATTTTAAAGAAAGTGGTGGCACTGGACAAAGAACATCTTATATGAGCACATAAACACAAGGCTCCATGTTCACATAAGAAAATAAATTTCAATTTAGTGCTAGGTGCTTACATTGAGCTTGCAGCCAGGATAGCAAGAAAAGATTTCTCAACTCTGAAATAAGAATTGACTGTCGGCGTTCTGGCAACGGGGGTCCCCAGACTTGCCTGCCTGCGGCCTACGGCGTGGCTCAAAGGGGGGCCCAGCACGGCCCATCTTCCTCAACACAGACCCAAGACCCTCGCGAGGGGCCAAGCCTCGCGGGGCGGATGACGCGGAGCTTCCTCAGGCACGGCCTCATCAGGCTGGCTCACGAGGAGGCGGAGAGATCAAGGCGGGGTACCTCACGAGGTGCCCGTAACGCAAGCCATGACGACCAAGGGCGCCAGGCGGGCGCCAGCCCGCTCAGTGTCCTCCTTTCCTCTTTGGTGCAAAGGGAGCAAGCGCAGGCGAGAGCATCAAGAAAAGGCACCCGTTTCGGTGCAACGAGACCAAGACCAGTCCAACAGAAGGGAGGAAGTCATTGTGGAGCCCAAGCCAGCGTCACCACCAGAGCCTTTGGCAGGCGAGGACCAACTTTAGTCAGGATAAGTGTACCAGATGTTCCCCTTCAAAATGGCCAATTGTTGGCGCCCTTCCCGCTCAATATTTGGGAAGAGGCCTAGGGCCCTTGCCTATAAATAGGACTAGCTACCCCCAGGGGACAAGGGAGACTGAATCCAATCAAGAGGAGCTAGAATAGAGAGAGAGAGAGAAAGAGAGAGTGAGAGGGAGAGAGAGAGGGGTGACTGAACTCCTCCTAGCAGTTCATCGCCCCAGCTAAGAACAGACCCTCGCGAGGCTGTTCTTCCTTGTATTGCTTATCATCACCAGCCCAAGAGGCAATCCACCACACCACACTGGAGTAGGGTATTACACCACATGGGTGGCTCGAACCAGTATAAACCCTGTGTCTCTTGTGTTGTTCTTTCCATAGCTTAGATCTTTGCGAGGCGGAGGGGTGTAGGTAGGCAGAAGGCGTAATCTCCGCGCGCACCCCAGTGTTCGAGCCTCAAGGGTCTGCCGGAACCCGAAATTCGACATTTGGCGCGCCAGGTAGGGGTGCACCGGCGTTTTCCCTTCCGCCACCGCCACGACCTGCCTCACAATGAGTAGCGCGTCGCCAGCTCCGGCCGCCGGTGCCAGCACGAGGGCCAGGGGGCTCCGAGCCCTGGCCCCAGCCCTGCAATTGGTACGGTGGCCGGACAAGTTCAAGCAAACGACGCCGCCGCGCTACAGCGGCGCGACTAATCCGCTGGCCTTCTTGCTGGCGTACGAGGAGTCCATCCTCGAAGGTGGAGGTGATGATAGGGTCATGGCCAACTGGCGGCTTCCCATGGCCCTCACCGGCGCCTCGTGCGCATGGCTGCTCCACCTGCCGGCAGCCTCCGTGGCCTCTTGGGAAGAGCTCCGCCGCCTCTTCCTCGCCCACCACGCTGCACCAACACCCTCGGTCGTCGCGGCCCTCCTAGGCGGCTCGCAGGCGCCGCCTGCAAGTCACCACGTCAAGCCGTTCATCCGCCGGGTCGGCGCCGTTTCCACGCGGCAAGGGGCCCTCCCGTACCAGGCGGCGCCCAAGGCTGGCCTGACCTTCAGCTCGGAGGACCGCCCCTCCAACTCGGCTTGCTCGGGTACGCTCCCCATGCTATGCACCCCCACCATCTGCCAGGTGGCCTTCACCAGAACTCTCATCGATGGCGACACGGGCCTCAGCGTGCTCTCGGTTGAGGCCTTCAACCTCCTCTGCATACCCCTGGAACGACTGCAACCCAGCCGGCCCTTCTCAGGCGTTGGGGGCGGGTCATCCAGCTCCTTGGGACAGATCCGGTTCCCGGTAACCTTCGGCACCTACGACAACTTCCGCACGGAGCTGATCAACTTTGACATCGCCCCCATCGGCCTCCCCTACAACGCCATCCTCGGCTACCCAGCGCTGGCCCAGTTCATGGCCGCGACATACCCGGCGTACAACCTCATGAAGATGCCCGGAAGCAGCGGTGTCCTCACCGTGCATGGGGATACCGGAGACGCGCCGTGAGTGCTCAAGCTCGCCTTCAAGACGGTGGCGTCGGTACAGCCCGCCGGCTCGGAGACCCCCGAGCCCAAGGGGGCTGCACCCGCCAAGAAGAAGCAGTTGTTCACCCAAGACAAGGCAGAAACCAAGTAGATACCCATCGACGAGGACGGGTCCACCAACGCCACTTTCACCATAGGTTCCAACCTCGAGCCCGAGCAGGAGGAGGCCCTGGTCGAGTTCCTGTGTGCGAACAAGAAGGTATTTGCTTGGGAGCCTGACCAGTTGGCGGGGATCCCTAGGAGCATAATCGAGCATCACCTCAACGTGTGCCCCAACGTGCGCCCTGTGAAGCAGAAGGCAAGGCGGCAGTCAACAGAAAAGCAGGCCTTCATCGTCCAAGAGACCCGCAAACTAGAAGCCGCTGGGGTCATTCGCAAGGTCCGATACCCGGATTGGTTGGCCAACCCCGTCGTTGTGCCAAAGAAGGGAGGGAAGGAACGCATGTGTGTCGACTTCACCAACCTCAACAAGGCATGCCCGCAAGATCCGTTCCCGCTCCCGCGCATCGACCAGATCATCGATTCCACCGCAGAATGCGACCTGCTATGCTTCCTGGATGCCTTCTCTGGGTATCACCAGATCAAGATGGCGGTAGAAGACGTCGAGAAGACAACCTTCCTAACCCCGTGTGGGGTGTACTACTACACATGCATGCCATTTGGGCTGCGTAACGCAGGGGCGACCTTTCAGCGGCTGATGCACATCACCTTGGGCACGCAGCTCGGGAAGAATGTTGAGGCTTACGTCGATGACATTGTGGTGAAGTCTCGGGAGGCCAAGACCCTGATACAAGACCTGGAGGAAACCTTCGCGGGCCTCGAAGCAGTGAACCTGCGGCTCAACCCAGAGAAGTGTGTGTTCGGAGTCCCTCAGGCAAGCTCTTGGGTTTCCTCGTGTCCCATCGAGGCATCGAGGCTAACCCGGAAAAGGTCAAGGCAGTCGAGGACATGAGCCCGCCAAAGACCCTCAGAGAAATGTAGTGTGGCGACCCGACCCGAATGGATCAAGTCTACTGTGCTCGGGTGTCATCCCTGGATTAGTAATGCTGACAGAACACAGTACTTCGAAGGATTTATAGCAGAGTGGCAATCACACACTTATTACATCGTTGTCTCAAAGAGAACTTATTACAATAAAAATGGCTTAAGGCCATCTAGTGTCGATAATAGCGGAAGACTTGGAAGATAAATGGGTCCATCAACTCCAACGGCATCACTGAGTATAGAACCACGACCTAAAAGCACCTTACTCGTCGTCTGAAAAGTCTGCAACATGAAAGTTGCAGCCCGAAAACGGGTCAGCACATGGAATATGCTGGCAAAGTAACACATAGAGAGTAATGGAATGAAACAACTATACTATATGCATATATGGCTGGTGGAAAGCTCTATGGTTACAGTTTTTGCGTAAAGCCAGTTTTTCCCTACTGCAAAGGAATAAATTTATTTAACAATCATGGTGGTTGTGAAACATTGAGAATGGTTGACAACATTCTCAATCCCAATTAAGTGAACAATTAAAACCCAACAACATTAATTAGAAGTAACATGTTGAGATTCACATGATATTCAAGTACTAGATACTCAAGTTGTCCATAACCGAGGACACGGCTAATCATGATTAGTTTATACACTCTGCAGAGGTTTGCGCACTTTTCCCCACATGACTCGATCGCCTCCGTTTGTTTTCTCGCACTACATGGTGTTTGAGAAACGGATGACCGAGACATAGTCTTTCAGAAGCGCTAGCACCTTACATGTGGGGTAGACCGTACCACCTACAACCCCTACATCTGCTAGTCCACCCCGTAAGAGTTCGCACAACTTAGTCAACTATGCCAGAGCCCATAGTAGCATGTGGCTGCACACGGAAGTTTCTAGCATGAATTATCTTATGACCCCTTTGAGCCTGGGTGGCGGTCCAAAATAAAACAGGCAAGTCCTGATAGACATCAAGTGCCTCAATCCACCCAGATGTGTGTTTAAGTTGCCACCTTAGATAAACCATTAATTAACAATACTCACATATGTCATGGATATCACTCACCCAATCCACGTCTACTAGCATAGCATGGCATAATAAGCAAACGTAGAAGTAACTCCCAAAGGTTTCATAATAATACAGGTGATAGGTACTACCTCATCTACTTCCCATCCCACAGTTTAATTAGATCCTAATCATGCAATGTGAGAGGATTGATCTAATGCAATAAAACATGGGTTGTAGAAAAGGTATGATCAAAGTGTTACTTGCCTTGCTGATGATTCGCGAGACCTAGGGATTCGAAGTAACAGGCGGCGCAATCCGGGTAATCTATCGCAGACAAACAACAAGCACACAATGAGTACTCATCTAATGCACAGGTAAAACTCGAACAAGAGAACGAACCAGAAGGTTCAACTTAAGAACTCCGGTTGCAAAGAAAGAACGAACCGAACAAAGAAACAGAAAACAAACGGCGGAAGAAAACAACTCGCTTCTAGCAAGTTGAAACTAGGTCAAATTTTACCGGGGCAAAAACTTGTTTAAGTTGATTAGACGGAATGGCGGTTTCGAAACGAAACTCCAGGCGCTTGAATCACCTGATTCCGATAAACGAGCGAGAAGATAAACTAGAACGAAGATCGGATCTGAGATCGCAATCGTGGAATAAATCCGACGAAAGAAAAGAGACGAACAGTTAAACGAACGGACGTTCCATAACCTAGAAGAATCCGGTGATCACGTTCGTTAGGACGAACGGTCCGGCGAACGGTCCAAAGGCAACTAAATCGGAAAAGAAAACGAATCCGATCTAGGGTTTCGGAAGAAAATCGAAACAAAAACCGATCTAGAAAACTGGAACGGTTTAGAGAAGAACCGGAAAGAAAACGAATCGAAAGAGAAGAAAAGAATCGGAACGATTAGAAGAAAACGATCCAAGGAAAAGAAGAGATGCGGCACGGGGCTACCTCCGGGGAGGTCTCCGGCGAGGGGCTCCGGCGGCGGCGTTGGGAGGCGGTGGCGTGGGCGAGGTGCGGCAGCGGCGCTAGGGCACAAGGGTGGCGGCGCGGGTGTGGGGTGCGGTGGAGGGCTTGGGGCTTGGGGCTTGGGGTTTGATTTGATGGGTTTAGAGGGGGGGTGTTGGGGTATTTATATTGGGGAGGGGCGGGGGTTTCTTGGGGTAGGGGACAAGAAATAGAGTAGGAAAAAGAGTCCTAGAAGAAAAAGGAAAACGGAACAAAGGAAAGGGGAGGGGCTAACCCTAGCCGGACTCGGCTAGAGCAAGAGGCGGCGGCGGCTGGCGCCTGCCTTGCCTGGCGCACGGCGCGCAGGGAGGCTGGGGCGGTGGCCGGCGGGCTGGGCCTTTGGCCCGGCTGGCCTGCGGGTTTTTTTAACTGGTTTCACGCGCAGAAAAACAAAAGAAAAACTAACTAAACGAACTCCAAAAAACCTAAAGTAAATTTTCCCCGACTCCTAAAAATGAGTAGAACAAAATGAACTTTACTCCGGACCTAAAATGCAATTTTTGAAAACACACATTTTTCCCTATCAAAAGAAAAAGCAAATAAACACCGGAAAACAAAATTTGATCTATTTATTAAATCTTCATTTTTCCTAACTTTGGGAAAGTCATATTATTCCCTCTCTCATATATTTTGACACCGGAAAAATTATTGAAGATGAAATAAATAAATCAAATGATCCTCTTTTCAAATTCGAGAAAACTCTCAAATATGAAAATAACGAAATCTCCAACTCTCTCCGAAGGTCCTTGAGTTGCGTGAAATTTCTAGGATCGGGCAAAAATGCAAGAAAATATGATATGCATGATGATCTAATGTATAACATTCCAAATTGAAAATTTGGGATGTTACATGCAGAAGCTCACTGGGCGTGACACCGCGCTAGGGTGCTTCATCTCCAAGTTGGGGGAGCGAGCGCTGCCTTTCTTCCAGATAATGAAGAAAAAGGGGCCCTTTGAATGGACTGAAGAGGCCGACAAGGCGTTCCAAGATCTCAAGAGATACCTGACCAGCCCTCCGGTCATGGTGGCTCCGCGCCCTCAAGAGCCCCTGGTGCTTTACCTCGCCGCCACTCCCTACTCCGCCAGCACAGCCCTGGTGGCGGTTAGGGAGGAGCGTCGAATCAAAACCACAGCAGCAGCCCGGGGCAAGGCAAAATAGGAACAAGGAAGGCCCACAGAAACCGCCACCGCGGCTGAGGAGGATCAGCCGCCGCAGAGGAGTGCACCGGAGGCGGAAGAGGCCCCTCCCCCAGATGGCCAGCCTCCGGAGGCCTCATCGCCTCAAGAGGCACCATGGTCTCCAGAAGGCGCCCCCAGCACTGACGCACCCAACCTCGTTGAGCACCCAGTGTACTTCGTCAGCACGGTGTTGCGGGATGCGAGGGCACGGTACCCCATGCCTTAGAAGCTCCTCCTCGCGCTACTGGTGGCCTCGCGCAAGCTGCGGCACTATTTTCAGGGTCACCCCATCAAGGTCGTCTCATCATACCCCTTGGAGAGAGTGCTCAGGAGCCCTAACTCAGACGGAAGGTTCGCTGAGTGGAACATAGAATTGCAAGCGTTTCAGCTCGAATTCAGCACGACAAGAGTCATCAAGGGAGCAGCATTAGCGGATTTTGTGGCAAAATGGACGGAGGCACCAGGCCTCAAGGCCGACGAGGATCGATCCCTCTCCCCGAGAAGCGAGGCGCCGGAAGGCTGAGTCATGTACTTCGATGGGGCGTTCTCCAGGCATGGCGCTGGGGCTGGGGCGGTGCTGATATCGCCCACTCAGGACAAGCTCTACTACACTGTACAGCTTTGTTTCCAGCAAGGAAAAAAGGTCTCCAACAACATAGCGGAGTATGAAGGTTTGATAGCGGGCTTGAAGGCCGCAGCTGCCCTGGGTGTGAAACGCCTCACCATCAAGGGCGATTCGCAGCTCCTTGTCAATTTCTCCAACAAGGTATACGAACCGAAAGATGAGCACATGGAAGCCTACCTTGCGGAGGTCCGCAGGATGGAGAAGCAGTTCTGGGGGTTGGAGTTGCAGCACGTGCCCCGTGGCACCAATCAGGAGGCCGACGACATCGCCAAACAGGCGTCCAGGTGGTTACCTGAGGAGCCTGGCGTCTTCGAGGAGCGTCTCTTCAAGCCCTCAACCTGACCGTCATTGTCAAACACGGCTCAGCCTCGGGACGAGCTTCCCCAGCCACCTGCCTCAGGAGCCCCGGTCTGTGGCCCGGACTCAGGAGCACGCCTGCTCCTAACGATGGAACCTCGGGAGGGGTGATGGATCACGGAGCTCCGGAGTTACTTAACACAAGGGACCCTGCCGGAGAAGGAGGAGGAAGCGGAGCGTGTGGCACGGCAGACCACGGCATACTGCATCAAGGATGGAGAGCTCTACCGGAAGCGACCAAACGATGTATCCCTGCGCTACATCTCCAGGGAGCAAGGAAAGGAACTGCTGGAAGATATACACAGCGGAGACTGTGGACATCATTCATCATCACGGACCCTCGTCGGCAAGGCATTCCGCAGTGGGTTTTATTGGCCCATCGCACTCAACGACGCTGTCGAACTGGTGAAGGCTTGTGAGGCCTGCCAGTTCCATGCCAAGCAGATCCATCAACCGGTAGGAGGCCTGCAGACTATACCCCTTTCGTGGTCGTTCGCAGTCTGGGGGCTGGACATCCTGGGCCCGTTTCCTCGGGCGCCAGGGGGCTACCACTACCTCTACGACGCCATGGACAAGTTCACCAAGTGGGCTGAGGTAGAGGCCGTCCGCACCATCCCCGCGGGTTCCACGGTCAAGTTCATCAGGGGCATCGTGAGCCGGTTCGGGGTGCCGAACTGCATCATCACAGACAACGGTTCGTAGTTCACTAGTAACCTCTTCAAAACATACTGTGCTAACCTTGGAACGCAGATATGCTATGCTTCGGTGGCGCACCCCCGAAGCAACGGCCAGGCCGAACGAGCCAACGCAGAGGTCCCGAGGGGCCTCAAGACTAGGACGTTCAAGAAGAAGCTGGAGGCCTGTGGCAGAGGTTGGTACTATGAGCTTCAGTCCGTGTTGTGGTCCATCCGCACGACCGCGACCAAGCCAACTGGAGAGACCCTGTTCTTCCTGGTCTATGGAGCCGAAGTGGTCCTCCCTCACGAGGTCAGACATCGCTCCGCACGGGTCCTGGCGTTCGACGAGGCGCAGCAGGACGCCATGTGGGGGATGGACCTCGTGCTGGGGGAGGAACGTCGCCGAGAAGCTGCGCTGCGAGCGCCGAGAAGCCGCGCTGCGAGCGGCGAGGTACCAACAAGCACTGTGACGGTATCACTGCCGCAACATCCGCCCCAAAACTCTCGAGGTAGGAGACCTCGTGCTCACGCGGGTTCTCTCCAGGGAGGGACTGCATAAGCTCTCTCCCATGTGGGAGGGCCCGTTCAAGGTTGTTCATGTTTCCAGGCCTGGCTCCGCGCGCTTGGAGACTCAGGAGGGGGAGCCGGTCCAGAACGCATGGAACATCCAGCACCACCGGAGGTTCTACCCCTAAAAAGGCCCAGAGCCTATGAAGAAGGCGAATGCCTGTGAAGCTGTCACGTTTTGGAAAAGGCCCGGAGCCTGTGAAGATGGTGAATGCCTGTGAAGCTGTCGCGTTTTGGAAAAGGCCCGGAGCCTGTGAAGAGGGCAAATGCCTGTGAAGCTCGCTTCCCCCAAGAAAGGCCCAGAGCCTGTGAAGAAGGCCAACGCCTATGAAGCTCGCCGCCCGTGACACTCTCACGTAATAATGAGTTGGGGCTATACACGCCCGGGAG
The DNA here is from genome assembly GCF_002162155.2 of Triticum dicoccoides. Classification (NCBI taxonomy): domain Eukaryota; kingdom Viridiplantae; phylum Streptophyta; class Magnoliopsida; order Poales; family Poaceae; genus Triticum; species Triticum dicoccoides. Next base: position 450,014,536 of record NC_041380.1, on the reverse strand, counting down.
TCTCAGGAGCGCCGGCCTCAGGCCCTAGGGCTCCCTCCCACGCCCAGTGGCAGCACTTAGCTCCGCGCTGGTGAGAAGACGTCAAAGACTAGATTAGGTGCCGGACGCGGCTTTTTCATTTGCTTTCTGCAGTTGTCTTGTTCATTCTCATTCAAAATTTTATTGAAGCTGTTGCCGTCTTTGACTTGTGGTTCTTTGACTTTTCACTCTTCTGCCTCGATTTCTCTTATGCAAGGCCTCGCGAGGGGAGGGGGGCAGCCGAGCGCGCTCGCAAGTGTTCCTGTCCTAGTCGTTCAAAGGTTTCATGACCTGGGTCCATTACAGGAGCACCCCTCCGGTCCGTGCCCCACGGGCACCGCGACACGAACACAGGGCCTGGGTCGGTCGCCCCCCCACGGCTGGGGCCGGGAACTATCCACGCGCGGGCACGAAGCCGGAAGGCACGATAACGGAAGCGAAGCGATGATTAACAGTAATAACCCAAACACGCCCCCGCGGGGCTCCACGCTACTGTGTTTTTACGCAGGAAAAAGGAAAAGAAAGAACAAATCAGGCACAGCTCGCCTCACGCCGGCCTGTAGGGAAGACTCGAGCTGCCTCCGGGGCTCAGGCAGACTCCCTCTCGCGCTTCACCAAGGCGCGACGGCGGGCAGGCGCGCTACCACCGCCCAAGTAGGTACGACGGCGTGGAGGCTGACCGCGGCCACCGCTAGAAGAGTCGCCACCTAAAGAAGAACCGGTGAAGCTTGGGGAACCCAAAGCACCGTCGATCACGCGAGCACTGTCCTCTCCATCATCGCCGGGGCTGGGTTCCCAGCCGCGGTCATCGTCCTCAGGGCAGCACCCTGCACGGCGACCATCTTCCCCAAACACCCTCACGTAGAGGGTAGCATTGCCGTCAAACTTGAAGTGCAGGGTGCACCGACGGCTCAGGCCACGCGCGCGGGCAAACGTTTGCCAACCGCGGGTCAAGGCCAGGCTCCCGGCCGCGGAGGCCTCCAGTAAAGCCCATGAGGCCCGGCTACAGCAGCCGTCTGCCTGAAGCCAGAGGCCGCCCGGGGCGCCGGCCGGGAGCTCGCCAAGGAGGACGCGAGGAAGTTGAAGCCGGGTGCTAGTCGGCTCAGCCGACCACACAACGAACTCCGGCAGCACCTCTGCAGTGCGAAAGCGCGGCCTAGGGGAACGCGCGACCAAAGCGCGCCCCCCCGGCCGCAGCAGTCCGCCCGTCACCGTGCAGGAAATCATCTCCACGGCCGTGGGGAGCTGCCGTGGTGGCCACAGGATGTTTGCGAGGGCGCCCTCGGCCGCGCTTGGGCGGGGGAGAGGCAGGCTCAACCTGGCGAGCCTTCTCCTTCTCTGCGGCTGAGAACCTCCTCGACGGAGCCATCATAGCAAGAAGGAGTAAGGACCGGGAAGAAGGAAAAGCAAGAAGGGATGGACTGGAAGGGCGTGCACCGTTCCGTACTTATAGCCGGTGAGGGCCAACCGTCGGCCCCCATGATCGCAGGTAATCATGACCCGCTTTGCATGCAGGGACTTGTCCAATCCGCGCAGTTGCTGAGGCGCCATGGGGAAGTGGAGACGCCCACGTCCAATCAACTGCCATGCGGCGCCCAAGGCCGCAGGCTACCAGGGCCCGCGGCGCTTTGCCTTTGCCCCTTTCGCCTCTCTGCACGGCCAAGTCCAGGCGCGCCTTGGGCCCGGGGGCTTCTGTCGGAGTTCTGGGAACGGGGGTCCCCAGACTTGCCTGCCTGTGGCCTGCGGCGTGGCTCAAAGGGGGGCCCAGCACGGCCCATCTTCCTCAACACAGACCCAAGACCCTCGTGAGGGGCCAAGCCTCATGGGGCGGACGACGCGGAGCTTCCTCAGGCACGGCCTCATCAGGCTGGCTCGCGAGGAGGCGGAGAGATCAAGGCGGGGTACCTCACGAGGTGCCCCTGACGCAAGCCATGACGACCAAGGGCGCCAGGCGGGCGCCAACCCGCGCAGTGTCCTCCTTTCCTATTTGGTGCAAAGGGAGCAAGCGCAGGCGAGAGCATCAAGCAAAGGCACCCGTTTCGGTGCAACGAGACCAAGACCAGTCCAACAAAAGGGAGGAAGTCATTGTGGAGCCCAAGCCAGTGTCACCACCAGAGCCTTTGGCAGGCGAGGACCAACTTTAGTCAGGATAAGTGTACCAGATGTTCCCCTTCAAAATGGCCAATTGTTGGCGCCCTTCCCGCTCAATATTTGGGAAGAGGCCCAGGGCCCTTGCCTATAAATAGGACTAGCTACCCCCAGGGGACAAGGGAGACCGAATCCAATCAAGAGGAGCTAGAATAGAGAGAGAGAGAGGGGTGACTGAACTCCTCCTAGCAGTTCATCGCCCTAGCTAAGAACAGACCCTCGCGAGGCTGTTCTTCCTTGTATTGCTTATCATCACCAGCCCAAGAGGCAATCCACCACACCACACTGGAGTAGGGTATTACACCACATCGGTGGCCCGAACTAGTATAAACCCTGTGTTTCTTGTGCTGTTCTTTCCGTAGGTTAGATCTTTGCGAGGCGGAGGGGTGCAGGTAGGCAGAAAGCGTAATCTCCGCGCGCACCCCAGTGTTCGAACCTCAAGGGTCTGCCGGAACCCGAAATCCGACATTGACGATTCCTTTTCCATGTACATGAAAACATAATGTGCATGAAAAAACAAGTTCTAATCTCTTGAGATATTTAACGGGAAGCGGCAGATGCTAATTACCTATACATGTATCCGTTATAGTTTGGCTAGCTAGTAGCAGAGGTAACTAAGCAGCAAGAGTTATTGCAGTACCTTCCTTAGCTAGGTAGTGTGCAACCATGTTGGCTGATCACCAAGCCCACCTGGTTTCGTTTCATTTATAGATTGGAGTACCATCTTGATCTCAACTGCTAAAGTAGACCTTTGTTTACGATCTATCTTTTATGGCACATTACTGTAAGGGTAAGCTGACTAAGTCAGAAAAAACCCGCTAATAATTCCTTGACCATGGTAACGAATATACTATAATGGAAATAAAGAACTCAGTTAGTAGAAAATTAGTTTTATGAGGAGCAAAGCATTCGTTAGCAAACCTAAGTTACAGTTTATAGAGTTGTAGAATTAGAGAAAGAAAATGCGTCGAAACCGACAGTTGCAATGAAGAAGTATTGAATATAAACTTCAACTATGGATCATTGACTTTGCATAGGTTTTACTTGTGCGTGCAGAGAATAATTTCAATTCTAGTTTATGGTTCATGTATATGGAACACCTTCAGCCCAGCACCCCACAGGACTTGAGTGACCCACACAACAATCTCTTAGTGTACAATTTTTGGAATCACAAGCATATCTGCATGTAAGTGCTTGCTAGTATCCTAATACAACATCCAAGAATGATACACCAAGTTCAGCCGAGCACGCGTCCGGGCGAGGCGGCCTCCATCCTCCGGTGCGAGCACGACGGCCGCCTTCCCATTCTCCCCCGAGGCCATGGCCGTCTTCACTGCCGACAAGGGCACCGCCTGCCAAACGGACGACAGGGCTAGGACTAGCGGAGGTCGGAGTGGACTGCCGGCGGCGGAGGCCCGAATGTGAGCGACTGGAATAAGAGGGATAGGCCGCAGGGGGGATGGGCCGGCGGCGCGTGGCGGCAGGGGTGGGGCGTGGCAGGAGGCAGCGGCGTGCTGGAGGCCCAGATAGGATTGGGACTTGGGAGGCAGGGTCGTGAGGTTAGGTTATTTTTTTATCTCGACCGTACCAGTTTGGCTGACTTATTTTAAGTACCGCGGGTCGAATTTCAAAAGAAATAAGGACTTTCTTGCAAAATCGACATGACGGTGAACCCGGAGACTCAATCCGTGCTTTATTATTAGGGAGAGATACAACATTTATGATGCTGCCTCAGCCTGCAGTAATTACGACGCTATTTTTATATAGTGTAGGTTTATCTTAGTAATGTAATCGGCCGAAAGCTTCGTAGGAGCCCAACAAGCCAACATTTGTCGGGCCCATTCCAATTGGGCTAAAAACGATTACAGGCCGAAATTGGCATGTAGCCCACTAAAAATATCTGGGCGTAAATCAGCATAAGCTTTCATATTTTTCTGGTAGGCCTGTGCCCATAGTGGGCCTTTAACAGGCCTAAACATAATTTGGGCCCTCAGTTAAAATAGGCCATTTACAGGTGTAAATATCTCGAGCCCATAAAATACATGGGCCTTTAATAGACCGAAAGTGAGATTGGGCCCTAATTGTGCCAAATAACCCACTGGACTTTAACAGGCCGAAATTCGGACGAGCCGTAAATGCGCCGACCTAATACACGGGCCTTTAACAGGCCGGAACTTTGGTCAGGCTAGATTATCGTCATTATTATATGAGCCGTTAATGGGCCCGATATGACGTTGGGCCACATATGGCCCATGGTTTACGTCCGGCGTTAAGAAGCCGAAAATGACAACATGCCGAAAGTGGCCCAAAGCTATAGTGGGCCTCTAACAGGCTGAATGTCAGACATGGCCGAATATGACCCAAATCCTTCACGGTCGTTTATGGGCCGAAAGTTTTGATGGCCCATAAATGGGCCCAAATGAAGCCGGACCTTTAACAGGCCGGAAATACACCGGGTCGTAATTCGGCCCAATTACTTAGCGGACTGTTAACGGGCGAGAAGTGACCATGGGCCGCATTGATGAGAAGTTTAGGACAGGCAGTTGACAGGCCGATTTGATAGAGAATGTTGGGCCTTTAGCTGGGCCGGCCCATTATGGTCGGCAAAATCTTGTGGGCCTTTAGCTGGCCCGACCCATTATGGTCCGCAAAATCTTGTGGGCCTTTAGCTAGGCCGGCCCATTATGGTCTGCAAAATCGTGTGGGCCTTTAGCTGGGCCGGCCCATTATGGCCCGCTAAATTTTGTGGGCCTTTAGCTGGGCCGGACCATTATGGTCCGCTAAATCTTATGGGCCTTCGGTTGGGCCGGCCCATTTAATCTTTGTGGGCCACTTTTGGGACGGCCACGTGTCAACATATCATAGGCCCATCTTGCCCGTTGGATCCGTCAGCCAATAAGAATTTTACACGTGGAAAATCGGCATTGGTCGTGGCTGTTAACGGGTTATCAGATCCAAAATCTGACCCGATAGCTTAACGGCGTTCCGTTACGGTGGATGCCACGTGTCGGTCACCCTTGACGAAAGCATTTCTGTGATGGGCGATTTATCGTCATGGAAGTGGACACTTCCGTGATGATAATTTTGGCAATGTCATGGAACACTTCTACGACAGCACAGGTATGACTATCTTGATTCTGTCATAAATTTGTCATGGATATACATGCATGACAGAAAACACGACCTACTGTGACAAACACATATCATCACGGAAGTGTATTTTTTTTGTAGTGATGATCATCGTCATTAGCTTCCTCACTAGTAGGTGTAGGAATCACTGGAACTGATTTCTGTGATGTACTACTTTCCAACTCGGGAGACGGTACAATTACCTCATCAAGTTCTACTTTCCTCCCACTCCCTTCTTTCGAGAGAAACTCCTTCTCTAGAAAGGATCCATTCTTAGCAATGAATATCCTGCCTTCGGATCTGTGATATAAGGTGTACCCGACAGTCTCCTTTGGGTATCCTATGAAGACACATTTCTTCGATTTGGGTTCGAGATAATCAGGTTGAAGCATTTTCACATAAGCATCACTGTCAGGACCCCGATTCCAAGTCACATCGATCTAGCCGGTAACACCACATATCACTTTGCGGCCTCACGCACGGTATTCCCACGGGTGTCACCTTACCATGGCCCAGGACCGTTTGTGCCTTTTGGCTCACGTATATGATAGTGTCTCTAGCATCCATATGACAGAGAACCCGGGCCGACATGGCTAGTCGTGAACCCAAAGCGGCACTAACCTATGGGGACAGGCATACATGAATCAACATCGAACATGTCGGTCACCAGCGTGTGAATCCGGGCTGTAGCACTGGGCTAACAGGACTCCGGGAACCCGGGCTGTAGCAGGCTAGGCAGGACTCCGGATGTCACCGCATGACATTTCCCCGAAGGGACAGACACAGGAACAAAGTGAAACACAAGCCGGCCAGTCAAGTGTCCTGAGCAATAGTGCTGGGCTAGCAGGACTCCGGTGAACCGGGCTGTAGCGGACTACTATGGCTCATGGAAGCACTAGACTACATTTCCTCATAAGAGAGGCTGCCAAGGATAAACAACTAGATTGTCGGATCCCACACATACCAAGCATTTCAATCATACACACAATATGCTCGATATGTGTAAATACAACAGGGCATCACAACAGAACTCTACAACTCAAAGTACTTTATTTAAAGGCTCCGAAGAGCCATACATAACATGTTCATACAGATAGGGGTCACATGACCCGACACTCAAGTCATACAAACATACAAGCACATGCGGAAGCAAACTAGTCTGAGTACAGACACTAGAAAGAAAGAAGGCTTGACGAAGCCTGTCTATCTACATAGGGCCCTTCACAAGCTCAGATCACCACCTGGGTGGCAAGTTACTCATCAACATCGAGTTCTACATGGAACCCATCGGAAGGGGCGGTGTTGTCGTCTGAAAATAGTAATTAAAGGAACATGAGTACAAAGGTAATCAGCAAGTCTTACAACAGATCCTACTATACATGCACATTCTCAAGAAGGTAGTGGAGTTATTGCAGCAAGCCAGCTTTGACTCTTAGCTAAGCTATGATACGAGACACCACTTGTAAAATAGTTTTCGCACACGAGTCCACTAATCACCATCACAATACTCCACCGTGGATCCTCCCTGGTCATCCTACGAAGGGGCCATCCACGGTACTCACACTTATCTTGAGTCTTTTAGTAGTAACCATTAACTTGTCTATGAACTGCATAAGCGACCAAGTAGTCCTTTACCACGGACGCGACTATTCGAATAGTTTTATACCCTGATGGGGTGTACTTCGTCACACATGTTTCCACCACTTAGCGTCTGCACACGACATGTGCTCGGCAGACTTCAAGCGAAAGCCGACGTGGGTGTAGACCACGACCTAACTAACCACACAAGTCTCTAGTCCAGGTTTATCGCCTATTCGGGTTCGATCCGCGAGGAAATCCGGCCGGGGTGTCCTCAACGGCCCCAAACAATGTGTGCAGGGTTCTCGAGACACCAAACGGGCGACTCGGTACACCGGGCCACGAGCCTACCGCATCACAGCCCACCCCTAAGGTCAGTGCTGCGCATGGCCTCCAACAACTACAAACACCAGAAACTACTTGCAACTCCTGGACAGAGGACGAGAGGGGTCAGTAAGTCGAGCGGGGTCATATTTCAGGGCCCAATGTGTGGTAGTAGCTGAATCTTAAATCACGCAAACAGATCTCAGTTCCTAAGGACGGTCTCAATGAAACAACCCACCATGTACTCCTACATGGCCTCTCAACGACACCTTTACCAAATCATGTTCAACACTTCACTCTCACTACCGACACAACCTTTCACTCTAGTTCATCACCCCGATGAGCCAGACCTGACACGACTCTAAGCATAGCAGGCATAGCATGGTAGGAAACACAAACATGGCTCAATCAACTCCTACACATGCTAGTGGGCTTCGTCTAGTTACTGTGGCAATGACAGGTCATGTAGAGGAAGTGGGTTCAACTACCGCAACACACAGCAGTTTGAAACGCGTTGTCTTAATGCAGTAAACGAGAGCAGAAGCAAGAAGATGGGTTTGTATCGAAATGATCAATGGGGTTGCTTGCCTGACAGAGTGGTAGTGGAATACTGCCCTTCAGTTGGATACTTGTGAATATCCTCGGAGGCAGAACCTACCACGAAGAACACATAGAAACACAATCACCACATGGCAATATGCAACAATATGATGCATGCAATGCCATGGCAAAATGAATGTGTTTGGGCTAATGCAACTTGGAACAGATTATTTTGAGTTCATTTGAATCAAGGATTCAAATGCTAACCCAAAGTAAGAGGTCATATTAGTGCATTTGCTTGTTTCACCTAAACAGCAAGGTTAAAGTGTTGTGACGTGCATGAAACCAGTACAGATGGAAATATTGGATTTTTCTGATCAAATTTCGTATATAAATCTTTGCATTTGGAGTTATAGATAAATTTCTATGAATTTTTGAAGTTTGTACTATTTTCTGGAATTTCTTGTATAAGAATAATTCCAGTAATTGAATTAATGCGTCAACATTGCGTCAGGGTGATGTCAGCGGTCAACGAAGCGGTCCAGGTCAACCTGACCTATGGGTCCCGTCTGTCAGTAGTTAGTTAAACTAACTAAATTTAGTTAGTGCTAACCTAAGTTAATTAGCAGGGTGGGCCCCACTTGTCATAGACCCAGGGGGTCAAACTGGGCCCACCCAGTCAACGGTCAGCGGGGTAACGCGCCGGCGTTTAGCTGCCGGCGAGGCCAGACGCGGCGGTGGGGTGTAGGTTTCGTGCTCCGTCGACCAAAACGACGGCGGAGCATGTCTACGTGAAGCTGGAAACGAGCCGCGTCGGTTGGTGGCATTGGAGGAGCTCGGGGTGGCCGGGAACGTCGCCGGTGACGACCTTGGCAGTCGCCGGAGTTCGGGCGAGGTCGAACCCGAGGCTACGGGGCACGGCGAGGCACGTGGGGTGGTGCGTTGGGGTCCTGCAAGTGCGGTGAAGATGGTGACGTGCTCGGAATCAAGCCCAAGTGGCTGCGGCAACGACGATGACATGCGGTGGCGGCGGCGGGTGCGACCGAGCTCGGTGCGTTTCCTACGAGGCGCGAGAGCAAGAACGGGAGGGATGGAGAGGTGCAGCAGCTCACGGCAAACACGACGGTGCAGACGACGTGGTCGGGGACGAGCTGGTGCGGCGCAGACGACGAGGGGGATCTGCGGCGGCGTTCGGTGAAGACGAGCTCGATGGAGACGAGGGAGAGCGTGCGAGCGCTCGGGGCTCGGTAGCTCGATGTTGCGAACGACGGCGGAGCTCGTGGACAAGTCAGCGCGGCGCGGGAACGACGGAGAACCCGAGCTTCATGGTGGCGCGGGCGTGGCAGCGTCGGCCGTGGTGTGGGAGAGCGAGGGAGAGAGGCAGGGGAGCGGGCGACGTGTCTGCGGGGCCGGGGCGGCGATGTGGAGCCTGCCCAGGTGTTGAGGGGCGCGGGCGGGAAGCAGCTGGCGTCGTGGCGAGCTCGTGCTCGCCGGCGTCACCTCTCTGCCTGCTCTGGCGGGAGGAAGCAGCTGGCTGGCATGGGCCAGCACATTGCTGGGCCGGCCAGTGGGCTGCCAGGTGAGATTCTCTCCCTCTCTTTATTCTGTTTTTGTTTATTTCTTCAAATTTGTGGCATTTCAGAAAATACTTAGCAATCTTCAAAAATCCTAAAAATAATCAGGGGCTTTGTTTAGATTATTTCCAACAGCCCACACTTATTTCCAGATATATTTGGGCATTTAAAATATTTTATAGCATTTAAATGCCCAAATGTAAATAGGTAATGATTTAATCCAATGACCTTATGTGTCCTAGAAAATTGTGAACCCATTTTGTCACAGGTTCTAACCCAAGACAACAAGGGTGGACTTTTTAGAAGGGCATTTCAGGTTCATTGAAAATGATTTTAGTAAACCCTAGTTGTTTTCAGGGGGGTGCTGGGGGTTCTGTCATCCCCATTTCAGATTTCTGAAAAAGTAAACATGATGCAACACTCTAATGCATGAACTAGCTAGGATGTGCCAATCGCAGCACCAAACTTTAAGAAACGACAACTTGGGTTTCTTCCCAAACCACAGTTCATAAGGTCATCTCAATGGATTTAGATGGTGCCCTATTTAACGTGAATGCATCCGTCTCTAAAGCATAACCCCAAAATGATAGCGGTAAATCAGTGAGAGACATCATATATCGCACCATATCTAGTAAAGTACGATTACGATGTTCGGACACACCATTACGCTGTGATGTTCCAGGTGGCGTAGATTTTTTTTCTTGTTATGATGATTTTCCACTCCATTCTGAAATTCTTTGAACTTTTCAAATGTTTCAGACTTATGTTTCATCAAGTAAATATACCCATATCTGCTTAAATCATCTATGAAGGTAAGAAAATAACGATACCCACCACGAGCGTCAACAGTCAATGGACCGCACACATCAGTATGTATTATTTCCAACAAGTTTATTGCTCGTTCCATTGTTCCGGAGAACGGAGTTTTAGTCATCTTGCCCATGAGGCATGGTTCGCAAGCATCAAGTGATTCCAAAAGCCCATCACCATGGAGTTTCTTCATGTGCTTTACACCAATATGACCTAAACGGCAGTGCCACAAATAAGTTGCAATATCATTATTAAACTTATATCTTTTGGCTTCAATACTATGAACATGTGTATTACTACTATCAAGATTTAGTATAAATAGAGCACTCATCAAGGGTGCATGACCATAAAATATATTACTCATATAAATAGAACAACCATTATTCTCTGATTTAAATGAATAACCGTCTCGCATCAAAGAAGATCTAGATATAATGTTCATGCTTAATGCTGGCACCAAATAACAATTATTCAGGTCTAAAACTAATCCCAAAGGTAGATGTAGAGGTAGAGTGCCGATGGCGATCACATCGACTTTGGAACCATTTCCCACACGCATGGTCACCTCGCCCTTAGCCAATCTTCGCTTAATCTATAGCCCATGTTTCGAGTTGCAAATATTAGCAATAGAACCAGTATCAAATACCTAGGCGCTACTGCGAGCATTAGTAAGGTACACATCAATAACATGTATATCAAATATACCTTTCACTTTGCCATCCTTCTCCGCCAAATACTTGGGCAGTTCCGCTTCCAATGACTAGTCCCTTTGCAGTAGAAGCACTCAGTATCAGGCTTCGGTCTAGACTTGGGTTTCTTCACTTGAGCAGCAACTTGCTTGCTGTTCTTCTTGAAGTTCCCCTTCTTCCCCTTACCCTTTTTCTTGAAACTGGTGGTCTTGTTGACCATCAACACTTGATGCTGCTTCTTGATTTCTACCTCCGCAGCCTTTAGCATTGCAAAGAACTCAGGAATTGTCTTATCCATCCCTTGCATATTATAGTTCATCACGAAGCTTTTGTAGCTTGGTAGCAGTGATTTAAGAACTCTGTCAATGACACTATCATCAAGAAGATTAACTCCCAGTTGAGTCAAGTGGTTGTGGTACCCAGACATTCTGAGTATATGTTCACTGATAGAACTATTCTCCTCCATTTTGCAGTTGTAGAACTTTGGAGACTTCATATCTCTCAATCCAGGCATTTTCTTGAAATATTACCTTCAACTTGTGGAACATGTCATATGCTCCATGACGTTCAAAACGTCGTTGAAGTCCCGGTTCTAAGCCGTAAAGCATGACACACTGAACTATCGAGTAGTCATCAGCTTGAAGGAAATATGCCCTAGAGGCAATAATAAAGTTATTATTTATTTCCTTATTACATGATAAATGTTTATTATTCATGCTAGAATTGTATTAACCGGAAACATGATACATGTGTGAATACATAGACAAACAGAGTGTCACTAGTATGCCTCTACTTGACTAGCTCGTTGATCAAAGATGGTTATGTTTCCTAGCCATAGACATGAGTTGTCATTTGATTAACGGGATCACATCATTAGGAGAATGATGCGATTGACTTGACCCATTCCATTAGCTTAGCACTTGATAGTTTAGTATTCTGCTATTGCTTTCTTCATGACTTATACATGTTCCTATGACTGTGAGATTATGCAACTCCTGTTTACCGGAGGAACACTTTGTGTGCTACCAAATGTCACAACGTAACTGGGTGATTATAAAGATGCTCTACAGGTGTCTCCGAAGGTACTTGTTGGGTTGGCGTATTTCAAGATTAGGATTTGTCACTCCGATTGTCGGAGAGGTATCTCTGGGCCCACTCGGTAATGCACATCATTATAAGCCTTGCAAGCATTGTAACTAATGAGTTAGTTGCGGGATGATGTATTACGGAACGAGTAAAGAGACTTTCCGATAACGAGATTGAACTAGGAATTGAGATACGGATGATCGAATCTTGGGCAAGTAACATACCGATGACAAAGGGAACAACTTATGTTGTTATGCGGTTTGACCGATAAAGATCTTCGTAGAATATGTAGGAGCCAATATGAGCATCCATGTTCCGCTATTAGTTATTGATTGGAGATGTGTCTCGGTCATGTCTACATAGTTCTCGAACCCGTAGGGTCCGCAAGCTTAACATTCTTTGATGATTTGTATTATGAGTTATGTGATTTGATGTACCGAAGGTAGTTCGGAGTCACAGATGAGATCGGGGACATGATGAGGAGTCTCGTAATGGCCGAGACGTAAAGATCGATATATTGGAGGACTATATTCGGACATCAGAAAGGTTCTGAGTGATTCAGGTATTTTTCGGAGTACCGGAGAGTTACGGGAATTCCCGAGGAGTATATGGGCCTTATTAGGCTTTAGGGGAAAGAGAGAGGAGAGGCTGCGCGCCCCCCAAAGGCCTAGTACGAATTGGACTAAGGGGAGGGGTTGCGCCCCCTCCTCCCTTCTCTTCTCTCTTCCCTTTCCTTGACTCCTACTCCTACTACTTGGAAGGGGGGAATCCTACTCCCGGTGGGAGTAGGACTCCTCCTGGGCGCGCCATAGGGGCCGACCCTCTCCCCCCTCCTCCACTCCTTTATATACGTGGCCAGGGGGCACCCCATAGACACAACAATTGTCTCTTGATCTCTTAGCCATGTGCGGTGCCCCCTCCACCATAATCCACCTCGATAATATCGTAGCAGTGCTTAGGCGAAGCCCTGCGTCGGTAGAACATCATCATCGTCACCATGCAGTCGTGCTGACCGAACTCTCCCTCAAAGCTCGGCTAGATCGGAGTTCGAGGGACATCATCGAGCTGAATGTGTGCTGAACTTGGAGGTGCCGTAAGTTCGGTACTTGGATCGGTCGGATCGTGAAGACATACGACTACATCAACCGCGTTGTGCTAACGCTTCCGACTTCAGTCTACGAGGGTATGTGGACTACACTCTCCCCTCTCGTTGCTATGCATCACTATGATCCTATGTGTGCGTAGGAAATTTTTGAAAATTACTACGTTCCCCAACAGTGGCATCCGAGCCAGGTTTATGCGTAGATTTTATATGCATGAGTAGAACACAAGTGAGTTGTGGGCGATACAAGTCATACTGCTTACCAGCATGTCATACTTTGGTTCGGCGGTATTGTTGGATGAAGCGGCCTGGACCGACATTACGCATACGCTTACGCGCGACTGGTTCTACCGATGTGCTTTGCACACAGGTGGCTGGCGGGTGTCAGTTTCTCCAACTTTAGTTGAACCGAGTGTGGCTACGCCCGGTCCTTGAGAAGGTTAAAACAACACTAACTTGACAAACTATCGTTGTGGTTTAGATGCATAGGTAAGAACGGTTCTTGCTCAGCCCGTAGCAGCCACGTAAAACTTGCAACAACATAGTAGAGGACGTCTAACTTGTTTTTGCAGGGCATGTTGTGATGTGATATGGTCAAGACATGATGCTATATTTATTGTATGAGATGATCATATTTTGTAACCGAGTTATCGGCAACTGGCAGAAGCCATATGGTTGTCGCTTTATTGTATACAGTGCAATCGCCCTGTAATGCTTTACTTTATCACTAAGCAGTAACGATAGTCATAGAAGCAATAGTTGGCGAGACGACAACGGTGCTATGATGGAGATCAAGGTGTCGCGCCGGTGACGATGGTGATCATGATGGTGCTTCGGAGATGGAGATCACAAGCACAAGATGATGATGGCCATATCATATCACTTATATTGATTGCATGTGATGTTTATCTTTTATGCATCTAATTTTGCTTAGATCGACGGTAGCATTATAAGATGATCTCTCACTAAATTTCAAGGTATAAGTGTTCTCCTTGAGTATGCACCGTTGTGAAAGTTCTTCGTGCTGAGACACCACGTGATGATCGGGTGTGATACGCTCTACGTTGTAGCGACCAGACCTCAAACAGTCTGACCTCTGTGCTCCGGTGTCATCCCTGGATCAGTGATGCTGACACCACACAATACTTTGAAGGATTTATAACAGAGTAGCAATCACACACTTATTACATCGATGTCTCAAAGAGAACTTATTACAATAAATATGGCTTAAGGCCATCTAATAATGATAACAGCGGAAGGCTTGGAAGATAAGTGAGTCCATCAACTCCAACGGCATCACTGAGTATAGAGCCACGACCTAAAAGGCACCTTACTCGTCGTCTGAAAAGTCTGCAACATGAAACATTGCAGCCCGAAACGGGTCAGCACATGGAATATGCTGGCAATGTAACACATAGAGAGTAATGAAAGACAAGCCTATACTACATGCATATATGGCTGGTGGAAAGCTCTATGGTTATAGTTTTGCATAAAGCCAATTTTTCCCTACTGCAAAGGAATAAATTTATTTAACTATCATGGTGGTTGTTAAACATTGAGAATGGTTGACATCATTCTCAATATACCAATTAAAGTAATCATCATTAAAACCCAACAACATTAAACTAAAGTAACATGATGACATTCACATGATATCCAAGTACTAGATACTCAAAACGTCAATAACCAGGGACACGGCTAACCATGATTAGTTTGTACACTCTGCAGAGGTTTGCGCACTTTTCCCCAGAAGACTCGACTGCCTCCGTTGGATTTCTCCCACTACATGGTGTTTGAGAAACGGATGACCGAGACATAGTCTTTCAGAAGCGCTAGCACCTTACGACGTGATAGACCTTACCAACCTACATCCCCTACATCTGCTAGTCTACCACTGTAAGAGTTCGCACGACGTAGTCAACTATGCCAGAGCCCATAATGGCTTGTGGCTGCACACGGAAGTTTCTAGTTTAAATAATCTCATGATCCCTTTGAGCCTGGGTGGCGGTCCAAAAAGAAACAGGCAATCCTGGAATACCAAGGTACCTCAATCCACCCAGATGTGTGTTTCAGTTGCCACCTTAGATAAACCATTAATTAACAATCTCACATCTGTCATGGATATCACTCACCCAATCCACATCTACTAGCATAGCATGGCATAATTAGCAAACGTAGAAGTAACTCCCAAAGGTTTGATCATAAAACAGGTAATAGGTACTACCTCAACTACTTCCCATCCCACAATTTAATTAGATCCTAATCATGCAATGTTTGAGGATTGATCTAATGCAATAAAACTGGGTAGTAAAAGAGGTATGATCAAAGTGTTACTTGCCTTGCCGATGATTCGCAAAACCTAGAGATTCGAAGTAACAGGCGGCGCACTCCGGGTATTCTATCACAGACAAACAAACAAGCATACAATAAGTACTCATCTAATGCACAGGTAAAACTCAAATAAGAGATCTAACCAGAAAGTTCAACTTAAGAACTCCGGTTTGCAAGAAGAAACAAATCGAACGAAGCAACGAAAGTCAAACGGCGAAAGAGAACAACTTGGTTCTACTAATCTGGACCTAAGTCAAATTTTACAGTAGCAAAAACTTGTTTAAGTTGATTAATCGGATAGAGGGTTTCAAGATGAAACTCCAGGCGCTTGAATCGCCTGATTTCGATAAACGAGCGAAAAGTTACACTAAAACGAAAATCGAATCAGAAATCGCGATCAGAAAATAACCGCGGAAAATCCGACGAAAAAGAAAACGCCGAACGGATTAACGAACGAACGTTCGTTATCCAGATCTAAACGATGAACGCGTTCGTTCAAACGAACGAACGAGCGAACGCTCGCTATTTAACCCTAACTGAAAAATAAAACCGAAACTAAAAAAAAATAAACCGACGGAAAAACCGATCGGTTTTCTAAAAAAACCGGCGGCACGTAGATCGAGGCGAGCTAAACCTCGGCGAGCGTGTGACGGGGCGGCGGCGAGGCGGCGCGGGGC
>NC_041380.1:449956080-449998055 GCF_002162155.2 Triticum dicoccoides | reverse complement strand
GGCGGCGACGCGGGTGCGGGGCGGCTCGGGCGGGTCGGGGCTAGGGTTTTCCCGGGCGGCTCAGAGTCCCGGACGGACACGGCCCGGTTAGGTCGGTTCGTTTTTTTAAATAATTATGCTCGGAAGAAAAATAAAAAGAAATACGAAACGGACTCCAAAAATTCCGAAATAAATTTTCCCGTGCTTCTAAAATCAAGCCCGACAAAGTGAACATTTATTTGGGCCCTAAATGCAATTTTGAAAAAGCATATTTTTCCTAAATTCAAATAAAAATATCGAAAAACTCCGAAATAAATCTTATTTGATTTTATTATTAAATCCTCAATATTTCTATATTTTGGGAAAGTCATTTTATTCCCTCTCTCATATTTTCGTAATAGAAATAATTGATGATAAAATAAATAAAATCAAATGATCCTATTTTCAAAATTTGAGAAAACTCAAAGATGAAAATAACGAAATCCCAAACTCTCTCCGTGGGTCCTTGAGTTGCTTAGGATTTCTAGGATCAAAACTGAAAGCAAATAAAATATGATATGCATGATGATCTAATGTATAACATTCCAAATTGAAAATTTGGGATGTTACAAACCTACCCCCCCTTAAGATGAATCTTGCCCTCGAGATTCGGGTTGGCTAGAAAATAGGTGAGGGTGGTCCTTGAGAAAATCTTCCTCTCGCTCCCAGGTGGCTTCGTCCTCCGTGTGGTGGCTCCACTGAACTTTGCAAAACTTCATAACCTTGCTGCGAGTGACTCGGCTGGCAAACTCGAGAATCTTAACTGGCTTCTCTTCATAGGTCAAATTGTTATCCAACTGAATTTCTTCCAATGGCACTGTGTCTCTCAAAGGTATGTCAGCCATCTCTGCGTGGCACTTCTTCAGCTGAGAAACGTGGAACACATCATGCACTCCTGACAATCCTTCGGGCAATTCCAACTTGTAGGCCACTTCTCCCATACGCTCCAAAACTCGATATGGTCCTACAAATCGTGGCGCTAACTTTCCCTTAACTCCAAAGCGCTTAATCCCTCGAAGTGGATATACTCGAAGATAAACTCTGTCTCTGACTTCGTAAACTGTCTCCTTGCATTTAGAATCTGCGTAGCTCTTCTGCCTGGACTGGGCTACCTTGAGCCTATCGTGAATCAACTTCACCTTCTGTTCAGACTCCTTAATAAAATCAGGTCCAAACAACTGGCGGTCTCCAACTTCGTCCCATGACAACGGTGTCTTGCACCTCCTTCCGTACAAAGCTTCGAAAGGGGCCATCTTCAAACTGGTTTGGTAACTGTTTTGTAAGAGAACTCTGCATATGGCAAATTGTCGTCCCAACTAGATCCGTAATCTAGTGCACAAGCTCTCGGCATATCCTCCAAAATCTGATTGACTCTCTCGGTCTGTCCATCTGTCTACGGATGAAAAGCTGTACTGAACTCTAGCCTGGTACCCAAAGTCTCGTGCAACTGCTTCTAGAACTTTGAGGTAAACTGGGTTCCTCTATATAATACGATACTTCTCGGAACTCCATGCAGACATACGATCCTGGTCATGTATATCTTTGCCAACTTAGCACTGGTGTAGGTGGTCTTTACTGGGATGAAATGAGCTACCTTCGTCAACCGATCAACTACAACCCAAATCGAGTCATAGCCTGAACGAGTCCTGGGTAATCCCGTGATAAAATCCATGCCTAGCTTATCCCACTTCCATTCGGGTATCGGCAATGGCTGGAACAATCCTGCTGGCTTCTGATGCTTTGCCTTTACTCTCTGACATACATCACAAACTGCTACATACTCTGCAATATCTTTCTTCATTCCGGTCCACGAGAAAGTATCCTTCAAATCCAAATACATCTTGGTATTTCCTAGGTGAATCGAATAGGGTGAATCATGTGCCTCTTGCAGAATCAACTTCCTGATCTCCGGATCATTTGGCACAAAAACACGGTCTTCAAACCATATGGTATCGTGCTCATCCTCACGAAATCCTTTAGCTTTTCCTTCGTTCATTTTCTCCTTTATAGCGGCAAGCTCCTTGTCAGTCTTCTGAGCTTCTCTGATTCTATCCATCAACGTTGACTGAATCTCCAATGCTGCTACATAGCCTCTTGGAACTATTTCCGAATATAGCTCACGAAGATCCTCGGCTAACTCCTTTGGTATTTCTCCAGTCATTAGTGTATTGACATGGCTCTTACGGCTCAATGCGTCAGCTACTACATTAGCTTTACCAAGATGGTAATGCAATCTCATATCATAATCCTTGATGAGCTCCAACCATCTCCTTTGTCTGAGGTTCAACTCCTTCTGCGTGAAAATGTACTTCAAACTCTTGTGATCCGTGTACACTTCACAATGGTTTCCAATGACGAAATGTCTCCATGTTTTCAATGCATGCACTACGGCTGCTAACTCCAAATCATGCGTGGCATAATTCAGTTCATGAGGCTTCAGTTGTCGTGAAGCGTACGAAACAACTCTTCCCTCCTGCATAAGCACTGCTCCAAGTCCTCGACGTGAAGCGTCGCAATACACTTCATAATCCTTGGTCTGGTCTGGCAGAATCAACACTGGTGAGGTAACCAAACGTTTCTTCAATTCCTGGAAACTAGCCTCACATTCCTCAGTCCATATGAACTTGGTATCCTTCTTCAGCAACTCCGTCATAGGCTTTGCAATCTTAGAAAAGTTCTCAATAAATCTCCGGTAGTATCCTGCGAGTCCAAGAAAACTCCGGATCTCTCCAACTGTTGTTGGTGCTTCCCAATTGGTTATGGTGATAACCTTTGTGGGGTCGACTGCTATTCTTTCTCCGGATATAACGTGTCCGAGGAATCCTACTTGCTTCAACCAAAACTCACATTTGCTGAACTTGGCATATAACTGATGTTCTCTGAGCTTCTCAAGTACCAATCGCAAATGTTCTTTATGCTCTTCTTCATTCTTCGAATAAACCAGAATATCATCAATGAACACTACGACGAACTTATCCAAAAACTCCGTAAACACTTTGTTCATCATGTTCATAAAATAGGCAGGTGCGTTAGTCAGTCCAAATGACATCACGGTATACTCATACAGTCCATATCTCGTGGTGAATGCTGTCTTAGGTATGTCCTGCTCTCGAATCTTCAACTGATGATACCCTGATCACAAATCGATCTTGTTAAACACTTTAGCTCCTTGCAATCGATCAAACAGATCATTGATCATCGGTAGTGTGTACTTGTTCTTGATGGTTACCTCGTTCAATCCACGGTAATCAACAACCATCCTTAACGATCCATCCTTCTTCTCCACTAGAAGTACTGGTGATCCCCAAGGCGAAGAACTTGGGCGAATGTAACCTTTATCCAGTAACTCCTTAATCTGCTTCTTAATCTCCACCAAATCTTTTGCGGGCATCCTATATGGTCTCTTCGATATTGGCCCTGTGCCTGGCAAAAGCTCAATCAAAAACTCAATATCTCTATCCGGTGGCATGCCTGGCAACTCTTATGGAAATACATCAGGAAAATCCTTTACCACTGGTACTTCCTATTGCACAACTCCTGTCAAGGAATTTGCTTGTGTCCTGTTCGGCACATGCCGTGATACGTACTTGATCCTTCTTCCTTCTGGCGTTGTAAGCAAAATTGTCTTACTAGCGCATTCAATGTTCCCTTCATACTTTGACAACCAATCCATGCCTAATATCACATCCAGTCCTTGAGATTCCAATACTATTAGGTCTGAGGGAAACACATAGTTACCAATCCTTAATGGTAACCGATCACACCATCGACTAGCCATATACTCTGCTCCAGGCGAGGTTACTAACATGGGTGATCTAAGGGCTTGGGTTGGCAGGTTATACTTATCCACAAATCCCCTTGATATGTATGAATGTGATGCACTAGTATCGAAAAGAACGAGTGCAGTAAATGACTTAACCAAAAACTTACCGATTACTGCATTAGGCTGAGCTTCAACCTCCTCCACATTAATGTGGTTCACCTGTCCCCTGTTGAAAGGGTTTGGTTTCTTTCCTGAGCTTCCATTGCCATTATGGCCTTCAGGACATTCATTGGCATAATGTCCGGTCTTGGAACACTTGAAATAGGTGACTTGGCTCAGGTCTCTCTTGGCTGGGGTTGATGGGGTGGTACGGTTCTGCCCGTTGCTTCCTCCATTCCCATTACTATTCTTGGAACCATTATGATTGTGCGAGCTACCTCCTCCATGGGTATGCTGAAAATGTACTCCCGGTTTAGGGGTAAGACAGGGCTTCTGCTGAGCTCCTGAATTATACTTCCCCTGTCCATACTTCCTCTTGCGGTTTTCAATCTGCTGCTGCTTCCCTTCAATCATAAGAGCACGATCTACCAGCTCCTGGTAGTTGTTGAAACTTGCTACCATCAACTGCATACTCAGCTCGTCATTCAGTCCTTCCAGAAACTTCTCCTGCTTAGCTGCATCTGTAGCAACGTCATCTAGGGCATAACGTGCTAGGTTACTAAAGTCATCCACATACTGGCCAACTGTCCGTCCTCCTTGGCGCAAGTTGCAAAACTCACACTTCTTCATGGCCATAGCTCCTGCTGAAACATGGGTAGTACGGAAAGCTTGCTGAAACTGATCCCATGTGACAGTGTCTACAGGGTAAGTGGCTGTAAAATTCTTCCACCAAGCTGCTGCGGGTCCTTCAAGCTGATGTGCAGCAAACTTCACTTTTTCACCATCTGTACATCCTGCAGTGGTCAACTCCCTCCCTGACTTGCGGAGCCAATCATCTCCTACTATCGGCTCGGTGCTACTGGAAAACACCGGCGGATTCAGCCTAAGGAAACGGGTTAAGTGATCAACAGGTGGTGGCGGCGGTGGGTTGTTGTTGTTGTTTTTGTTGTTGTTGTTGTTGTTGTACTAGTTCTAGACTAACAACTGCATCAAAGCATTCTGCTGCTGGATCAACTGAGTGAGCTCCAGTGGGAAAGTGAATCCATTGTCACGTCTCGGAGGCATCTGAGGGTTTAGAAAAGATGAGAATTAAGAATAGAATGAGGTCTAAAGAGAAAACACTACCCAAATGCACATGAGCCAAAATGCACACAAATCACTTCATTCAATCAATCAAGAGCATACAATCGGTCTAGAACTATCGCAAAAGTGCCTGGACTATAATATGTACATGGTGGAACACTACTACTGTTATGGTAGTCTACTAGAAAAACTGCTCCGATGAAGACTCCATGATATCTGCTCCAGCTTCGTCTTCAAAATCATCATCACTAGGTTCGGAATTGGTGTCGTCGATGATGATGTAGTTATCTGGACAGGTGCAATCTTCATCTTCTCCTTTGGGTGCTGAGTTCCCCATGAGTTCTTCAATCTTCTCCTTAAGATCGCCATTTTGTCTCACTAGATCTACAATCTCATCCATGTAGTCCTTGCGAGTGGCCTTCAGTTCTCCTTCTAGCTCAATAATCTTGGCTTTTGCTGTCTTCAACTCCATCATGTCTGCGCACATCTGGTTCTCCTGGCGTCGAACGTGCTGATTTAACTCCTGGATGAAAGCTGCAATGGATCTATCCTTCTTGGTGCTAACTATCTCCTATTGTTCATCTCGGCGTCCGCAAATCTCCCTTGAGGTCTTCTTGGTAAACTTCTCCAATGCGTCCCATGGTGATGTGAGCTGCCATGCTCTTTCCCAGACTCCATCTTGGTGCATTGAAAACACACTCTATGGGCTCCGTGATTGGCGCGAACGTCCTTCCTGGAACTAGAGCTTGAATCTTCCAATGCTCCTCTTCGGGTAAAGTGGCGTTGTAGGTTCCAGTGAAGCTTGGTATTCCGATGTTCAGGTACTTAGTGACTTCCTTTAGGTGTCATCCAAAAGGTGTATCTTCATCCGGCTGGATGAACTTGATCCTCGCTTCCGTCATCCTAAAAGAGTAGAAAAGATGAGGAGTCAGGAATGAGGAGAGAGTAGTGATCTAGGGCTTTTGCTTAGTGGTCGTGTCCTACAGTCAGCGTCTGCTCTGATACCATCTCTGTAGCGACCAGACCTCAAACAGTCTGACCTCTATGCTCCGGTGTCATCCCTGGATCAGTATTGCTGACACCACACAATACTTTGAAGGATTTATAACAGAGTAGCAATCACACACTTATTACATCGATGAATCAAAGAGAACTTATTACACTAAATATGGCTTAAGGCCATCTAATAACGATAACAGCGGAAGGCTTGGAAGATAAGTGAGTCCATCAACTCCAACGGCATCACTGAGTATAGAACCACGACCTAAAAGGCACCTTACGCGTCGTCTGAAAAGTCTGCAACATGAAACGTTGCAGCCGGAAGCGGGTCAGCACATGGAATATGTTGGCAATGTAACACATAGAGAGTAATGAAAGATAAGCCTATACTACATGCATATATGGCTGGTGGAAAGCTCTATGGTTACAGTTTTGCGTAAAGCCAATTTTTCCCTACCGCAAAGGGAATTTTTTTAACTATCATGGTGGTTGTTAAACATTGAGAATGGTTGACAGCATTCTCAATCCGAATTAAAGTAATCATCATTAAAACCCAATAACATTAAACTAAAGTACTAGATACTCAAAATGTCCATAACCGGGGACACGGCTAACCATGATTAGTTTGTACACTCTGCAGAGGTTTGTGCACTTTTCCCCACAAGACTCGATCGCCTCCGTTGGATTTCTCGCACTACATGGTGTTTGAGAAACAGATGACCAAGACATAGTCTTTCAGAAGCGCTAGCACCTTACGACGTGATAGACCGTACCAACCTACATCCCCTACATCTGCTAGTCTATCACTGTAAGAGTTCGCACGACGTAGTCAACTATGCCAGAGCCCATAATGGCTTGTGGCTGCACACGGAAGTTTCTAGTTTGAATAATCTCATGATCCCTTTGAGCCTGGGTGGCGGTCCAAAAAGAAACAGGCAATCCTGGAATACCCAGGTACCTCAATCCACCCAGATGTGTGTTTAAGTTGCCACCTTAGATAAACCATTAATTAACAATCTCACATCTGTCATGGATATCACTCACCCAATCCATGTCTACTAGCATAGCATGGCATAATTAGCAAACGTAGAAGTAACTCCCAAAGGTTTGATCATAAAACAGGTAATAGGTACTACCTCAACTACTTTCCATCCCACAATTTAATTAGATCCTAATCATGCAATGTTTGAGGATTGATCTAATGCAATAAAACTGGGTAGTAAAAGAGGTATGATCAAAGTGTTACTTGCCTTGCCGATGATCCGCAAAACCTAGAGATTCGAAGTAACAGGCGGCGCACTCCGGGTATTCTATCGCAGACAAACAAACAAGCATACAATAAGTACTCATCTAATGCACAAGTAAAACTCAAATAAGAGATCTAACCAGAAAGTTCAACTTAAGAACTCCGGTTTGCAAGAAGAATCAAATCGAACGAAGCAACGAAAGTCAAACGGCGAAAGAAAACAACTTTGTTCTACTAATCTGGACCTAAGTCAAATTTTAAAGTAGCAAAAACTTGTTTAAGTTGATTAATCGGATAGAGGGTTTCGAGACGAAACTCCAGGCGCTTGAATCGCCTGATTCCGATAAATGAGCGAAAAGTTATACTAAAACGAAAATCGGATCAGAAATCGCGATAAAAAAATAACCGCGGAAAATCCGACGAAAAAGAAAAACGACGAACGGATTAACGAACGAACGTTCGTTATCCAGATCTAAACGATGAACGCGTTCCTTAAAACGAACGAACAAGCGAACGCTCGCTATTTAACCCTAACCGAAAAATAAAACCGATCTAAACCGAAACTAAAAAAAATAAACCGATGGAAAAACCGATCGGTTTTCTAAAAAAACTGGCAGCACGTAGATCGAGGCACGGCGAACCTCGGCGAGCGTGCGGCGGGGCGGCGCCGTCGGCGGGAAGGCGGCGGCGGCGCGGGGCGGCGGTGGCGCGGGTGCGGGGCGGCTCGGGCGGCTCGGGGCTAGGGTTTGCCCGGGTGGGCTGCCCCGGCTTATAAAGCCTGCCGGGCCAGAGTCCCGGACGGACACGGCCCGGTTAGGACGGTTCTTTTTTTTAAATAATTATGCTCGGAAGAAAAATAAAAAGAAATACTAAACGGACTCCAAAAATCCTGAAACAAATTTTCCCGGGCTTCTGAAATCAAGCCCGGCAAAGTGAACATTTATTTGGGCCCTAAATGTAATTTTGAAAAAAATGCATATTTTTCCTAAATTTAAATAAAAATATCGAAAAACTCCAAATAAATCTTATTTGATTTTAATATTAAATCCTCAATATTTCTATATTTTGGGAAAGTCATTTTATTCCCTCTCTCATATTTTTGTAATAGAAATAATTGATGATAAAATAAATAAAATCAAATGATCCTATTTTCAAAATTTGAGAAAACCCAAAGATGAAATTAACAAAATCCCCAACTCTCTCCGTGGGTCCTTGAGTTGCTTAGGATTTTCTAGGATCAAAACCGAAAGCAAATAAAATATGATATGCATGATGATCTAATGTATAACATTCCAAATTGAAAATTTGGGATGTTACATACGTTCAAATACAACGGGTGCAAAACAGTTGCAGACGCGGAATACTTAGGTTAAACTTGACGAGCCTAGCATATGCAGATATGGCCTCGGAACACGGAGACCGAAAGGTCGAGCGTGAATCATATAGTAGATATGATCAACATAGTGATGTTCACCATTGAAACTACTCCATCTCACATGATGATCGGACATGGTTTAGTTGATATGGATCACGTGATCACTTAGAGAATTAGAGGGATGTCTATCTAAGTGGGAGTTCTTTAATAATTTGATTAACTAAACTTTAATTTATCATGAACTTAGTACCTGATAGTATTTTGCATGTCTATGTTGTAGATCAATAGCTCGGTTTAGCTCCCCTGTTTTATTTTGATATGTTCCTAGAGAAAACTAAGTTGAAAGATGTTAGTAGCAATGATGTGGATTGGATCCGTGATCTGAGGAAGAATTATATCCTTGATGCACCGCTAGGTGACAGACCGATTGCAGGAGCAAATGCAGACATTATGAACGTTTGGCAAGCTCGATATGATGACTACTTGACAGTTTAGTGCACCATGCTTTACGGCTTAGAATCGGGGCTTCAAAGATGTTTTTGAAACGCCATGGAGCATATGAGATGTTCCAAGAGTTGAAATTAGTATTTCAGACTCATTCCCATGTCGAAAGGTATGAGACCTTTGACAAGTACTTTGCCTACAAGATGGAGGAGAATAGCTCAGCTAGTGAGCATGTGCTCAAAATGTCTGAGTACTACAATCAGTTGAATCAAGTGGGAGTTAATCTTCCAGATAAGATAGTGATTCACAGAGTTCTCTAGTCACTATCACCAAGTTCCTAGAACTTCGTGATGAACTATAATATGCAAGGGATAACAGAAATGATTCCCAATCTCTTCGTGATGCTGAAATCAACAAAGGTAAAAATCAAGAAAAGCATCAAGTGTTGATGGTTAACAAGACCACTAGTTTCAAGAAAAGGGAAAAGGGAAGAAGGGGAACTTCAAGAAGAATGGCAAGCAAGTTGCTGCTCAAGTGAAGAAGCCCAAGTCTGGACCTAAGCCTGAGAGTAAGTGCTTCTACTGCAAAGGGACTGGTCACTGGAAGCGGAACTACCCCAAGTATTTGGCGGATAAGAAGGATGGCAAAGTGAACAAAGGTATATTTGATATACATGTTATTGATGTGTACTTTACTAGTGTTTATAGCAACCCCGCGGTATTTGACACTAGTTTAGTTGCTAAGAGTAGTAACTCAAAACAGGATTGCAGAATGAACAGAAACTAGTTAAGGGTGAAGTGACAATGTGTGTTGGAAGCAGTTCCAAGATTGATATGATCATCATCGCACACTCCCTATACTTTCGGGATTAGTGTTGAACCTAAGTAAATGTTATTTGGTGTTTGTGTTGAGCATGAATATGATTTGATCATGTTTATTGCAATACGGTTATTCATTTAAATTAGAGAATAATTGTTGTTCTGTTTACATGAATAAAACCTTCTATGGTCATACACCCAATGCAAATGGTTTGTTGGATCTCGATTGTAGTGATACACATATTCATAATATTGAAGCCAAAAGATGCAAAGTTAATAATGATAGTGAAGATTATTTGTGGCACTGCCGTTTAGGTCATATTGGTGTAAAGCGCACGAAGAAACTCCATGCTGATGGGCTTTTGGAATCACTTGATTATGAATCACTTGATGCTTGCCAACCATGCCTCATGGGCAAGATGACCAAGACTCCATTCTCCGGAACAATGGAGCGAGCAACTGAATTATTGGAAATAATACATACTGATGTATGCGGTCCGATGAGTGTTGAGGTTCGCGGCGGGTATCGTTATTTTCTGACCTTCACAGATGATTTGAGCAGATATGGGTATATCTACTTGATGAAACATAAGTCTGAAACATTTGAAAAGTTCAAAGAATTTCAGAATGAAGTGGAAAATCATCGTGGCAAGAAAATAGAGTTTCTACGATCTGATCGCGAAGACAAATATTTGAGTTACGAGTTTGGTCTTCAAGTAAAACAATGTGGAATAGTTTCACAAATTCGTGCCACCTGGAACACCACAGCATAATGGTGTGTCCGAACGTCATAACCGTACTTTACTGGATATAGCGCAATCTGTGATGTTTCTTACCAATTTACCACTATCATTTTGGGGTTATGCATTAGAGACAACTGCATTCACGTTAAATAGGGCACCATCTAAATCTGTTGAGATGACACCATATGAACTGTGGTTTGGCAAGAAACCAAAGTTGTCATTTCTTAAAATTTGGGGTTGCGACGCTTGTGTGAAAAAGTTTCATGCTGATAAGCCCAAACCCAAATCGGAGAAATGTATCCTCATAGGATACCCAAAGGAGACAGTTGGGTACACCTTCTATCATAGATCCGAAGGCAAGACATTCCTTGCTAAAGATGGATTCTTTCTAGAGAAGGAATTTTCTCTCGAAAGAAGTGAGTGGGAGGAAAGTTGAACTTGATGAGGTAACTGTACCTACTCCCTTATTGGAAAGTAGTTCATCACAGAAACTGGTTCCTGTGACACCTACACCAATTAGTGAGGAAGCTAATGATGATGATCATGAAGCTTCAGATCAAGTTACTACCGAACCTCGTAGGTCAACCAGAGTGAGATCCGCACCAGAGTGGTACGGTACTCCTGTTCCGGAGGTCATGTTACTAGACCATGACGAACCTACGAAATATGAAGAAGCGATGGTCAGCCCTGATTCCGCAAAATGGCTTGAGGCCATGAAATCTGAGATGAGATCCATGTATGAGAACAAAGTGTGGACTTTGGTTGAATTGCCCAATGATCAGCAAGCAATTGAGAATATATGGATCTTCAAGAAGAAGACATACGCTGACGGTAATGTTACTATCTGTAAAGCTCGACTTGTTGCAAAAGGTTTTCGACAAGTTCAAGGGATTGACTATGATGAGACCTTCTCACCCATAGCGATGCTTAAGTCCGTCCGAATCATGTTAGCAATTGCCGCATTTTATAATTATGAAATTTGGCAAATGGATGTAAAGACTGCATTCCCGAATGGATTTTTGGGAAAGACTTGTATATGATGCTACCTGAAGGTTTTATCGATCCAAAGGGAGCTAACAAAGTGTGCAAGCTCCAGTGATCCATTTTTGGACTGGTGCAAGCCTCTCGGAGTTGGAATAAACGCTTTGATAGTGTGATCAAAGCATATGGTTTTATACAGACTTTTGGAGAAGCCTGTATTTACAAGAAGGTGAGTGGGAGCACTACAACATTTTTGATAAATATATGTGAATGACATATTGTTGATCGGAAATAATGTAGAATTTTCTGGAAAGCATAAAGTAGTATTTGAAAGGAGTTTTTCAAAGAAAGACTTCGTTGAAGCTGCTTACATATTGAACATCAAGATCTATAGAGATAGATCAAGACGCTTGATAAGTTTTTTGAATGAGTACATACCTTGACAAGATTTTGAAGTGGTTCAAAATGCAACAGTCAAAGAAAGAGTTCTTGCCTGTGTTACAAGGTGTGAAATTTGAGTAAGACACAAAGCCCGACCACGGCAGAAAATAGAGAGAGAATGAAAGTGATTCCCTATGCCTCAGCCATAGGTTCTATAAAGTATGCCATGCTGTGTACCAGACCTATTGTATACCCTACACTGAGTTTGGCAAAGGGAGTATAATAGTGACCTAGGAGTAGATCACTGGACAGCGGTCAAAATTATCCTTAGTGGAATAAGGATATGTTTCTCGATTACGGAGGTGATAAAAGATTCATTGTAAAGGGTTACGTCGATGCAAATTTTGACACTGATCTAGATGACTCTAAGTCTCAATCTGGATGCATATTGAAAGTGGGAGCAATTAGCTAGAGTAGCTCCGTGCAGAGCATTGTTGACATGCAAATTTGCAAAATACATATGGATCTCGAAATATTCCCTAGAGGCAATAATAA
Organism: Triticum dicoccoides; assembly: GCF_002162155.2. Taxonomy (NCBI): domain Eukaryota; kingdom Viridiplantae; phylum Streptophyta; class Magnoliopsida; order Poales; family Poaceae; genus Triticum; species Triticum dicoccoides. The sequence goes on along the minus strand of NC_041380.1, from coordinate 449,985,490 downwards.
AGTTATTATTTATTTCCTTATTTCATGATAATTTTTTATTATTCATGCTAGAATTGTATTAACCAGAAACATGATACATGTGTGAATACATAGACAAACAGAGTGTCACTAGTATGCCTCTACTTGACTAGCTCGTTGATCAAAGATGGTTATGTTTCCTAGCCATAGACATGAGTTGTCATTTGATTAATGGGATCACATCATTAGGAGAATGATGTGATTGACTTGACCCATTTTGTTAGCTTAGCACTTGATCATTTAGTATTTTGCTATTGCTTCCTTCATGACTTATACATGTTCCTATGACTATGAGATTATGCAACCCCCATTTACCGGAGGAACACTTTGTGTGCTACTAAACGTCGCAACGTAACTGGGTGATTATAAAGGTGCTCTACAGGTGTCTCCGAAGGTACTTGTTGGGTTGGCGTATTTCGAGATTAGGATTTGTCACTCCGATTGTCGGAGAGGTATCTCCGGGCCCACTCGGTAATGCACATCACTATAAGCCATGCAAGCATTGTAACTAATGAGTTAGTTGCAGGATGATGTATTACGGAACGAGTAAAGAGACTTGCCGGTAACGAGATTGAACTAGGTATTGAGATACCAACGATCGAATCTCGGGCAAGTAACATACCGATGACAAAGGGAATAACGTATGTTGTTATGCAGTTTGACCGATAAAGATCTTTGTAGAATATGTACGAGCCAATATGAGCATCCAGGTTCTGCTATTGGTTATTGACCAGAGATGTGTCTCGGTCATGTCTACATAGTTCTCGAACCCGTAGGGTCCGCACGCTTAACGTTCTGTGACGATTTGTATTATGAGTTATGTGATTTGATGTATCGAAGGTAGTTCGGAGTCCCGGATGAGATCGGGGACATGACGAGGATTCTCGAAATGGCCGAGACGTAAAGATTGATATATTGGACGACTATATTCAGACATCGGAAAGGTTCCGAGTGATTCGGGTATTTTTCGGAGTACCGGAGAGTTACGGGAATTCGCCGGGGAGTATATGGGCGTTATTGGGCTTTAGGGGAAAGAGAGAGGAGAGGCTGCGCCCCCCAAGGCCTAGTCCGAATTGGACTAAGGGGAGGGGCTGCGCCCCCTCCTTCCTTCTCTTCTCTCTTCCCTTTTCTTGATTCCTACTCCTACTACTTGGAAGGGGGGGAATCCTACTCCTGGTGGGAGTAGGACTCCTCCAGGGCGCGCCATAAGGGCCGACCCTCTCCCCCCTCCTCCACTCCTTTATATACGTGGCCAGGGGGCACCCCATAGACACAACAATTGATCTCTTGATCTCTTAGCCGTGTGCGGTGCCCCCCTCTACCATAATCCACCTTGATAATATCGTAGCGGTGCTTAGGCAAAGCCATGCGTTGGTAGGATATCATCATTGTCACCACGCCGTCGTGCTGACGGAACTCTCCCTCAAAGCTCAGCTAGATCATAGTTCGAGGGACTTCATCGAGCTGAACGTGTGCTGAACTCGAAGGTGCCGCACGTTCGGTACTTGGATCGGTCGGATCGTGAAGACGTACGACTACATCAACCGCGTTGTGCTAACGCTTCCGCTTTCGGTCTACGAGGGTACGTGGACTACACTCCCCCCTCTCGTTGCTATGCATCACCATGATCCTGTGTGTGCGTAGGAATTTTTTTGAAACTACTACGTTCCCCAACACAGCTTTGCTCTGCGAGACGTTCATAACATCTGGCGTTGCTCCTGCAGCGGGTTTGGCACCTAGCGGTGCTTCTAGGACATAATTCTTCTGTGCAGCAATGAGGAAAATCCTCAAGTTATGGACCCAGTTCGTGTAATTGCTACCATCATCTTTCAACTTAGCTTTCTCTAGGAACGCATTAAATTTCAACGGAACAACAACACGGGCCATTTATCTACAAGAACATAGACATGCAAAATAGTATCAGGTACTAAGTTCATGATAAGTTAAAGTTCAATTAATCATATTACTTGCATCCGTCTAATCATCTAAGTGATCATGTGATCCATATCAACTAAACCATGTCCGATCATCACGTGAGATGGAGTAGTTTTCAATGGTGAACATCACTATGTTGATCATATCTACTATATGATTCATGCTCGACCTTTCGGTCTTAGTGTTCCGAGGCCATATCTGCATATGCTAGGCTCGTCAAGTTTAACCCGAGTATTCTGCATGTGCAAAACTGGCTTGCACCCGTTGTATGTGAATGTAGAGCTTATCACACCCGATCATCACGTGGTGTCTCGGCACGATGAACTGGAGCAACGGTGCATACTCAGGGAGAACACTTATACCTTGAAATTTAGTGAGAGATCATCTTATAATGCTACCACCAAACAAAGCAAAATAAGATGCATAAAGGATAAACATCACATGCAATCAATATAAGTGATATGATATGGCCATCATCATCTTGTGCCTTTGATCTCGATCTCCAAAGCACCGTCATGATCACCATCATCACCGGCGCGACACCTTGATCTCCATCATAGCATCGTTGTCGTCTCGCCAACTATTGCTTCTACGACTATTGCTACCGCTCAGTGATAAAGTAAAGCAACTACATGGCGATTGCATTTCTTACAATAAAGCGGCAACCATATGGCTCCTGCCAGTTGCCGATAATTGTGTTACAAAACATGATCATCTCATACAATAGAATTTAGCATCATGTCTTGATCACAACATGCCCTGCAAAAACAAGTTAGACGTCCTCTACTTTGTTGTTGCAAGTTTTATGTGGCTGCTACGGGCTGAGCAAGAACCGTTCTTACCTACGCATCAAAACCACAACGACTTTTCGTCAAGTGTGTTGTTTTAACCTTCAACAATGACCGGGCGTAGTCACACTCGATTCAACTAAAGTTGGAGAAACATACACCCACTAGCCACCTGTGTGCGAAGCACATCAGTAGAACCAGTCTCTCGTAAGCGTACGCGTAATGTCGGTCTGAGCCGCTTCATCCAACAATACCGGTGAATCAAAGTATGACATGCTGGTAAGCAATATGACTATTATGGCCCACAACTGTTTGTGTTCTACTCGTGCATATAACATCTATGCATAGACTTGGCTCAGATGCCACTGTTGGGGAACGCAGTAATTTCAAAAAAATTGCTACGCACACGCAAGATCCATGTAGGTGATGCATAGCAACGAGAGGGGAGAGTGTTGTCCATGTACCCTCGTAGACTGTAAGTGGAAGCATTATGACAACGCGGTTGATGTAGTCGTACGTCTTCATGATCCGACCGATCCTAGCACCGAAGGTACGACACCTCCGCAATCTGCAAACGTTCAGCTCGGTGAAGTCCCGCGAACTCTAGATCCACTTGAGGTCGAGGGAGAATTTCGTCAGCACGACAGCGTTGTGACAGTGGTGATGAAGCTACCGGCGCAGGGCTTCGCCTAAGCACTGCAACAATATGACCGAGGTGGAAATCTGTGGAGGGGGGCAACAAACACGGCTAAACAATCAACCTGTGTGTATATGGGGTGCCCCTTCCCCCGTATATAAAGGAGTGGAGGAGGGGGGAGGGACGGCTCTCTCATGGCGCGCCCAAGGGTGGAGTCCTACTCCCGGTGGGATTAGGATTCCCCCTTTCCCTAGTTGGAGTAGGAGAAGAGGGAAGGAGGAGAGAGGGAGAAGGAAAGGGGGCGCCACCCCCCTTCGCTAGTCCAATACGTACCCAAGGGTGAGGGGGCGCGCGGCCTGCCCTTACCGCCCCCTCTCTCTCCACTAAACCCATTAAGGCCCAATAACTCCCCGGGGGGTTCCGGTAACCCCCCGGTACTCCGGTAAATGCCTGAACTCACCCGGAACCATTCCGATGTCCAAACATAGCCTTCCAATATATCGATCTTTATGTCTCGACCATTTTGGGACTCCTCGTCATGTCCGTGATCACATATGGGACTCCAAACATCCTTTATTACATCAAAACACGTAAACTCATAATACCAATCATCATCGAACGTTAAGCGTGCGGACCCTACAGGTTCGAGAACTATGTAGACATGACCGAGACTCATCTCCGGTCAATAACCAATAGCGGAACCTGGATGCTCATATTGGTTCCTACATATTCTACGAAGATCTTTATCGGTCAAACCGCATAACAACATATGTTGTTCCCTTTGTCATCGGTATGTTACTTGCCCGAGATTCAATCGTTGGTATCTCAATACCTAGTTCAATCTCGTTACGGGCAAGTCTATTTACTTGTTCCGTAATGCATCATCCTGTAATTAACTCATTAATCACATTGCTTGCAAGTCTTATAGTGATGAGCATTACTGAGTGGGCCTAGAGATACCTCTCCGACAATCGGAGTGACAAATCCTAATCTCGATCTATGCCAACTCAACAAACACTATTGGAGACACCTGTAGAACATCTTTATAATCACCCAGTTACGTTGTGACGTTTGATAGCACACTAAGTGTTCCTCCAGTATTCGGGAGTTGCATAATCTCATAGTCATAGGAACATGTATAAGTTATGAAGAAAGCAATAGCAACAAACTAAACGATCGTCGTGCCAAGCTAACGGATGGGTCAAGTCAATCACATCATTATCTAATGATGTGATCCCGTTCATCAAATGACAAGTCTTTGTCCATGGCTAGGAAACTTAACCATCTTTGATTAACGAGCTAGTTAAGTAGAGGCATAATAGTGACACTCTGTTTGTCTATGTATTCACACATGTACTAACTTTGCGGTTAATACAATTCTAGCATGAATAATGAACATTTATCATGATATAAGGAAATACAAATAACAACTTTATTATTGCCTCTAGGGCTTATTTCCTTCACGACTAATCTTTGACAGATGTCGCATTGTCCATGTTGCTCTCCCTGCTCCTACTTTCTTTGACTTTGAGGAAAAAAGGAGATATGTTATTTATAACCCACAAGTTTAGGGGATCGCTACAGTTTTCGAGGGTAGAGTATTCAACACAAATTTATTGATTCAACACAAGGGGAGCCAAAGAATATTCTCAAGTATTAGCAGTTGAGTTGTCAATTCAACCACACCTGGAAGACTTAATATCTGCAGCAAAGTATTTAGTAGCAAAGTAGTATGGAAGTAACGGTAATGGTGGCAAAGGTAACAGTAGCAGATTTGTAGTAATTGTAACAATGGCAACGGCAAAGTAACTAAGCAAAGATCAGTATGTGAAAAGCTCGTAGGCATTGGATCGGTGATGGATAATTATGTCGGATGCGATTCCTCATGCAACAGTTATAACATAGGGTGACACAGAACTAGCTCCAGTTCATCAATGTAATGTAGGCATGTATTCCGAATATAGTCATACATGCTTATGGAAAAGAACATGCATGACATCTTTTGTCCTACCCTCCCATGGCAGCGGGGTCCTATTGGAAACTAAGAAATATTAAGGCCTCCTTTTAATAGAGTACCGGACCAAAGCATTAACACTTAGTGAATACCTGAACTCCTCAAACTACGGTCATCACCGGGAGTGGTCCCGATTATTGTCACTTTGGGGTTACCGGATCGTAACACATAGTAGGTGACTATTGACTTGCAAGATAGGATCAAGAACTCACATATATTCATGAAAACATAAATAGGTTCAGATCTGAAATCATGGCACTCGGGCCCTAGTGACAAGCATTAAGCATAGTGAAGTCATAGCAACATCAATCTCAGAACATAGTGGATACTAGGGATCAAACCCTAACAAAACTAACTCGATTACATGATAAATCTCATCCAACCCATCACCGTCTAGCAAGAGTATGATTGAATTACTCACGCACGGCGGTGAGCATCATGATATTGGTGATGGAGGAAGGTTGATGATGATGATGGCGACGGATTCCCCTCTCCGGAGCCCCAAACGGACTCCAGATCAGCCCTCCTGAGAGAGAATAGGTCTTGGCGGTGGATCCATATCGTAAAACGCAATGAATCCTTCTCTCTGATTTTTTCTCCCCGAGCGTGAATATATAGAGTTGGAGTTGAGGTCGGTGGAGCTTTAGGGGGCCCACGAGACAGGGGGCGTGCCCTGGGGGGTAGACGCGCCCCCACCCTCGTGGACAGGGTGTGAGCCCCCTGGTCTTGCTTCTTTCGCCAGTATTTTTTTATATATTCCAAAAATATTCTCCATGAAGTTTCAGGTCATTCCGAGAACTTTTATTTCTGCACAAAAATAACACCATGGCAATTCTGCTGAAAACAACGTCATCCCAGGTTAGTTCCATTCAAATCATGCAAGTTAGAGTCCAAAACAAGGGCAAAAGTGTTTGGAGAAGTAGATATGATGGAGACGTATCAACTCCCCCAAGCTTAAACCTTTGCTTGTCCTCAAGCAATTCAGTTGACAAACTGAAAGTGATAAAGAAAAACTTTTACAAACTCTATTTGCTCTTGTTGTTGTAAATATGTAAAGCCAGCATTCAAGTTTTCAACAAAGATTATGTACTAACCATATCCACAATAAAACTTAGGTCACATATTTACTCATATCAATGGCATAATCAACTAGCGAGCAATAATAATAAATCTTGGATGACAACACTTCCTCAAAACAATCATAATATGATATAACAAGATGGGATCTCACTAGCCCTTTCTGAGACCGTAAAACATAAATGCAGAGCATCTCTGAAGATCAAGGACTGACTAAACATTGTAATTAATGGTAAAAGAGATCCAATCATAGTCATACTCAATGTAAACTAATAGTAATGCATGCAAACGACAGCAGTGCTCTCCAACTGGTGCTCTTTAATAAGAGGGTGATGACTCAACATAAAAGTAAATAGGTAGGCCCTTCGCAGAGGGAAGCAGGGATTTGTAGATGTGCCAAAGCTCGATTTTGAAATAGAGATAAATAATATTTTGAGCGGCATACTTTCATTGTCAGCATAACAACCGAGAGATTTCGATATCTTCCATGCTACACACATTATAGGCGCTTCCCAAACAGAATGGTAAAGTTTATACTCCCCCTCCACCAACAAGCATCAATCCATGGCTTGCTCGAAACAATGGGTGCCTCCAACTAACAACAGTCCTGGGGGAGTTTTGTTTGCCATTAATTTGATTTAAGCATGGGACTGAGCATCCCGGTGACCAGCCATATTCTCGTGAGTGAGGAGTGGAGTCCACTCCTCTTGAGAATAACCCCCTAGCATGGAAGATACAGACAACCCTAGTTGATACATGAGCTATTCGAGCATACAAAATAGAATTTCATTTGAAGGTTTAGAGTTTGGCACATACAAATTTACTTGGAACGGTAGGTAGATACCGCATATAGGAAGGTATGGTGGACTCTTATGGAATAACCTTGGGGTTTATGGAAGTGGATGCATAATCTGTATTCCCGCTTAGTACAAGTGAAGGCTAGAAAAAGACTAGGAAGGGACCAACTAGAGAGCGACAACAATCATGAACATGCATTAAAATTAATCAACACCGACTGCAAGCATGAGTTGGATATAATTCACCATGAACATAAATATCGTGGAGGCTATGTTGATTTTGTTTCAACTACATGCGTGAACATATGCCAAGTCAAGCCACTCGAATTATTCAAAGGAGGATACCACCCTATCATACCACATCACAACCATTTTAATAGCATGTTGGCATGCAAGGCAAACCATTATAAACTCCTAGCAAATTAAGCATGGTATGAGCAACTATAATCTCTAATTGTCATTGCAAACATGTTTCATTCATAATAGGCGGAATCAGGAACGATGAACTAATCATATTTACAAAAACAAGATAGGTAGAGTTCATACCAGCTTCTCTCATCTCAATCAGTCCATCATATATCATCATTATTGCCTTTCACTTGAACGAACGAACGGTGTGGATAATAATAATAGTAGTGCACGTGCATTGGACTAAGCTGGAATCTGCAAGCATTTAATACAAGGGAGAAGACAAGGTAATATGGGCTCTTGGTTAAATCAACAATAATGCATATGAGAGCCACTTCAACATTTTCATTATGGTCTTCTCCTATCAACCCCCAAAGAAAAGAAATAAAACTATTTACACGGGAAAGCTCCTTACAAGCAAAAGAAGAATTAGAAATCTTTTTGGGTTTTCATTTAATTATTACTACTATAGGCATGGAAAGTAAACTAGCTAAAAATTACGACTAATTTTTTTTTGTTTTTCTTAAGGTTTTTCAAACACACAAGAAGAAGCTTAGAAAAAGGAAAATAAACTAGCATGGATAGTACAGCGAAAAAGTATGAGCACCGACAATTGGAATGAGTGTGTGAACATGAATGTAGTGTCGGTGAGAAATACGTACTCCCCCAAGCTTAGGCCCATGGATGGCCTGGCAGATATCCGAAGTTGTAACTGGGGTCGTACTGAGATGCAGCTGCTACTGCCTCACGAGCTGCAGCATGGAGGTGAGCTGCTTCCGCCTGCCTCTCGTACTCGTTTGCCTCCTCCCTGGTTATAACATATCTCCCTTTTGCCAGAAAGTTAAAGAAAGTAGGAGCAGGGAGAGCAACATGGACAGTGCGACGCCTATGAAAGATTAGTCAATACTGGAGGGACTGTTCATTCCTCTCAACAAATTGATGGCGAACCATAGCATTCAAATCTAGATAAGCAGGATGCAACTCCATATCATTTTCATGTATGGGTACCTCAATAAAATTAGCTAAACGGGTTGCATAAATTCCACCAAACAAACCTCCACTAATACTGTTATGATGCAACCTACGTACAACAATCGCCCCCAACTTATATTGTTTATCTCCTAATACAACACTCTTGAGAACACTAAGATCTGGGACACACATGTGACATGCTTCATCCTTGCCGTTAATGCATCTACCTATAAAGAGAGCAAAATAATGTATGGCAGGAAAGTGGATGCTCCCTATGGTAGCTTGTGTTATTTCTCTAGATTCCCCCACAATGATACTAGCAAGACAATCTTTAATTCAGATTTGTGAGGTTCACTAACATTACCCCACTGCGGGAGTTTACAAGCAGTATTAAAATCTTCTAACTGCATGGTATAAAATTTATCATAAAGATCAAATAGGACAGTGTGAGAATTGCTTGAGGATGTAAATTTGAACCTTCTCACAAAGGAATAAGTTAGGTGATAATATTGGGGGCACTTATCTGACACGAAGCCCTCAAGTTCAGCGTTATGCACATATGCGTCAAATTCCTCCTTAATGCCTGTTTGGACCATAAAATCTTCTGACTGCCATTCACAAGGCCACACTTGAGCTTCTCTTGGTAGTTCATAGTCTGGCTCACGCATTGCGGGCCTGGGTCCTTGCTTCTTTGAGGAACCACCTTGGTACATTTTCCTAAACATATTTCTTCCTCTGAAGAATTTCTAAATATTTTAGTGACTCAAAATAAAAGTGAACCAAACTCAACAAGATTGATAGCAACTACTCCCACAAGTGCCTAGAGACTATATCATGCATTAGAACTACTTAGGACCAAATAAATTTGACATGCAAGCTCAAGAACAGGGTCACCTAAGCAGCAAAATTTTGCAATAAATAAAGCACTAGAACAAAAACTAATTAGACCATTGGAGGAGTCACATACCGAAGAACAATCCCCCAAAGCATTTTTGTGAGTAGAGCTTTGAGCAAGGATATCGAAAATCGTAGCAAAACAAGCTAGAACACAAGTTTGAGCTGTGTGGTGATTTTTTCTGGAGGAAGACAAAGTGTGTGGGTGCTGGAAAAAGTGGAGGGGGGCCACGAGGTAGGGGGCGCGCCCAAGGGGGTGGGCGTGCCCTGCCTCCTCGTGGCCAGGTGGTTACCCCCTCTGGTGTGTTCACAGTGCCAATAATTCTTAAATATTCTACAAAAAATCATATTTCAATTTCAGGGCATTTGGAGAACTTTTATTTTCGGGGTATTTTTTATTGCAAGGATAATTCAGAAAATAGACAGAAAATACTATTTTTTCTTTATTTAATCTAAATAACAGGAAGTAAAAGGAGGGTACAAAGAGTTGTGCTTTCTAACTTCATCCATCTCATGTTCGTCAAAAGGAATCCACTAACAAGGTTGATCAAGTCTTGTTAACAAACTCATTCCGAATCGCATGAAACCAGAGAATTTTCGAATAGCACTAGGTTACCTCAACGGGGATATGCACGTCTCCAATAATAAGAATATCATATTTCTTCTTTACAGTAGGAAGAGGAAATTCAAAACCTCCAATAGTAATCATTGGAATTTTTCCAATAGAATTGATACTGTGGACTCGAGGTTGTTTCGTCGGAAAGTGTATCGTATGCTCATTACCATTAACATGAAAAGTGACATTGCCATTGTTGCAATCAATAACAGCCCCTGCAGTATTCAAAAAGGGTCTACCAAGGATAATAAACATACTATCGTCCTCGAGAATATCAAGAATAACAAAGTTCTTTAAAATAGTAACGTTTGCAACCACAATAGGCACATCCTCACAAATACCGACAGGTATAGCAGTTGATTTATTGACCATTTGCAAAGATATTTCAGTAGGTGTCAACTTATTCAAATCAAGTCTACGATATAAAGAGAGAGGCATAACACTAACACTGGCTCCAAGATCACATAAAGCAGTTTTAACATAGTTTCTTTTAATGGATCATGGTATAGTTGGTACTCCTGGATATCCTAGTTTCTTAGGTATTCCACCCTTAAAGTAAAATTAGCAAGCATGGTGGAAATTTCAGCTTCCGGTATCTTTCTTTTATTTGTAACAATATCTTTCATATACTTAGCATAAGGATTTATTTTAAGCATATCAGTCAGACACGTACGCAAAAAGATAGGTCTACTCATTTCAGCAAAGCGCTCAAAATCCTCATCATCATTTTTCTTGGATAGTTTAGGAGGAAAAGGCATGGGTTTGTGAACCCATGGTTCTCTTTCTTTACCGTGCTCCCTAGCAACAAAGTCTCTCTTATCGTAACATTGATTCTTTGATTGTGGGTTATCAAGATCAACAGCAGGTTCAATCTCTACCTCATTGTCATTGCTAGGTTGAGCATCAACACGAACATCATTATTAACATTATCATTAGGTTCATGTTCATCACCAGATTGTGTTTCAGCATCATAAATAGAAATATCGTTGGGATTCTCAGGTGTGTCTACAACAGGTTCACTAGAAGGATGCAAACTCCTATCATTTTTCTTTTTCTTCTTTTTAGAAGGACTAGGTGCATCAACATTAGTTCTCTGAGAATCTTGCTCAATTCTCTTAGGGTGGCCTTCAAGATACAAAGGTTCCTGAGTCATTTTACCCCCTCTAATCATAATTCTAACAACATTATCATTTTTCTTATTATTTAATTCATTAAGAAAATCATTCTGAGCTTTAAGCACTTGTTCTACTTGACTGGTAACCATAGAAGCATGTTTACTAATAAGTTTAAGTTCACCTTTAACTCTAGACATATAATCACTCAAGTGTTCAATCATTTAAGCATTACGTTTCAATTGTCTACCAACATAAGCATTGAAGTTTTCTTGTTTAACAATAAAATTATCAAACTCATCTAAGCATTGGCTAGCAGACTTATAACGAGGAATGTCACCTTCATCAAATCTATAGAGAGAATTTACCTTTATGACCTATGTCGGGTTATCAAGACCATGTATTTCTTCAATATGTGGTAAATTCTTAACATCTCTAGCTTTAATACCCTTTTCTTTCATAGATTTCTTTGCCTCTTGCATATATCTTCAGGACTGAGAAATAGAATACCCCTTTTCTTCGGAGTTGGTTTAGGAGTTGGTTCAGGAAGTGTCCAATCATTTTCATTACTCAACATATTATTAAATAGCAATTCAGCTTGATCAACAGTTCTTTCCCTGAAAACACAACCAGCACAACTATCCAGGTGGTCTCTGGAAGCATCGGTTAGTCCATTATAAAAGATATCAAGTATTTTGTTTTTCTTGAGAGGATGATCAGGCAAAGCTTTAAGTAATTGGGGAATCCTCCCCCAAGCTTGTGTGAGACTCTCTTCTTCAATTTCCACAAAATTATATATTTCCCTTAGGGCAGCTTATTTCTTATGAGCGGGGAAATATTCAGCAGAGAAGTAATAAATCATATCCTTGGGACTACGCACACAACTGGGATCAAGAGAATTAAACCATGTTTTAGCGTCACCCTTTAATGAGAACGGAAATAATTTAAGGATATACACTACAAAAAAATACACTTCCATGATGATACGTGTTTGTCACTGTAGGTCACGTTTTCTGTCATGCATGTACATCCATGACAAATTTATGATAGAATCAAGATAGTCATACCTATGCTGTCGTAGAAGTGTTCCATGACATTACCAAAATTATCATTACGGAAGTGCCCACTTCCATGGTGATAAATCGCGCGTCACAGAAGTGCTTTCGTCAAGGGTGACCGACACGTGGCATCCACCGTAACGGAACGCCGTTAAGCTATCGGGTCCGGTTTTGGATCCGATAACCCGTTAACATCCCCGACCAATGGGGATTTTCCACGTGTAAAATCTTCATTGGCTGGAGGGAACAAGTGTCGGCTCGCCGTTGGGACAGATGTCATCCACTCATTAGACCCAAAGCACCCATGATACGTTGACACGTGGCACGGCCCAACAGAGGCACATTCCTGTGAAAAGGCCAGCCCGTTTGACTTGGTCAAAAGGTGGCGGGCCGGCCCACAGCAAGCCTGTTAACGACATGTTCGCATATAGCCCATTTAAACCCCGCTAACCCAGGGGCCATTTATGGCCTATCCGAATTAGGCCCAGTAGCGTCATCTGGGCCGTCCAATATAATTCCAGTCCGTTTTAACTTCCGGCCCATGTATGGCCCTTGACGTCTTTCGGCCCATATGAGGCCCTTAGTACCCTCGGCCCATTAACGGCCCGTGGTAAAACTGGCCCGTAATGAACAATGTATCACTTTATACCCATTAACGGCCCATTATACCATTGGGCCGTTTCCAGCCCATGTTATCTTTCGGCCTTCTCAGGGCCCATTTATTCTTGGGCTCATTTCCAGCATTCGTTTACTTTCGGCCCGTTACTATCATTTTCTGCTTGTGGGCCAAATTCAGCCCGTGGTTACAGTCGGCCCGTTTATGGCCCGTTGTTGGGTTGTTTTCATAGCGTCATCAAATACGGCCGATTAACGACGACCCGTTTTGGTCGGCCCATGAACGGACGATTTCAACTCTAGCCCATTTACGGCCATAATGTGGTCTATTATTGGCCCATGTTTGGCCAACCGATCATACGGCCCGTAGAAGGCCCATTGATGATATGGCCTGTCGAAGGCCCATTGTGTCTACGGCCCGTATTAGGCCCATTGTTTCTACGCCCCGTAGAAGGCCCATTGTTTCTATGGCCCTTAGAAGGCCCATTGTTTCTACGGCCCGTAGGAGGCCCATGTTAACTATAGTAAACATGTAGCCCATGGTTAATGTGGCCTAGTTTTAAAAAATAGGCTATTGCGACCACTAGCAAACCACGGAAAAAGAACTGAACTGACTACAAGAAAACAAATAAACAAGACAATAAGGAAATAAATAGGCAAGCAACTTACGCTAGGCTATCACGGCTATTACACATATAACATCCACTAGGCATCAATGTTCGCCACCAGTGCAAATATAGGGAACAAAGCAGCATATAAACGCCGCAGCAAAACAAGTCCAGAACTGAAACCACTTCAAAAGAGCTCAAGAAACAATATCCTGGGTACCCATAATGCTGGCAAGATGCTTAGCAAGCTTAGTAACTTTCTCTTGTTTGGCGCTTAAATCCTCCAGCACTTGCTGTTGCACCAGAAAGTATGCATCTGAATTTTGCAGGGACTTCCTCAGTCCTCCGGCTTCCGGCCGCATAACATCTGATCAATGTCTTTCAACTTGAAGTTGATACTCAAGAAGCCGAACTGATTTAGGTAGCGAGTTCGAAGAGCTGGTGCCAGCGGTAGTAGCCAGTAACTCGAACACTACATCAAGACAGGACTTTGGGGTTGTCTCACTATCTTCAATATAGTTTTTATCAGCTTTCTTGGAGACCAACAGGGATGTCTCACTTCCTGTACCATTGTTGTACCATTGCATAACGGGGTACTCTTCTCCAATATTTTTTCCACATTCTAAGAGAGAAACAAACAAACACATCACGGGTTTACAATGTAGAATATGAAACTCATTTTGGTAAACCAGTTCAGTAGTAAGGTGGACAGGATAACAACATGAAACTGTCGGATCACGGGTTCTAGCAAAACCCTCAAGGTTCGAAAACTGGGGTGCGCGTGAAGATTTCCTCCCTACCGATCTGCGTCCAAACTAGCTAAGATCTCAAGAATGAACTCGACGAACTCGCAACACAAGCCACACAAGATTTATACTGGTTTGGGCCACCATTGTGGTGTAATACCCTACTCCAGTGTGTTGGTGGTGAATTGCCTCTCGGGCTGATGATGAACAGTACAAGGGGAAGAATAGCCTCCTGAGGTTGGGGTGTTCTTGTGCTTGGTGTGTGGCTAAGGATTAGGTGAGATGCCTCTGAGCGAGTCGTCCCCTACGGTGGTGGCTAGTTCTACTTATATAGGCCCTGGTCCTCTCCCCAAATATTGAGCGGGAAGGGAGACAACAACGGCCAATTTGAAAGGGGACAACTAGTACAGCGTATCCTGACAAAAGCGGTCTTTGCCTGCAAAAGGCTCTGGTGGTGACGCCCTCTTGGGCTCCATGGTGATCTCTGTCTTGCCGTCCTGCTAGTCTTGGTTTCGTTGCACCGATATGGAAACCTTTGCTTGATGCCTCGGTACTCCGCGCCTGCACTAGCCTCCTTTAGCACCAAAGAGGAAACAAGGACGCTGCGCACGCTGGCGCCCTCCTGGTATCAATCGTCATGGCTCACATCAAGAGAACCTCGCGAGGTTTGCCTTGCCTTGATCTCTCTACACCTCGCGAGCCTGCCTGGTTAGGCCGCTCCTGAGGAGGTCTTGCATCGTCTGCCTCGTGAGGCTTGGCCCCTCACGGGGGTCTTGAATGCCTTGTTGATGAAGATGGGCCGTACAGGCCTGCTAGCACAGCCATGCCGTAGGCCGCAGGCAGGCAAGTCTGGGGACCCCCGTTCCCAGAACGCCGACAGTAGCCCCCGGGCCCAAGGCACGCTCGGGCTTGGCCCCGAGGTGAAGCCAAAGGTCAAGTGTGGAGCGCCGCGGGCCCCAATAGCCTGCGGCCTTGGTCGACGCATGGCGGTTGATTGGACGTGGGCGTCTCCACTTCCCACGCTGCCTCGGCAACTACCCGACTTGTCAAGTCCCTGCGACATGCAAGGAAATCCATCATTACCTATGATCGTGGGGGGCGCTGGTTGGCCTTCTCCCTCTATAAATGGGGAGGAGGGCAAAGCCCCCGTCACACGTCTCTTCTCAGTCCGCTTGCTCCTTCCTCCTTGCTCCTCCGCTAGCAACAATGGCGCTGCCGAAGAGGTTCTCTGCCGCGGAGAAGGGGAAGGCCCCCCGTGCCCATGCGCGGACACGGCCGTCCCCGCAAGCACACTGCGACCCCCGCCGTGGCACCCCGATCCCACAGTGGTGCCGCTGCCCGCGGCAGGGGTCATTCCAGTCTTGGGAGCCCTATTGAAGAAGGGAGACACGCCATGGTTGCGCGGCCTCCCCGGCCTCGCTTGCATGTTGCTAGAGGTGTTGCCGGAGTTCGTTGTTTGCTGTGAGGATCCGGCCGGCAAGTAGCTTCAGCTTTTGCGCTTTTTTGCTGACGAGCTGCCGGCCTTCAGTCCAGGTGGGCTCTGGCTGCACGCAGACGGTTGCTGTAGCTGGGCTTCTTGGGTTGTGGTCGAGGTCTCCATCATGGGCAACATAGCTCTGGCCCATGGTTGGCAGACATTCACCCGTAGGCGTGGCCTGGGCAGGCAGTGCACCCTCCATTTCAAGTACGACGACGATGCGACCCTCTACGTGAGGGTGTTTGGGGAAGATTGTCACCGCGCTGGGAGCTACCCCGAGTTGAACGACGGCAAGGAGGCGCTCAGGCTCGGCAACCGTCGTTACGAGGGCGAGCCCGCCGGCCGTGCCTCGTCCAGCTATGGTGGCTCTTTTGTCGGTGACAGCTCCAGCAGTGGCGGCTACGACCAGCCGCCGTGCTGCCGCGCTCGCTTCAAAGGTGGTAGCGGGTCGTCTCGCCGCCACACCTCCGTGAAGCGTGAGGAGGGATTCGGCTAAGCTTGTGACATCGCCAAAGGCCTACCCCCGTGGACCGCTGCAGGGGCGAGCGCCGCTTTTGTTTTGTTCGTCTTTTCTTTCCTGCATCAAAATGAAACCAGTATGGGCCCGGAGGGGCGTGTATCGAACTATGATTCCTCAATCATTATGCTATGCTTGTTGTTTCCGTGCTGTGTCGTTATTTTGTGCAGAGATAACTTAGCTTGGCACGTCCGGGGCAGCCTCCTCTTCATGAGGTACTTGTTTCCTCGTGCCCGTCTTGACTTAGTGGTCGTTCAGGAACTGCAAAAAAATTGTTAGGAAGCTCGCTAGGAGAGTTATAATTTACCCAAGCCTTGACACAGCACTTCATATCGCGATACCCGAGGGGCACGGATTAGGGGAGATGCGTCAGCTTGTGGGATCGAACGAGGGTGCCTCGCGAGAAAGCAATACAGAAGGCAGAGAGAAGGGAAGACGCTCGCGAGGGCACCTGCCTAGCCCCCTCGCGAGGTACGCGCGAGAGAGAACACAGGTGAACTAGAGTCAGAAATAGCATAAAAGGTGGCGGAACCAAATCAGCAAGGAACACCAGAAGCAAACTTCGATTAAAAGAAGGCGAGCCAACTACGGAAAGCAAATGAAAAGCTGCGTCCGGCACCTAGTCTAGTCTTCAAGTCTTCTCACTAGCGCGGAGCTAAGTGCTGCCACTGGGCGTGGGAGGGAGCACCCGAGGCCCGCCGGCGGCACTCCTGAGACTCCGGGGCATTTACAACCCCACTCATTATTACGTGAGAGTGTCACGGGCGGCGATTCTTCACAGGCACCAGGCCTTCTTCACAGGCACCGGGCCTTTCTTCACAGGCACTGGGCCTTGCTTCATGGGTAGAACTTCTGGAGGTGCTGAATGTTCCAGGTGTTCTAGATGGGTGCGCCGTCCTGCGTCTCCAGGCGTGCAGCGCCAGGCCTAGAGACATGGACGACCTTTGTCGGTGTCAAAACCGGCGGATCTCGGGTAGGGGGTCCCGAACTGTGCGTCTAGGCGGATGGTAACAAGAAACAAGGGACACGAAGTTTTTACCTAGGTTCGGGCCCTCTCGATGGAGGTAAAACCCTACTCCTGCTTGATTAATATGGATGATATGGGTAGTACAAGAGTAGATCTACCACGAGATCAAGGAGGCTAAACCCTAGAAGCTAGCCTATGGTATGATTGTTGTTCGCCCTACGGACTACAACCCTCCGGTTTATATAGACACCGGAGAGGGCTAGGGTTACACAGAGTCGGTCACAATGGTAGGAGATCTACATATCCGTATCGCCAAGCTTGCCTTCCACGCCAAGGAAAGTCCCTTCTGGACACGGGACGAAGTCTTCAATCTTGTATCTTCATAGTCCAGGAGTCCGGCCGAAGGTATAGTCCGGCTATCCGGACACCCCCTAATTCAGGACTCCCTCAGTAGCCCCTGAACCCGGCTTCAATGATGACGAGTCCGGCGCGTAGATTGTCTTCGGCATTGCAAGGAGGGTTCCTCCTCCAAGTACTTCATAGAAGATTTCGAACACAAGGATAGTGCCCGGCTCTGCAAAATAAGTTTCCACATATTGCCATAGAGAGAATAATATTTACACAAATCTAATCTGCTGACGTATTCCATAGCGTGACATCACACCATGGCCAAGCCTTTATTCGAACCGTTTTATCGTCCCACCTCAGCGCGTTTAGCGAGGCGGTTTCCTTGGCACGTCCTGTCGAAGCAGAGATCGTGTCCCCTTATTCCGGGATTCTCATCAATACGGGCGTGGGTAACCCAACCGGCCATTGATTATGGCGCTTGGGGGATAAGCGAGTTTTACTAGGCTAGTGGGGACGCATAGTTGCATCCGCCCATATAAGGGGATAAGGATCCACCTTTTTCATCCACGCCTTCTTCCTCCCTTGCTCATCCATTTCCGTGAACTCGAGCTCCAGCGCCCAAGTTCGCATTCCCCACCTCAACCTTTCTCCAGCCATGTCCGGAGCGGGAGGCATGTGGATGGTCTCCTCCGTTACGGAGGGACACATCAAAAAGCTGAGGAAGGCCGGATACTTGTCCAACGACATCACGCACCGGCTCCCCGACAAGGGGCAGCTCATCCCTACCCCCAAGCCCCATGAGAGGGCGGTGTTCCTCCCCCACTTCCTCCATGGACTGGGCTTCCCTCTTCACCCATTTGTCCGGGGGCTCATGTTCTACTACGGCCTGGATTTCCACGATCTGGCCCCGAACTTCGTCCTCAACATCTCGGCGTTTATCGTCGTGTGCGAGGCTTTCCTCTGCATCCATCCCCACTTCGGCCTATGGCTCAAGACTTTTAATGTCAAGCCAAAGGTGATGCACAGCAACCAGGCGGAGTGCGAAGGCGCCATGGTGGGCAAGATGCCAATGTTCTATGGCTCGAGGGCTCCTTCGTGAAGACCCTAAAGGGGTAGCAATCGGGGTGGTTCTACATCACCGAGCCGCGTGACCTTGAATGGGTCACAGCCCCCGAGTTCCGATCTGGAACCCCTACACGGCTCACCTCCTGGAAGGAGACGGGCCTGTCATGGGGCGAAAAAGGAGAGTGACCGGACTGCAATCATGCATCCAAAACCTGGTGAGCAAGAAGCTCAAACTTGTCAATGTAGTCCAGGTCATGCTCGTCCGCCGGATCCTCCCGTGCCAACAACGGGCCTTCAGCTTGTGGGAGTTCGACCCGGCGTAGCACCGAACTCTAAGCAGGCTCTTCGACACGACGTACGAAGATGCCTGGAAGGTACTTTTCAAGGGCGCCGAGGCTCCCGCATCCACTACTGAAGATCGCGGATTCAGCATGCAGCGTCACGCTAACGCGGTAAGCTGTTTCTACCTAGTACAGGATATTTGTTTTTCATAGTTTGACTCTATGTGGGATCTAAACTCCCGTGCCTTTGACAGGAATGGTTGAACAAGGCCGAACAGATTAATTGTCCGACCCCTCTGCCCGAAGACCTAGCCTATGCTCGCTTGGCGAAGCTTCTGGCTTCGGCCCCTTATGTGGTGACAGAGAAGAAGGCCAAGAAAAAGGCCACGGGGACTCGAAAGAGTTCCCGGCGCTTGGTGGTATCGGATTCGTCCGATGACTCCAAGACGCACTCCTCCAGTGAAGACGAGGAGGAGGAAGAAGAAGCCTCTCCCCCTCTAGCGGGGGCAGGAAAGAAAAGGAAGGCCGCCCCAACTGGGGAGGCCGAAGGGTCCAAGAAGGGGAAGACCCTTCCTCCGGACTACTCCACCAACGCCGACGACGGAGAAGAGGAGTGGCCGCACAGGGCGAAGCCCCTGGCGAAGTCGTAAGTATTCAGACACTAGGGTAATTCATAGCGTTCCTTTATTGCACAGCTTCCCCTGACGCCGAATAATTGTGCAGTCCGCCCAAAGACCGGCTCGACGTGTCGTCGAGTGGTTCCCTGGACTCATCGGATGTAAATTCGCATCCAATGGCTACCTCCCTCTGCCCTACGGACAACACCGAAGTGTTGTCCCAACAGGTTCCAAGCCAGGAGGAGGTGGTCCTGGAGGCGCCCCAAGGCGACCTCCCGGACTCCAGGAGTAAAGGGGATAGAACCCCCCAAGGCTCCAAGTCCGGCCTTGAGCCGGACACCATGCCGGAATCTTCAATGATTCCAGACTGCGGCAGGCGACCTCCTTCCAAGAGGAGCTAGCCTACTGAGCCGGTGGCCCCCGTCCAACCGAAGGCGCCGGACAATCTGCTGGAGGTGCTTAACGGCGCCTCCATCGACGAGGAGCACCGTACTGTGATGAGTACGGTGATCCAGAAGGTTCAGTCCGCCAAGAGCGGACTAACTGAAGCTTGTGCCAGCCTTCTAACAGGCTTTGAGGTAAGTGAAGAATATGTAAAAATATTACCGCATAGACAGTAGCCCCTGATGCTCTGTTTGGTGTTCGGAAAGAAAAGCGGAATAGATGATCCAATAACATTCGCAGGAGTCTAACAAAAGTAAGTCAATATGCATATGCAGGCATCGCTGCTAGCGTCCGCCGCACTGACTGCGGAGGTGGACACGCCGAAGCAGAACCTCGAGCGGTCCGAGCAAGAGCTCGGCCTTGCCAAGCAGCAGCTCGAGGAGAAGGAAGGTAAGAGATACCTTATTGAAATATATAAAAGGTGCAATTGCAAAAAAATGACAAGATTAACGTGGCTATTGTAGGGGCACAACTGAGGTGGCGACCCTTTAGCAAGCGATGTCCGAGGCCGAGAAGAGGGCAGCCATGGAGCGCACCGAGCGGGAGAAGTATGAGGCGCAGGTTGGCGAGGTGCGGCAAGAGCTCCAGGCTCTCATGAAAAACCATGAGAGTTTGGAGCTTGACTCGAAGACACGAGCGTCTGAGCTCGCGGCGGCCATTGAAAATGCCAAGTCTGCCAAGGCCGAAGCCCAGAAGGCCCTCCAGGAGGTGGAGGCGATGAAAATGATAGCGGCGGGTAAAGCATTCTTTATGCAAAGCAAACACGTGAAAGTGAGTTACTTGTTACTTACCCATGTCCGGAGCTCTCCAGGAGCATTCGCAGATTTGCCCCGTAGCGTGTTGGATGCTACCGCCTTCTACCGAGCCGAGGAGGGGAGTTCTACGGAGAAGGTGTTTGGTCTCAGTATGCTGAGGCCGGACACCCGGTGCCCTTGAGTGACCAGCTAAAGCAGCTGGTCGAGCTCCACAAGGTGGCCGAACAGGCCATGAAGGGCCTCATAGTCCGGCTGTGGCCTGGAGAGGCCATGCCTGGGAGCTACTTCAGGTTGGTGAGGCAGCTGGTGGATGCCTATCCAAGGCTTGAAGTAATCAAGCGCTCCATCTGCATCGAAGGTGCCCGTAGGGTGCTTGCCCGTGCTAAAGTGCACTAGGGCAAGATGGATGCGGAGAAGCTTGTGAAGGATGGGCCACCTCCGGGCAAGGAGCATCGTGTCCCGGAAGCTTATTATGAGGGCGTCCTGAAGGGTGCTCGCCTTATAGCGGATGAATGCTCCAAAGATGTAATTTTTGAGTAAACTCGCTCGTTTTGTCCTGTGCACTGAAAACTTGTTCATGTGCGCTAAGCAATGCTTTTTTCAATTTAAAATATTACCTTCTGTGTGCCCGTTTATAAAATTTGAGAGATGGCGAGTCATCGGCTTCTGCCCCCATGCCACTAGTGCTGGGGTGTTCGGGATAAACCTGAGCGCTCTTTTTCCCATTTTTGGGTCCTTTGAGGGAGGCGCTCAGCACAACGATCAAGACAATCGGACTATAATGATTGAACACTCTCACATAGCCATAGAATTCTATAATTTTGAATTTCGACGAAGCCCCTAGTATTCGGAAGACCGAGTTCAGGGCGCTATCCACGCCTAGGCCGGACAAAGCCGACTCCTCGCTCTAAGCGGCATAAGTGTTTAGGGACTCGAAAACCTCTCGAACAGCGACCAGCTCGCGCCTCATCATGACGGTAAGTTTTAGCTTTCTCTACTGAGGTGCTTAGCCCAGCTCAACTGGGGCACAATCGCAGTAGTTCTCCTAGTGCTACCTTAGCCGATATAGCGGAACGTAAGGCACCAAAACATAGGAGCCGGGAAAACCCAACTATTGACCCAAGACATGATTCGGAGCCGAAGCATATAATGCTATAAGTTCGGGGTGCCGCACTTGTGAAAGTGTTCGGACTTCTCACACCATATTGTGGGGTACTTAAGCCCTTGGCGTATTGGTCGTACCAAAGTGTACGGGTGCAACATGTCATTAATGAACATATATTCATAAAAGAGATTAATTCAATAATAGACAGAAGCTATGCATTGTTTAAAAAAGCAGTGATCAAAGCAGAACGATACAAATAGTGTGATAAGCAAAAGGTGGGACTATTTAACATGTCCTTTCCAGGGGCAGGCTGCGGAATGGTATGCGAAACAGGTATACTACTCGTCATAGAGACCACCTGGGAGTTCCGTAATGCGGCATAGCTTTCTGCTTCCCTCGTTCTTGCATCGTTTGTGCGGCAATTGTACTTCTGGTCAGGCATTCCGAAGAATGGAGTCCTGAAAGTAAGAGAAAATGAAGAAATCGGCAGCCCCTAGTGTTGTTTAAGCCGTGTTTCGGGCGTGCCGTGATGGTGCCCCTCCCCCTGTGCCCATGGTATTTCTAGAGCGTAGTTATGTACGCGCAGCACTAGTTTCGCAATTTCGCGAGGGCTGGGGTTGGGGCCACATTGCTATGCCTGCTTGGAACATCCCAGGCGGTCTTGTTGTAGGTTACTTCGGGCGCGCTTCATGGTGTCCGGACGTTTAATGGCCGGACTGGAGAATTGCCTTGAGAGGCTGCTTTGTACTTCCGCTGCGAGAGCCGCCGTATGCTCCTCCATTCGGAGAGAGCGTTCGGTGTTTCCATTGACCGTAATGACTCCTCGAGGGCCTCGCATCTTGAGCTTGAGGTATGCGTAGTGCGGTACCGCATTGAACTTTGCAAACGCGGTTCGCCCGAGCAGTGCGTGATAGCCACTGCGGAACGGGACTATCTCAAAGATTAACTCCTCGCTTTGGAAATTATCCGGAGATCTGAAGACCACTTCATGTGTGACTGAGCCTGTACAGTTGGCCTCTACACCTGGTATGGCGCATTTAAAGGTCATTTTAGTGGGTTTAATCCTCGAGGGATCGATGCCCATTTTCCGCACTGTATCCTAGTAAAGCAGGTTCAGGCTGCTGCCGCCGTCCATAAGGACTCTAGTGAGGTGAAATCCGCCGAGAGGCCTCTCTGTCAAGGCCACAAGGTGGCCGGTCGGCCGCGTCATGCGCTGGTGATGTAGGTGCTTCCTCCTAGAATCGGGGTAGCAACATGCGCTTTGGGTAGCTCTTGGAGGGTCGTTCGAGTTCATACTCTTCGGCCGCAAGGACTTCAGTCCATCTGTCAGCTAGCAAGTCTTGATCAGCTCTAAGCTGTTGTTGTTTTTTCTTGAGGCTGCTCGCCGTGGCCATAAGCCTGCGTTTGAAGCGCTCTTGTTCGACGGGATCCTCCAGCACGACAAATTCGTCGTCGTCGAGGCTTGCCTCGTCTTCGGAGGGAGGCATGTAATTATCGTCCTCGACCTCTCTATCTGCCGCTCTCTCATGAGAGCTGGCTTCTCCATCCTCCTGTGCTGAATCTTACTGGAGGGGGTTTTCTTCGGCACTATCCGGAGTGTTATTATCTCCTGTGCCGGAATCACCAATTTTGCTTTGGCGGGATTTAGAGCGGCGCCACTGACGCCGACGCTTAGGCTGTTTCTTGGAGGGGTCATCCTCCGCTGTTCCATCGCCATCGCCTTCTTTTGGGGTGTCCACCATGTATATGTCATATGACGAGGTGGCTTTCCAGTGCCCTATAGGCGGTGGTTCTTGGTCGTCTCCTGCATCGGCGTCCATACCGTCGATGTCTTCGGAGTCGAAGTCGAGCATGTTGGTTAAATCATCGACAGTGGCTACAAAGTGGGTGGTGGGTGGGCTTTGAATTTCTTCATCATCCGCATCCCAATCTTGCTGACCGTAGTCCGGCCAGGGCTCTCCTGATAAAGAGAGAGACTTTAGTGAATTCAGAATATCGCCGAAGGGCGAGTGCTGAAAGATGTCCGCGGCGGTGAACTCCATAATCGGCGCCCAATCGGATTCGATCGGCAGAGGCGCGGGGTGCCCGGAGTCCGGAGAGGAGTCCGGCACCTTGGAGTCACGGGCTTCGCAGGGGACAAAGCTGGTGTTCGGCTCGATCGCCGTAGAGATTGCAGCCTTCGAGGCGGCATCCAACCACCCGTCCTCGATCGGCGCGGTTGGCTCCGAGCTAAGGGTCGGAGCTGATGCGGGTGCAGCCTCCAGGGCACTATTCGGCGGCAGAGCTAAATCATACCCTTCGTGACAGTGCGGCGCGCTCGGCTGTGGCTCGAATCCGTCGAAGATCAAGTCCCCGCGGATGTCAGCCGTGTAGTTCAGACTTCCAAATCTGACCTGATGGCCAGGGGCGTAGCTTTCAATCTGCTCCAGATGGCCAAGCGAATTGGCCCGTAGTGCAAAGCCGCCGAATACGAAGATCTGTCCGGGGAGAAAGGTCTCACCCTGGACCGCATCGCTGTGGATGATCGGAGGAGCCATCGGGCCTAAAAGTGACGACACAGAGGAAATCTCAATGAAAGCACCATTATCGGTGTCAAAACCGGCAGATCTCGGGTAGGGGGTCCCGAACTGTGCGTCTAGGCGGATGGTAATAGGAGACAAGGGACACGATGTTTTTACCCAAGTTCGGGCGCTCTCGATGGAGGTAAAACCCTACTCCTGCTTGATTAACATTGATGATATGGGTAGTACAAGAGTAGATCTACCACGAGATCAAGGAGGCTAAACCCTAGAAGCTAGCCTATGGTATGATTGTTGTTCGCCCTACAGACTAAAACCCTCCGGTTTATATAGACACCGGAGAGGGCTAGGGTTACACAGAGTCGGTTACAATGGTAGGAGATCTACATATCCGTATCGCCAAGCTTGCCTTCCACGCCAAGGAAAGTCCCTTCCGGACACGGGGACGAAGTCTTCAATCTTGCATCTTCATAGTCCAGTCGTCCGGCCGAAGGTATAGTCTGGCTATTCGAACACCCCTAATTCAGGACTCCCTCAACCTTGAACGGGCCCTCTCACATAGGTGAGAGCTTGTGCAGCCCTTCCCTAGAGAGGACCCACCTCAAGACGAGGTCGCCTGCTTCGAGCGTCCTGGGGCGGATGTTGCGGCAGTGGTATCGCTGCAGCACCTGCTGGTACCTTGCCGCGCTCAGTGCAGCTTCACGATGTTCCTCCCCCAGCACGAGGTCCATCCCCCGCGTGGCATCCTGCTGCGTTTCATCAAACGCCAGGACCCATGCAGAGCGATGCTTGACTTCGTGAGGGAGGACCGCTTCGGCTCCGTAGACGAGGAAGAACAGGGTCTCACCCGTCGGCTTGGTGGCTGTGGTGCGGATGGACCACAGCACGGACTGGAGCTCGTTGTGCCAGCCCCTGCTGCAGGCCTCAAGCTTCTTCTTGAAGGTCCTGGTCTTGAGGCCCCTCAGGACCTCTACGTTGGCGCGTTCGTCCTAACCATTGCTCCTGGGGTGCGCCAACGAAGCGTAGCAGATCTGCATTCCAAGGTTAGCACAATATGTTTTGAAGAGGTTACTAGTGAACTGCGAGCCGTTGTCGGTGATGATACGGTTGGGGACCCCGAAGCGGCACACGAGACCCTTGATGAATTTGCCGCAGAACTAGCTGGGATGGTGTGAACGGCTTCCACTTCCGCCCACTTGGTGAACTTTTCAATGGCTACGTAGAGGTAGCGATAGCCCCCAGGCACTCAAGGGAACGGGCCCAAGATATCCAGCCCCCAGACCGTGAACGACCATGTGAGTGGGATGGTCTGGAGGCCCTCAGCCAGCTGATGGATTTGCTTGGCGTGAAACTGGCAGGCTTCACAGGACTTCACCAGCTCGGCTGCGTCGTTGAGCGCTGTGGGCCAGTAGAATCCGCTTCGGAATGCCTTGCCGACGAGGGTCCATGATGACGAGTGGTGCCCGCAGTCCCCATCGTGTATATCAGATAGCAACTCCTTCCCCTGGTCTCTGGAAATGCAACTTAGTGAAACATCATTGGGCCGCCTCTTGTACAACTCACCATCCTGGATGCAGTATGCCGTGGCCTGGCGGGCCACACGCTCTGCGTCCTCCTCCTTCTCCGACAGTGCCCCTTGCATCAGATAGTCCCTGAATTCCTTGCTCCAGCATCCCTCCTGGGGCTCGAGCGCCGAGAGTAGGCATGCCCCCGAAGTCGGGCCACAGGCTGGGGCTCCTATGGTAGGCGGCTACGGGAACTCCTCCCGAGGCTGAGCTATTTTCGAAAGTGGTGGTGTTGCTGATGGCTTGAAGACCCGCTCCTCGAAGACACCGGGCTCCTGGGGCTGCCACTTGGATGCCCTCTTGGCGATGTCGTTAGCTTCCTTGTTGGTGCACCGGGGCACGTGCTGCAACTCCAGGCCTAGGAACTGTTTCTCCATCTTGTGCACCTCCGCGAGGTATGCCTCCATGTGCTCGTCCTTCGGTTCAGATATCTTGTTTGAGAAGTTGACAAGGAGTTGCGAGTCACCCCTAGCGGTGAGGCGCTTTACCCCCAGAGCTGCTGCGGCCTTCAGGCCATCTATGAGGCCTTCATATTCTGCGATGTTGTTGGAGACCTTCTCGCCCTGCTGGAAGTAGAGCTGTACAGCGTAGTAGAGCTTGTCTTGGGTAGGAGAGATGAGTACTGCTCCATCCCCCGCACCCTGGTGTGCAAAGGCCCCATCGAAATACATGACCCAGCTGTCGAGCGCCTCACTCCCAGCGAGGTGGACCGGTCCTCGCCTACTTCCAGCGTCGGGGCATCCGTCCATTCCGCCACGAAATCAGCGAGTGTAGCTCCCTTGATGATCCTGGTAGTGTTGAACTCCAACTGGAATGCCTACAGCTCGATGCTTTACTCAGCGACCCTTCCAGCAGAGTTGGGGCTCCTGAGCACTCTCTCCAATGGGTAGGCTGAGACGACCTTGATTGGGCGGCCCTGGAAGTAGTGTTGCAATTTGCGCGAGGCCACCAAGAGCGCGAGCACAAGCTTCTGAGGCATGGGGTATCATGCTCTCGCGTCCCGCAACACCCTGCTGACAAAATACATCGGGTGCTCGACAAGGGCTGGCTCGTTGGTGAGGCTCGTATCTTACGGAAGTTGGGGCGTCTCCTAAGGTGGTAGAACTCCCGACGCCTGATCGCTTGTGGGGATCTCGGCAATGTCTTCCTGCTGAGCTTGATCTTCCATTGATGCCACCATAGCTCTTGCTGCGCCGTCCTGATCTTGTGTCACCCTAGCTGGCGACGTAGCTTGGTGCATGCGTCCTTGGCTTGGTGCTCTTCCCGAACCGCCACCAGCGCCGCGCTAGCGGAGTACGGGGTGGCGGCAAGATAGAGTACTAAAGGCTTGAGAGGTCGTGGCGCCACCATCACCGGAGGGCTGGTCAGGTATCTCTTGAGGTCTTGGAAAGCTTGGTCGGCCTCCAGGGTCCACTCGAATGGGCCCTTCTTCTTCATCAGCTTGAAGAAGGGTAGGGCACGCTCTCCCAGCTTGGAGATGAAGTGTCCCAACGCAGTTACCCGACCAGCCAACTTCTGCATTTCCCTGAGGGTCTACTGTGGGCTCATGTCCTCAATGGCCTTGATCTTCTCCGGTTCGCCTCGATCCCTCTATGGGACACGAGGAATCCCAACAGCTTGCTGGGAGGGACACTGAACATGCACTTCTCTGGGTTAAGTCGCAAATTCACCTGGCGCAGGCTCATGAAGGTCTCCTCCAGATCTTGGATCAAGGTTCTTGCCTCCCGAGATTTCACCACAATGTCATCGTCGTAGGCCTCCGTGTTTCTCCCGAGCTGCCGCCCTAAGGCGATGTGCATCAGCCGCTGAAAGGTTGCGCCCGCGTTGGGCAGTCCGAAGGGCATGCAGGTGTAGCAGTATACCCCACACGGGGTCAGGAAGGCTGTCTTCTCTACATATTCTACCACCATATTGATCTGGTGATACCCTGAGAATGCATCCAGAAAGCACAACAGGTCGCACTCGACGGTGGAGTCAACGATCTGGTCAATGCGTGGGAGCGGGAACGGAGCTTGGGGGCAGGCCTTGTTGAGGTTGGTGAAGTTGATGCACATTCTCTCCTTCCCGCCTTTCTTCGGCTCTACAACGGGGTTCGCCAACCATTCGGAGTACCGAACCTCGTGAATGGCACCGGCTGCCTCCAACTTGCGGGTCTCCTAGACGATGAAGGCCTGCTTCTCCATGGACTGCCGTCTCTCCTGCTGCTTCACTGGGCGCACATTGGGGCATACCCTTAAGTGATGCTGGATCACCTCCTTCCCGCCTTTCTTCGGCTCCCATGCGAATATATCCTTGTCGGCGCGCAAGAACTTCACCAACGGTTCGTCTTGGCTTGGGTAGAGGCCGGCACCTATGGTAAAGGTGGCTCCTGAGGACTTGTCCTTGTTGACCGGCACCTTCTTGGTTTCCTCCTTGTCTTGGGTGAACAACTGCTTCTTCTTGGTTGGTGCAGCTGCCTTGGGCTCGGAGGCGCCCGCATCGGCGGGCTGCGCCGCCGCGGCGGTCCTGAGGGCGAGCTTGAGCGCCGCCAAGGCTTCCTTGGCATCCCCCTTGCTTCCAGGCATCTTCGTGAGGTTGTAGGACGGATGGGTTGCTGCGATGAACCGAGCAACGCCAGGTACCCGAGGACGGTGTTGTATGGGAAGCCGATGCTGGCGATATCCAAGTCGACCAGCTCGGTGCGTAATTGTCACGTGTGCCGAAGGAGACGGGGAGGCAGAGCTACCCCATGGAGTGGGCGGTGTTGCAACCAACCCCTAAGAAAGGCTTGCTGAGACCGAGCCGCTCGGGTGGCACATGAAGAAGGCTGAAGGCCTCCACGGAGAGCATGTTGAGGTCGGCGCCACCGTCGATGAGGGCCTTGGTGATGGCCACGTTGCAGATGGTGGGCGTGCAGAGCATCGAAAGCATGCTCGAGCCAGCGGTGGTGATGGGGTGGTCTTCTGAGTCGAAGGTGAGGTCGGCCTCAGGCGCAGCCCAGCCCGACGGAGCCCCCGAGCGCTTGGAAGCGGCGCTGATCTGGCGAAGGAATGGCTTGATATGGCGATATGAAGGCGGCGCTTGAGAGCCGCCTAGCAGGGCTGCGACCGCGTGGTGCACCGGTGCCACGTAGCATGCAGTGAAGAGGCCGCGCAGCTCCTCCCAAGATGCCACCGTGGATCCGGGGAGGTTGAGCAGCCAGGCGCGCGGCGCGCCGGTGAGGGCCATGGGAAACCAGTTGGCCATGACCTTGTTGTCGCCCCCGGCCTCGAGGACGGCCTCCTCGTATGCCAGCAAGAAAGTTGTTGGGTCCACCGCACCGTCGTAGCGCGGCGGCATTTGCGGCTTGAATTTGGGTGGCCACTGCACACGTCGCAAGGCGGGGGCGAGGGCTTGGAGCCCCCTAGCCCCGTCGTCAGCGCCGGCCATCGGAGTCGGTAGCAGGGCGCCTGCCATGAGGGCAGAGCATAGATCG
>NC_041380.1:449950869-449955770 GCF_002162155.2 Triticum dicoccoides | reverse complement strand
CCTGGCGCGCCAAATGTCGGATCATGGGTTCCGGCAAAACCCTCAAGGTTCGAACACTGGGGTGCGCACGAAGATTTCCTCCCTACCGATCTGAGTCAAACTAGCTAAGATCTCAAGAATGAACTCGAGGAAATCACAACACAAGGGACACAAGATTTATACTGGTTCGGGCCACCATTGTGGTGTAATACCCAACTCCAGTGTGATGGTGGTGAATTGCCTCTTGGGCTGATGATGAACAGTACAAGGGGAAGAACAGCCTCCTGAGGTTGGGGTGTTCTTGTGCTCGGTGTGTGGCTAAGGATTAGGTGAGATGCCTCTGAGTGGGTCGTCCCCTACGGTGGTGGCTAGTTCTACTTATATAGGTCCTGGTCCTCTCCCCAAATATTGAGCGAGAAGGGAGCCAACAATGACCAATTTGAAAGGGGACAACTAGTACAACTTATACTGACAAAAGCGGTCTTCGCCTGCAAAAGGCTCTGGTGGTGACGCCGTCTTGGGCTCCATGGTGACCTCCGTCTTGCCGTCCTACTGGTCTTGGTCTCGTTGGACCAATATGGAAGCCTTTGCTTGATGCCTCGGTACTCCACGCCTGCGCTTGCCTCCTTTAGCACCAAAGAGGAAACAAGGACGCTGCGCGCGCTGGCGCCCGCCTGGTCTCGATCGTCATGGTTCACGTCATGAGAACCTCGTGAGGTTTGCCTTGCCTTGATCTCGCCGCCCCTTGCGAGCCTGCCTGGTTAGGCCGCTCCTGAGGAGGTCTTGCATCGTCCGCCTCGCGAGGCTTGGCCCCTCGCGGGGGTCTTGAATGCCTTGTTGATGAAGATGGGCCATACAGGCCTACTAGCACAGCCACGCCGTGGGCCGTAGGCAGGCAAGTCTGGGGACCCCCGTTCCCAGAATGCCGACAAAAACAAACATATATCTATGTAGTATGGTCACTGTATGGTCTATATCATTCTAGTTTATGTTGCCAAATCAAGATAGATACAGTTGGAATCATATCTATTTAAGACAAAGTAGCTTAGAAAGAATATAAGTGTGGGAAACTACACAACAATAACAACAGTTGTAAGGTGCATGGCATGAGAATATAATTTTTTATTCAATTGAAACTGAAATCAACATAGAGCAAGTTACAACAGCAAACATGTTAAAAAACAGGTTTAAAAATAGCTGTTGCACCATTGGAGTTTCAATTGCATCCTTCAAATTTGAAATTAGATGGTATGAGTAAATACAATGATGCAAGAGTAAAGTAGTATGAACCATAGCTACGGAACCTGACCTGAGAACAATTCTTCTTCTGCTTTAAGCATTGACTTGGGGTTCAGTGGTGGTCCTCGTGCTTTGGGCACTGTAGTTGCCTTAATAACTACTCGTGTTTGGGTGCTCTATGGTGGAGACGGTGCTGTGTCAACGGGAACTGGGTTACTATCTGCTGGAGCTGGGGTTAGAAGGGGTGTAGCTGGTTCTCTCTCCAACTAGGTAGGGGTACAATCTGCGTGAGTCTGGGTTATGTGTGGTGGGGATTGTTCTTGGGCAAGTACAACCGTGGTTCTATCTCCATCGACAGGTAGCACGATCTTTTCTGAAGACCATGTTTTTACTCCCACAGATACTGCCATCACCCCTCCAATTGAAATGGCCGATAAACAAGAAAAGTAATTGAATGTACATACATTGTAAGATAGACAGGTGCAATGGATGGTAGGGAAGAAAACAGGGCATGAAATAATTCACATTTATGTTGTCTAACCAAACAGAATAGCATGACATAATTTCACATATATGATGGCTAATTAAACAGGATAGCATGACACAATTGCACATGTATGATGGCTAACTAAACATGATAGAATGACATACTTCAAAATATGATGACTATGTAAACAGGATGACATGATATAACTATACGATGTGTCTATTAAAGTGGTTGGCATGCCATAAATCACAGACATGCCGTCGATGGAATCATGATGGCATGATATAATTCACGGATAGAATGACATAATTCAAAATATGATGACTATGTGAACGGGATGAGATGATATAACTATGTTATGTCTTTAGAAAATGGGTTGGCATGCCATAATTCAGATACATGCTGTCTATGTAAACATCATGGCGTGATATAATCCAAATGTATGATTTATATACTAAGGAAGTGAGCAGAGGGCAATCGCATATATGATGTGTCAACTAAGGAGATTGCATTCAATATCGTGTATATGATGTAAAAACTAAGCATTGCAATACAACATATGCATGATATGAGTAATATAACCCTGCCAAGTTTGAGCATACACCTCATGGGGATAATAGGACTGGTCATCTGCCTCTGAATCCTCCTCTGAAGAGCTATCTGTAACCAACAAGATATCTGCTTCACCAGGTAGCATTGTCTGCTCTGAAGA
This sequence comes from Triticum dicoccoides, assembly GCF_002162155.2. NCBI lineage: Eukaryota > Viridiplantae > Streptophyta > Magnoliopsida > Poales > Poaceae > Triticum > Triticum dicoccoides. Next base: position 449,953,353 of record NC_041380.1, on the reverse strand, counting down.
CCTTGTTTTCACTCCATATTTCTCCATCACCAATTCAAATGGCTGATGCACGGGAAGAGCAGTTGAATATACAAACATTGTCGACAAAAGCAATGAGAAATACAAAAAAGGACGGCATGATATAATTCACATATATGACGCTTGGTTAAACAGCATGGCATTGCATAATTCACATATATAATGCCTTGCAACAAGATAGCATTGCATAATTCACATATATAATGTCTTGCAACAAGATGGCATTGCATAATTCACATATATGGTAATTAGACACTAAACAGGTGGCATTCACACAAAGCATGTCTGAACTGAGCAAATGACATAGCAATGCAAGATACCATACACATGATATGAGCATCATAACCCTGCCAAGTTAGAGCATGCACCTCGGAGGGGGGGATAGGACTGGTCATCTGTCTCTGAATCCTCCTCTGAGGAGCTATCTATATACAGTAAGACATGCGCTTCATTAGATAGCATTGTCTGCTTTGAAGACCTTGTTTCCACTCCAGATTTTTCCATGACCGTGCCGAATGGCTGATGCACAGGAAGAGTAATTGAATGTACTAAAATTGTTGACAAATTTAGCACGTAATAAAAATGATGTCAAGATATAATTCACATATAAGATGACTGGCTAACCAGGGTGGCATTGCAAAATTCACATATATGATGCCTGCCTAAACAAGATGGCATTGCATGATTCACATATACGATAAAGAAACTAAACATATGGCATTCACACAAATCATGTGTAAACTAAGCAGATGACATCTTTGATGTATACAGTAAGCAATGCAAGGCACCATATGCATGATATTACCAACATCAACATGCCAAGTTAGAGCGAAGACCTCATGGGGTAAATAGGAGTGGTCTTCTGCTTCTGAATCCCCCTCGGAACAATTATCTTCCTCTTGATTACGATCCAAAATGGGCGGAGGGGGGCTGCCTTTGCACCCACCATGGAGCGGCGTCTGCATGAAATTTTATTGCCACGCAAGGCTCGTCTCTTTTGCTCTACATGTTCAGTTCCATTGTGTACAATAACTGACATGCATAGGAATAAAACATAGTGAGATTATGTAAGGAGTGCATGCACAAATCCAGAGTGATGTTAGAAAACTATGGATAGACCCAAAACAAATGATAGCAGGCAGATAATAGCTTTAGTTAAAAAATACAGATAATGGCTCCTTTAATGTTTGTTTGCACCCAACATGAAACTCATAGTAGACACTCGAGATTAACCAGATAGTACTGATTGCTGCCCCAATATGTACCCCACAACCATTTAAAAACTCAAGTTTCAGCATAAGTTTGGACCTGAGGCGGAGTCTAATAGGTGAACACGATGATAAAGTAGCATGTCATCATATTAAGCGATGCATAACGTAAGCAGACACAGAAGAGTGTGACCTGTCTTGCGGACCCGTGTAGTCCTCAAGGTCATCTGCTCAGTTGATGATGGTAATGCAGTTGTCGTGGCTGCCGGTGGCGGGGAAGAAGATCTGAGGCGGCGAAAGACAGTCTGGAGCGGATCCCTACTGTGGTGAACCCTTCCGTCGTTGGAGCAGCTGAGTTGGGGTGGAACACAACACCGCAGGAGTAGGACAAACCACACCAGGTTTTCTTTGACACGTATCTCTAACAAAAGTAATTGTGTAAGGGCTTGTTTGAATTTGAGGATTCTAACAATGCAGGGAAAGGAAATAGACAGGAATAGGATAGGAATGCACGTGCAAAATAGAGAATTTAAAAACACAGGATTTCTGCCAATCTGGGTGTTTGGTTCACAAGAATTGGAAGATCACATGATGCAAAGAAGCATGGTGAGATTAAGTCAAACCACAAGAAGTGTACAACCTCTTTGGCGAAGCCATGTCGATCTCAGCGTGATTGGGTTGGCCGGTGAGGATGCTCCGGCTGACTTGGCAGTCGAAGGAGGGGAAGAAGATCTTAGGCGTCTGGAGATGGAGCCTGAGGTATTGCTCCGCTGTGATGGTGGGTTTCGTCATTGGAGCAGCTCCGGTGAGTTGTACAACGCCGAGGCTGTAGCAGGACAAGAAAGACAACATTAACCTGAGTGGAATTCTAACAGCATCTCCAATAGATGACATAAAATACATAACCACAAAGTGCTAGATGTATACATCAACCACTCATCTCTGAACTTAACTGTCGAAACTGAATTTAACTGTCGAAACTGAACTTAACTGTCGAAACTGAATTTTGTTGTCGAAACTGAACGCACTAGAGGTGAGGCTACAAGTCAGTCGACTGACTTTTTCATCTCTGGCCAGTCGATTATGAAACCATTGGATTCTAAATCATGGGCCTGCAGTTCATCTTCAACGTCCACCCCCCTGAGCCGCCAGCCACCATCGGCCAAACAGCCGCCCCCTGCCGCCCACAGCCGGCGGTGCACCGCCCCACCTGCCCCGAAAACACTCCCCACCGTCGGTCCGCCGCCGCCCCGGCCAT
>NC_041380.1:449908984-449950406 GCF_002162155.2 Triticum dicoccoides | reverse complement strand
CTTCGGCGATCCCCACGCCACCGCTCCACCACCGCCCCCACCGTGAACCTTAGGATAGATAGGGGGTACCTCTCCGGCGAGCCCCGCTCCCCGCTGCGGCTGGTTCTTCCTTAACTCCGGCGAGCCCCCCACCCCCTGAAAATCGACTGACCTAAAAGTCGATTCAGTCGACTGAAGTGTAGCTAAATCGAAGCAGCATCGCAAGCAAGAGCAAGAGCGAGATCAGCAGCACGAGCAAGAGCAAGACCAAGAGCAGACCAGGCAGGGGACCGAGAGCAAGAGCATAGCAGCAACGCGAGCGAGAGCTAAAGCAGCAGCAGCTCCTACTGATGTGGACGTCGCCGCCAAGGGAGCGACGCCGTGGAGGAAGTGGCCAGCGACGCCGCCATGGATGTAGTCGTGCCGTGCTGGCTCGGGACCGAGCACCGGCAGCACCCTGAGATCGAATCAAGAAGAAAATTCGGCGATTAGTGTACAACCTCTTTGGTGGCGCCGATTAGGCCGCGGCTTCATCATAGGAAACGGTGATGATGATGCTCTTCCGGTGGTGCAGGTGAAGACGGTGGTGTGGGAATAGAGGTGGCGCGAAAGACGAGGGGAATGTTGGGGTAGCTCCTTGGAGGTGGAGGACGGGGTGGATGAACCGGCGGGACGACCAGATCGACGACGAATCCTCATCCGGTACGGTGGATGAGGGACCTCGAGGTGTTGATGTGGACGACGTCGTCGGGGAAGAGGCTCCGGCTGGGTGGTAGACGGAGGAGGGTGTGGGGCTTCGCGGGTTTTGCCGGCCTCAGTGTATGAATGGGTGGGCAGATGGGATGGGAGTGGGGAACCATGGCCTAGGGATGCGCTTGTCCGAAATGTGGGGTAAGTTACAAAAGTAACCCCACCGATTTGAGGCGGTTCTTTCGGTTCAGGGGTATCACGGGCATTTTGCGTATTGGGATTTCACAGGAGGTGGGAGTTTTCGCGCGCGTTGTAATTTTGGAATAGCAAGGCACGGGTTGAGATGGAGGGAGTTGTCGGAGCATAACGAGACAAAGATATATCTTAAATATTTTGGGCTAACAAGGCGCGGATTGAAGAGGCGGGAGTTTCGCAGCACAATAGACAGAGACGCTAGCTTGAAATTTCGGCATAACAAGGCGTGGCTTGAAATTTTGGGCGAACAAGCTTAACGTGTACCCAAAAAAAGACAATTTAGACTAGTATGATATACTACGTGCAATGTGTTTAACACGCACAACACACACACGGACACCATTTAGACTAGTAAGGTACATGTGCATTGCACGCATGAGATTTGGCAACCAAATTATGAATAAATACCACATTATAGCATGTAAGCTTTGATTCATATATGCATGATGTAGATGTTCGTTTAATTCTTATAGTTCATTTCATTCCAAACCATCTAGTTTTTATAAGAAAGCTAATCTAGTTTAAGATTCATGGAATTGTGCGTTGTAAGGCATAAAGTAAAAACAAATCATGTAGAAAAACATTTGGGAAATTCTGATACAGAAGATTCTAGAACAAAGAAGAAGTGCTTGTGTTTTGAGGTTTGTGCATTATGCTTAAGTTCAACCATAGAGTCTTCTAGATTCTACATGTGGCAAAATCTGGTGGAATCTAGATGATATCCAATGGCCAGTAGTGCTCAAATTTGCCAGCTCTGCACCATCGGATTGGCCTCATCCAACGACCATCTTTCAAAGTTAAAGTTATCCACACACTATATAAAAAATATAAATATAATATATATAGGGGTATAGATATAGATATGTGATGCGAAAGCCACCCATCATCTCCAATTAGAATGGTGTGTCCATGCACGGATGCAATGTGGCCAAATGATGTCTGCCATCGGTATCTCAAATTCAAACCAATCTGACCTTGATCAATGTGTATACATTGCAACATGCTCATTTCCAAATCACACCACACAGATCTCTGTTATATTCATGCATGCATGGGTTTCAAACATCATGATCTCTTATTCAAATATTTGAGTTCAACTTTACATTGATTATGACCTCACCTAGTCTTTTACACCCACACATTGGTCTTCTGTTTATAATTGTACCACTAACTTTTCTCGTGCATGCATGCACACACACTACCAGTCGGCATTATCCATCGCACACATGCAATCTTTTTCTTCAGGTCGGTCTCCCATGAAGGCACACACACACATCCCCCTCTCCATCATATCGGGCATTCTTTATCTCTCACGTGCATGCACAACGATCGATGTTCCTCTATGTGTGTGTGTGTGTGTGTAGCCAGGTCTTTCATAGTTTTCCACATAAACCGATCAACCTATATATCTAGTGAGGTCTCACCCTCTTTCCCACGTCCACATCGATCAATATATACCTCTCTATATAGGATTACATATATAGCTAAAACACCGACATTAATTATATATCCAACGCCCCCTCTCATCATCCATGCCTTCCACTTCATCTCTCAGACGGGCGCACAATGGCGAAGACAGGGGGCAGCAAGGGCCCTGCCCCCCCCGTAAAATCACTATATATCGAGGCTAATATGAATGTGATCATTAGACAATTGCTGGTAAAAATGGTTTAAGTTGATGAATTGGCCCTCCTCATAAAGGATTAGCAATGCTTGGCCCCCTAGCTCATGGGACATTCTTCATGGCTCCGCCACTACGCGCAACAGCGCACATTCTCGCCCCCTTTCTCTAAATATCGATCTCGCAGTTGTGCACTCCTTTATAGTCTCCCTCCACTCGGCCCCTCGCACCATCTTCTAGCCCCCCACCGGATTTTGCCACATGTACAATCTAGCAAAATCCATGGTTGAACTTAAGCATAATGCACAAATTGTCGGATTTCAGGTTCCGGCAAACCCTTGAGGTTCGAACACTGGGGTGCGCGCGGAGATCTCTCCCCTACCGATCTACGTTCGATCTCCTCGTGTGAACTAAGCTGGAAACGATGAACAACACAAGGGACACGAGGTTTATACTGGTTCGGGCCACCGTTGTGGTGTAATAACCTACTCCAGTGTGTGGTGTGGTGGATTGCCTCAGGGGCTGATGATGAACAGTACAAGGGAAGAACAGCCTCGCGAGAGGTGTTCTTGAGCTGGTGCGATGAACTGCTGGGTGAGTTCGATCGCCTCTTTCTCTCTCTATCCTTGCCTCTCTTTTTTATGCCTCTACTCTGTGGTGGCTAGTCCTATTTATAGAGGCCCTGGGCCTCTCCCCCAAAATAATGAGCGGGAAGGGCGCCAACAATTGGCCATTTCGAAGGGGAACATCTAGTACAAGTTATCCTGACCAAAGGTGGTCTTCGGCTGCCAAAAGCACTAGTGATGACGCCGTCTTGGGCTGCACGGTGACCTCCGTCCTGCCGCTAGGTTGGTCTTTGTCGGATTTCGGGTTCCGGCAGACCCTTGAGATTTCGCCTTCTACCTACCTGCACCCCACCGCCTCGCTAAGATCTAAGCTATGGAAAGAACAGCACAATAGACACAGGGTTTATACTGGTTCGGGCCACCGATGTGGTGTAATACCCTACTCCAGTGTGGTGTGGTGGATTGCCTCTTGGGCTGATGATGATGAGCAATACAAGGAAGAACAGCCTCGTGAGGGTCTGTTCTTGGCTGGGGCGATGAACTGCTAGGAGGAGTTCAGTCACCCTTCCCTCTCTCTCTCTGTGTGTGATGCTACTCGATCTGATCCCAGCTTGCTTCTGGATCGGCCGATTCTAGATCCTCTCTTCCTCTCTCTATATTTGATCCTCTATCTGTCGTGTCTCTACCCTGGGGGTGGCTAGTCCTATTTATAGGCAAAGGCCCTGGGCCTCTTCCCAAATATTGAGCGGGAAGGGCGCCAACAATTGGCCATTTTGAAGGGGAACATCTGGTACACTTATCCTGACTAAAGTTGGTCCTCGCCTGCCAAAGGCTCTGGTGTTGACGCTGGCTTGGGCTCCACAATGACTTCCTCCCTGCCGTTGGGCTGATCTTGGTCTCATTGCACCGAAACGGGTGCCTTTGCTTGATGCTCTCGCCTGCGCTTGCTCCCTTTGCACCAAAGAGGAAAGGAGGACACTGCGCGGGCTGGCACCCGCCTGGCGCCCTTGGTCGTCATGGCTTGCATCACGGGCACCTCGTGAGGTACCCCGCCTTGATCTCTCCGCCTCCTCGCGAGCCAGCCTAATGAGGACGTGCCTGAGGAAGCTCCGTGTCGTCCGCCCCGCGAGGCTTGGCCCCTCGCGAGGGTCTTGGGTCTGTGTTGATGAAGATGGTCCGTGCTGGGCCCCCCTTTGAGCCACGCCGCAGGCGGCAGGCAGGCAAGTCTGGGGACCCCCATTCCCAAAACACCGACAGTAGCCCCTGGGCCCAAGGCGCGCCCGAACTTGGCCGTGCAGGGAGGCGAAAGGGCAAGAGCGAAGCGCCGCGGGCCCTAACAGCATGTGGCCTTGGGCGCCGCGTGGCGGTTGATTGGACGTGGGCGTCTCCACTTCCCCACGGCGCCTCGGCAACTGCACGGATTGGACAAGTCCCTGCATGCAAAGCGGGTTATGATTACCTGCGATCGTGGAGGTCGACAGTTGGTCTTTGCCGGCCATAAGTACGGAACGGCATGCGCCCTTCCAGTCCATCTCTTCTTGCTTCCCCTTTTTCCCGGTCCTTGCTCCGTCTTGCTGCGATGGCTCCGATCCACCGGTTCTCGGCGGCAGAGAAGGGAAAGGCTCCCCGAGAGGAACCAGACCCGCTCCCGCCGAAGAAACGGCTCGCCCTCTGCGCCGGGACAAGGGGGCCCATCAGGTGGTGCCGAGGCCCTGGTGCGAGCGGCCACCGCCGGGGTTCCCGCTTCCCTTGTACGCCCACATCGAGGGCTCTGAAGGAGTCGATGCTGATCGCCACGGGCAGCGCCGCCGTCTGCACCGACGGGTCAAGAAGGTGTGGGTCGTCCCCCCTGGGGTCCACACCAAGGGCTCCTCCCGAGAGTTCGTGCTCCACGCTGCCTTGCCTCCTTAGTCTTGGATTCGTCTTCCTCCCTTCTTCGCCTCCATCATCCCGCAGGGAGAACTCCTGGAGCTTTGGCTGCAGCACCCTCGCGACCGAGGCAGAGGTCGCGGTCGTTGCCCCGGGCGAGGTCTTCATGACTCGAGGCTGGGGCGAAATAGCCCAGGCTTGCAGGACAAGAGGCGCCTTCACGATCCACTTGGAGTACGATGGTGCTTCGGTGATGTTCTTCAAGGTCTTCGATGTGAACCGGCGCCGGCTGGAGTGCTGCCCCAGGATAGGTGGTCGGGACCCTACTACGGCGAGGACTAGGCCCGCCGACCGCTCCCTTGGCGCCTCCTCAGGCGGTGGAGGCGGTGGAGGATCCAGTGACTCCGGCGAGCTCTTCGCGACTCCGGAGACGAGCGACGACAGCTACGAGCCCCCGAGCCGGCGCCGCTCCTGGAGCAGGGCGGGCTCGTCAGGCCGTCGCCGACTCTAATCTTGATGGGGTTGGCGCCGGTGCTTGACGGCCCACTGTTGATGATGGCGTCTTTTGCAGGGGCACGTGTAGTTAGCGTCCTTTTAGGATATGTTCCCTGCGAGGAATCAAAAACGCGCCCGGTGGGGGCTTGTAAGGTGCCTGTGATCCTGTTTGTTAATATAACCCTTGTCGTAGAATTGTGTGAGTTGCTCATTCCGTCTTAGCTCAGTTCTCCCTTTCGAACCTCACGAGGGCTTGGTGCTCTGCGCCGACAGGTCCCAGTCCCAAGGCGGCTTCAGCCATGGCTGGTATGCCAGGTCGCGATGCCGTGGTCAAGGCCAGGAGGTGAGCGACCTGGGGTCCGGTAAGAGCCCCTGAGTCGCGATGCTCAGGAGGTCCCCTTTTGCGCTCAAGCAGCCATCGTTCGGCGAGAAAGGAGAGCGGCGTCGCTAACACGAGATTGCATTAATTGCGGGGATGGTGCCACGGTAGCTGGTGCTTCCGGGTGGTGACTTATCTCGAGAATCAGGGACCGCTCCCTGGTGTGTCGCCGTGTCCGTGCATCGGCAGGCGTGAGGTTGCTCGGCGAGGTCCTCGCGTGTCCCTCCCCTCTCGCCTTTGCTCCCCTTTCTGCTGTACATCCTCGGGTCCCGGCCCTCGAGCGAGTCTCAGCCGTCGCTAGTATTCCAGGTCGCGATGCCGTTGACAAGGCCAGAGGGTGAGGGCTGGAGAGCCAGTAGGAGCCCTGAGTCGTGATGCTCAGGCACCCCCCTTTAACGTGCAAGCGGTTCGCGTGGATGAGAGTGAAGGAGGAACCACAAGGGCCTCGCCTGACGCAGCTCCTTTAAGAGATCCTGTAGACCCATCATAGAAAAAACGAGGGGTTGCAATGACAATTGACAGTCAGCCATTGGTTGCTTCCGAGGGGCGATGAGGCACTGAAGGCTTGACGAGGTGGCGCCATGCGGGGCTGCCGCGGCCAGAGCTCAGCCATTCAGGTTTGTCGGCGTTGTAGGGATAGACCCATGCACAAGCGTCGTGCCGTTTTGGGAGCAGCTCCGTCAGTTGGCGTCAGTTGAGCGGGCAACTAGGTCAAACACATTAGCCGCGAAGGAGTGGATTCATTCAAATAAATGCTGGGAAAGCGGACATCACTGGGTCAGGCCTGAGCGACTTGGGGATGATGCAGCCTGAGGGGCGCCCCCAACAAAGTAAGCTAACAACATGAAATAAAAGGGATACATGCCGCAGGGACGGACCCATGTGGCCTGGGAGTAATGCAGCCCTGGGGGGCGCTCCCAGCTGGAAATGAAACTTGAAAGATGTCACTTGATGATGTTGAGGACGAGGGAGTGTTGGTGTAGCAGACTCGGTGGGCTGCGGAAGCCGATCCTCACGAGCCCTTAGGCCCAGGGGCCTCGGGAGGCTCCGGAGGCGCTGGTGGCTCCTCGCGGACCATCTCCATCTTCGCCAAGGCTGCGGAACGCCTGGCCTCTTGAGCCTCCATGATGCCCCTCATGAGGCGCTGGTACGTGGCAGCCGCGTTCGGCAAGCCGTAAGGCATGCGAATGTAGCTGTGGGGTGGACCTTCATAGTGCCCCACTCGCGAGGGCTAGAGGCGCTCCAGGGAGGCGACTCGATTGAGCCCTGGCATGTCGATGCAGACGCGCAGCCCACCATCCTCGCCTGGATGGGGAGCCACAGCTGGTAGGCGGCGGCCGCCTCTCATGACTCTTGACTCCTGTAGCTCCTGAATGGCCTTGCTGACGAACTCCTGAGGGTCTGGCCCTCCTTGCCTTACTCCTTCTTGAGGGAAACATGCTTCGAAACACGCCTCCATGTGGTGCCCAAGCGCCTCCCTCGTGACCTTAGCCAGGTCGGTGGCCCTCCAGGGGAGAGCCCCCAAGCCCTGCCTGAGGAGGGCGCCGGGCGCGCTTTCCTATGTGATGGAAGAAGGTTCCCCCTGGGCAGGCACGGGCCCTGAGGGGCCGGGCCGGACGATGTCTTCTTCTTCTTGGGGGTGGTCTCGGGAAGCCTCCTGCTTCCGCGATCCGGGTCTTCCAGTGATGCGGCCTGAAAGGCTCGTTCCAGGGAACACACCGCGTCCTTCTCTTCATAGGGCATCGTGATGACTCCGCCACTTCCTGGCATCTTGAGGACGTTGTAGCCATGGTGAGTTACGGCCATGAACTTGGCCAGCGCTGGGTACCCAAGGATGGCGTCGTATGGCAGGCGAATGTGAGCGACGTCAAAGTCGATGAGCTCGGTGCGGTAGTTGTCGCATGCCCCGAAGGTGACAGGGAGGAGGACCTGCCCAATCGGGACCGTGGAGCCGTCGGTGACTCCGGAGAAAGGCTTGGTTGGCTGAAGCTGGTCGTAGGGCACTTGGAGATTGTTGAATGTTTCCACGAACAGGATGTTGAGCCCTGCCCCGCCATCGATGAGGGTCCTGGTGACCAGCACGTTGCTGATGGTTGGGGAACAAAGCATCGGGAGGACTCCGGCTGTGGCCGCACACTTGAGCTGATCCGCTGAGCTGAATGTGATGGCGCACGCCGACCACCTGAGAGGGCGCGTGGCTTCGAGCTTGGGGAGGACTGCATTCACTTCGCGGGCGAACTGCTTGAAGATGCGTTGACAGGCTGGGGCTTGAGCCCCGCCCAGGATGCAAGCAATCGCACGCGGCTCCTGGAAGCCCCCAGCCCCCTCGTCCTGATGGGGTCCTCGTTTCTCCTTGGCTCCGGCGGCAGCGGAGGGAGGCCTGCGTTGCCTTGCGGGCGATCCTTGCGAGGCTGATCCCTCCAGTCTTCCTCGTGAGGCGGGTCTTGCCAGCGATCCTCACGAGGTTGATCACGCCACCCTTGGCGCGGGCAGCGGTCTTCCCAGCATCCTGCGTTCCTTCCTCCTCCTCGACCGTAGCCCCGGTCACCGCGGTCGGGGCGACGGCCGATCCTTCCTTCTCGCACGGCTCAGAGCTCTTGACATTCGTTGGTGTTGTGGGTGTGGAGGTCGTGGTACACACAGTACCGACTGCCCTTGGAAGATTCGGGCTGATCTCTGCCCCGCTTGGTGTCTGGTTCTGCTGCGAGCATGGCAGCCCCCTTGCGCTTCACATCCTTGGCCTTGGGCTTCTTCTCTTCTGGGTCTGCGGCAGGCAGCTCGAGGAGGGAGAGACGCCCTTCCTCAGCCCTGGCGCACTTGGTCGCCAAGTTGAACAGCTCCAAGGAAGTGCACAGGTCTTCATGCATCACTTGCTCCTCCTTCATCTTGACGTCGTGCACGCCGTCGGAGAAGGCTGAGATGATGGCCTCCTCGGTCACCTTGGGAATCTTGAGGCGTGCGTTGTTGAAGCGCTGGATGTACTTCTGCAGGGTCTCTCCCGGTTGTTGCTTGATGCGGCGCATGTCGCTCACGGCGGGTGGACGGTCGCGAGTACCTTGGAAGTTGGTGATGAAGCGGGTGCGCATCTCGTCCCAGGAGGAGATCGTGCCTGGAGCCAGGTTCAGGAGCCAGGTGCGGGCCCCGTCTTTGAGCGCCATGGGAAACCAGTTCGCCATGACCTTCTCATCTCTGTTGGCAGCTTCGATGCCCAGCTCATAGAGCTGGAGGAACTCCACAGGGTCAGTCGTGCCGTCGTAACAAGGAGGCAGGTCTGGCTTGAACTTGCTGGGCCACGCGACGCTGCGTACCTCGGTGGTGAAGGCACGGCAGCCTGCTGTGGCCATGGGAGGCCTTGGGTGATGAAGAGCTTAGTCTTGCAGGTCCCCATGCGCTGCAGCTGGGAGCAGCGCGGGGTCTTGACGTGCCGGAGCAGGAGCATGGTCGCGACGTGCTGGAGCAGGGAGCGCCCGGGCAGCTTCTTGCGGGCGAGGGACTTCTTGGCAGCTCTGCTCTTGCCGCACTGGCACCTGACGGAGCGGGTTCCGCCCAAGGGCCATGCACCTTGGAGCCAGGGCGCCTTCTTGAGGAGGAGGCGGCTGGGGCGCCCCCGGAGCTTCGTCGCCCACGCAGGGCGGGGTGCGGTGCAGCAGAAAGGACGGCGCAGGAGATCCCCCTACTGCGCGGACGAGCTCGGCGACGCGGTCGAGCCATTCTTCGTAGACATCGTTGACGGGACGGTAGCGCAGGAGCTCGTTTGTCTTGATGAGCGCAGCTCGAGCCTCCATGGGTGCACGGAGCGCGCGGGACGAGGAACCAGCTGGGGTGAGCGAGGGAGTAGCGGTGCGGCCGTCTTGCCGCACGGACGGATGCTGAGATGACGCTTGCTGCTCTTTCCCCGCCGGTCCGGTGGTGGCATTGATGGTGGGTGACGGGGAACGGCGAGGACGCCCGCCGACAGGAACCGTCTGGGTGACGCGGGAAGCGAGAGCGGCTCGGCGCTCGGCGCGGGCCCGACGAGCGTCAGACATGGACGCGATGGTCGGAGGAGAACGGGGCGGTGGAAGACGAATTCGGGTGCACCCCTACCTGGCGCGCCAAATGTCGGATTTCGGGTTCCGGCAGACCCTTGAGGTTCGAACACTGGGGTGCGCGCGGAGATTTCGCCTTCTACCTACCTGCACCCCACCGCCTCGCTAAGATCTAAGCTATGGAAAGAACAGCACAAGAGACACAGGGTTTATACTGGTTCGGGCCACCGAGGTGGTGTAATACCCTACTCCAGTGTGGTGTGGTGGATTGCCTCTTGGGCTGATGATGATGAGCAATACAAGGAAGAACAGCCTCGCGAGGGTCTGTTCTTGGCTGGGCGTTGAACTGCTAGGAGGAGTTCAGTCACCCTTCTCTCTTTGTGTGTGTGATGCTACACGATCCGATCCCAGCTTGCTTCTGGATCGGCCGATTGTAGATCCTCTCTTCCTCTCTCTATATTCGATCCTCTATCTGTCGTGTCTCTACCCTAGGGGTGGCTAGTCCTATTTATAGGCAAAGGCCCTGGGCCTCTTACCAAATATTGAGCGGGAAGGGCGCCAACAATTGGCCATTTTGAAGGGGAACATCTGGTACACTTATCCTGACTAAAGTTAGTCCTCGCCTGCCAAAGGCTCTGGTGGTGACGCTGGCTTGGGCTCCACAATGACTTCCTCCCTGCCGTTGGGCTGGTCTTGGTCTCGTTGCACCGAAAAGGGTGCCTTTGCTTGATGCTCTCACCTGCGCTTGCTCCCTTTGCACCAAAGAGGAAAGGAGGACACTGCGCGGGCTGGCGCCCGCCTGGCACCCTTGGTCGTCATGGCTTGCGTCATGGGCACCTCGTGAGGTACCCCACCTTGATCTCTCCGCCTCCTCGCGAGCCAGCCTGATGAGGCCGTCCCTGAGGAAGCTCCGTGTCGTCCGCCCCGCGAGGCTTGGCCCCTCGCGAGGGTCTTGGGTCTGTGTTGATGAAGATGGTCCGTGCTGGGCCCCCCTTTGAGCCACGCCGCAGGCCGCAGGCAGGCAAGTCTAGGGACCCCCGTTCCCAGAACGCCGACAGTCTTGGTCTCGTTGCACCGGAATGGTAACCTTTGCGTGATGCCTTGGCATGTGCTTGCCCCCTTTGCATCAAAAGGGAAACAAGGACACTGCGCAGGCCGGCGTCCGCCTGGCGCCTGCCTGGCCTCGATCATCATGGCTTGTGTCATGGGCTCCTCGCGAGGTACCCTTGCATTGATCTCTCCTCCTTCTCGTGAGCCTGCCTGATGAGGATGCCTCTGAGGAAGCTTCCTGTCGTCCGCGCCGCGAGGCTTGGCCCCTCGCGAGGGTCTTCAGCTTGAGCTTGATGAAGGTGGGCCGCGCTGGGCCCCACTTGAGCCATGCCGCAGGCCGCAGGCAGGAAAGTCTGGGGACCCCCGTTCCCAGAACGCCGACAGTAGCCCCGGGGCCCAAGGCGCGCGCGGGCTTGGCTTAGCAGAGAAGCGAAGGGGCAAGCGCGAAGCGCCACGGGCCCCAATAGCCTGCGGCCTTGGGCGCCGCGTGGCGATTGATTGGACATGGGCGTCTGTAGGATTGAAAGTATGTCTAGAGGGGGGGGTGATTAGACTACTTGACCAAATAAAAACTTAACCTTTTCCCAATTTTAGTTCTTGGTAGATTTTCGCTATTGTAGGACAAGTCAAGCAATCATCACACAATTCAAGCAAGCATGCAAAGAGTATATTGGCAGCGGAAAGTAAAGCATGCAACTTGCAAGAATGTAAAGGGAAGGGTTTGGAGAATTCAAACGCAATTGGAGACACGGATGTTTTTCCCGTGGTTCGGATAGGTGGTGCTATCCTACATCCACGTTGATGGAGACTTCAACCCACGAAGGGTAACGGTTGCGCGAGTTCACGGAGGGCTCCACCCACGAAGGGTAACGGTTGCGCGAGTCCACGGAGGGCTCCACCAACAAAGGGTCCACGAAGAAGCAACCACCCACAAAGGGTCCACGAAGAAGCAACCTTGTCTATCCCACCATGGCCATCGCCCATGAAGGACTTGCCTCACTAGCGGTAGATCTTCACGAAGTAGGCGATCTCCTTGTGCTTACAAACTCCTTGGTTCAACTCCACAATCTTGTCGGAGGCTCCCAAGTGACACCTAGCCAATCTAGGAGACACCTCTCTCCAAGAAGTAACAAATGGTGTGTAGGTAATGAACTCCTTGCTCTTGTGCTTCAAATGATAGTCCCCCCAACACTCAACTCTCTCTCATAGGATTTGGATTTTGTGGAAAGAAGATTTGAGTGGAAAGCAACTTGGGGAAGGCTAGAGATCAAGATTCATATGGTAGGAATGGAATATCTTGGTCTCAACACATGAGTAGGTGGTTCTCTCTCAGAACATATGAGTTGGAATTGTGTATGTGTTCTGATGGCTCTCTCCACGAATGAAGAGGAGGTGGAGGGGTATATATAGCCTCCACACAAAATCCAACCGTTACACACAGTTTTCCAATCTCGGTGGGACCGAATCAACAAACTCGGTCGGACCGAAAATGTAAACCTAGTGACCGTTAGAGATTTTCGGTGGGACTGACATGCAACTCGGTAGGACCGATATGGTTAGGGTTTGGGCATAACGTAATCTCGGTGAGACCGATTACACAAACTCGGTGAGACCAAATTTGGTAATTAGCTAACCAGAGAGTTGGTCAGGCAAACTCGGTGGGACCGATTTGCTCTTTCAGTGAGACCGAAAAGTTACAAAAAGGAAACACTGAATTTACATTGCAATCTCGGTGGGACCGATCCGCTCTTTCGGTGAGACCGAAAAGTTACGAAAGGGAAATAGAGAGTTTGCAATCCCATCTCGGTGAGACCGAGATCCCTATCGGTAGAACCGAATTGCTAGGGTTTGGCAGTGGCTTATGACAAGTGAAACTCGGTGGCGCCGGATAGGAAGAATCGGTAGGACCGAGTTTGGCTTAGGGTTTAGGTCATATGTGGATATGGGAAAGTAGTTGAGGGTTTTGGAGCATATCACTAAGCACATGAAGCAAGAGGCTCATTAAGCAACACCTCATCCCTCCTTGATAGTATTGGCTTTTCCTAAAGACTCAATGTGATCTTGGATCACTAAAATATAAAATGAAGAGTCTTGAGCTTTTGAGCTTGAGCCAATCCTTTGTCCTTAGCATTTTGAGGGTTCCACTTTCACATCCATGCCATGCCAATCGTTGAGCTTTCCTGAAATAATCATCTTGGAATAGCATTAGCTCAATGAGCTATATGTTGTTATGAATTACCAAAACCACCTAGGGATAGTTGCACTTGCAATCTCCCCCTTTTTGGTAATTGATGACAACATATAGATCAAAGCTTCGACAAATGATAATAAGCATGAAATATATCGTCGCTTTGAGAAGTATGTGACAAGTAAGAGCTCCCCCTAAATTTGTGCATATTTAAAATTTGCTTTGGACTGCAAATGCACAAGGAGTTAGAGTCATGGGTTACTCTTCCATGTCACATACATCTTGGTGGAGCGCTTAAAATGATAAGAATGAAATACATGCACTCATCACCAAGAAAAGTGAATGATCACATAAGATAGATAAGATAATAGCATTAAGCAGGCATTAATTGTAGCTTATGATCAAACACATGATCATCAATGTCTCACGAGCAATGACATAGTATCTCAAGCACTCAGAATCAAACAAGGTTCCAAAAACCACCAAATAAAGCAAGAGAGAAAAAAGGCAACACACTCTCTCTCTCTCGAAGCCTATGATCTATACATTTTTCTCCCCCTTTGGCAACAAGTTACCAAAAAGTTCCTAGAAAATGCATAGTGCTAGATCGATGCTCAGGCTTGATCTTCAGGTGGTGGTGGAGTCCGGAGCACTCCAAGGACGAAGCCTTCTGTAGACGTGGTCGGAGTCGAGGCTGAAGTAGATGCTGGAGCTGGTGGAACTGAAGCTGTAGCTGGTGCAGAAGTGGTGGCTCTGGTGTCAGCAACTAGCACTGCAGATGACCTCGGACCTCGTGGCACTCTGGCGAAGGCATCAGTTGTAGTCCTGCCTCTCCTCTCCTGCATGTCATCCCGGAGCTGCTCCATGGCAGTCTGAATCTTTGTCACCTTGACATTCAAGTCATAGAACTTTTGTTCCATGATCCTCTCTAAGCTTTCCTGGTTCTGAGTTAGGGTGGCTAGTCCTTTCTCAATCCGCAGGGTGGATGCAATAAAGTAACCAAGCTGCTCTTGTTTGGTTTTCAAGAAATACTTAGATGCCTCCTCTTGAGTTGGCATCTTGGCAGCTTTCTCCTTCCTTGCCTTCTCCTTCTTGGCTTGTGCTTGGGCAGATGATGGCTCATTCTCAGTCATGACCACTTGATTATCTTCAAATTCTGGACGGATGGGCAAGTGTTCCTTGTCCAACAAGTATATGCCCGTGCCCATCTTGGAGTTAATGAGCTCCTGAATTTGTGGGGCATACCCACAGCTCCTCTTCTGGTCTGCTGCAGTCCTCTTGATGGTCTCTACCATGAGGCTCGTCACTTTGAACTTCTGTGGCACATCAAAGATATGAAGCAAATTGATTGCATGGCCTCTGATCATCTTGTGATCACCTGACTTGGGAAAGAGAGTGTGCCTCAAAATCCAATTAATAGTTGGCAGCCCTGACAGAAGATAATGCACTGAGCCAAATTTGAAATTGTCAAGTGCCTCGGTTGGAATCTCCTTGTACATGTTGGACATAGAGTTATGGTCCATCTTCTTCTTGGCATAAATGTCCAAATCATCTGCTTGCTCCTCTGGGGCATTCATCAGCTGAGCCCATTCAGCAACTGTGGACTGGTACCTCATACCCTCTGACATCCAAATTATCCTACCATCTGGATAAAAGTGTGCTGTGGAGTAGAACTGCATGATGAGCTCCTCGTTCCACTTTGTGAGCTTTTTCCCAACAAAGTCTGCAACTCCACAAGCACTAAAGCTGTTATACACTCCAGGGTAGTACTCTTCGTTATCCTTGATGTATTGCCAGTCAACCCATCTCATATCACAGACTATTGGCTTCTTATCAAGCAGCACTGTCTCATAGAAGTCCTGCTGTTCCTTGGTGTGAAATCTGTAGTCAACAGCAGTCCTCCTCCTTGAAGCATACGGATCTGCTTCTCTCCACTTCCTCATCCCTGAGTCTCTCCTGAGCTTCATTTCCTCAGCCACAGGATGAGCATCATTGTGGTCTGGGATCTTGGGCTTGAGTTTTCTGAGAACTTGCTCTTCATCATCTTCTTCAGCAGCTTCAGGCACTAGAGCCTTGTTCTTTTCAGTTGCAGGTATGCTTCTTGTATTTCTCTTTGGTGCAGACTTGGGCTTGGAGGCAGCTTTGGGTGCTTATTTGGGCTTAGATGTGGCAGCCCCTGATCTTATAGCATCACCCATAAGCTTAGGTGCCTTAGGTGCTGGTGCAGCTACCTCTTCTTCTTCCTCTTCTTCCATGATGGAAGCCTTTCCAAGCACTCTGGCTACGGTCTTCTTGACCCTTTCCTTCCTTTTCTTTCCTTCAGCAGCAACTTGCTCTTTGGGTGCGGGCTTTTCAGTTGAAGCTCTAGCCTTTGACATAGGCTGCCTGCCTGCTGGCCTTTTTACTTTCAGGGCTGGCTTTGTGCCCTGTGCTGGCTCAACTCTCTTTGATGTGGCTTCCTCTTCCTCTGCCACATAATCTTCATCCTCAGAATCTGAAGTTCTCTTCTTCCTCTGTCTGGTGGCAGCTTTTGGCAGATTGCTAGGAGTACTTCTGCTGCCATCATCTGAAGAGCTGGAGGGACTAGTGCCCTCACTCATGTGCACTTGCTGTTCTGACACATTCTGGCTGTCACTCTAGTCTGACATGATGAACAAGCTGACTGCTGACCTGTGAATAGTTTATAGATGAGGTAGAATAGATGAGCATCACAAAATGTAGAGATTTTTGCAAAAGAATGATCCAAAAACCTAGTTTTAGTTTCCCACTAAAATCATCTCGGATCTACCGATTTTTAAACTCGGTGATATCGAAGCAGTTTTGGAACCTAAACTAGTGAACTCGGTCAGACCGAGTCACAGTTCGGTGGCACCGAGACTGCTAGGGTTTCACAAAGTTCCAAAATCGGTCACATCGATAAGTAATTCTTGGTCAGACCGAGTCTCACTTGTGCAATGGCATAAGCCAAATCGGTGGGACCGAGTTTTTCAACTCGGTGGGTCCAAGATGGTTTCGGCGGAAACCTAACCCTAAAATTTTCGAATCAAACCTAATCTACTAGCGCATTGACTAGATAGGAGTGTTTCAATCGTGGCAAGAATCATGATGATCACAATGTGCTAAGAATCAAATTGGAGAATAGCACAAAGATCGAGTCTATACCCTAGTTCGGCGGAGACTCGCTACGGCGGCAACGGTGGGGTAGAATTCCGTTGACGGCGACGAAGACCAGCAACTGGAGGCGGCTGGCGGCGAGGAGACGATCCGGAGACCAAGTTGGCAGAGCAGGCTATTGCGCGGGCAAAGGGGTTCGGAGAATTTTCCAAAATTTTGCCCGTGACTATATATAGCCCGACCCTGTCGATGTGACCGAGTGGAACAACTCGGTGGCACCGAGATTCATAACTGCAAGCAGTTACTGAAACTCGGTGTGACCGAAAGGTTCAAATCGGTTGCACTGAGATCGAAAACCTAGATCAACTTAATGATCTCAGTAGGACCGAAAGTAGGGTATCGGTCACACCGAGAATCATAAAGAGGTTTTGGAAGTTTAATTCTATGACGAATCGGGGACTCCGAGCGCTCCTCACACAGAGTGGTTCGAATCTGACTTGATCAAATTTTGTGATGTAGCATGAATAGAGTTTGAGACGAGAAAAGCATAGATAGCTAGAGGAGTTTCTTAGGCATTCTTGTCCATCCACTTGGCAAAAGGAAATAAGACCAAACAATCAAAACAACAAGTGGATGTCCTCGAATGAGTAAAATATGCAACCAGCATGCTCACACAATAAGATGGCAAATGAAATATGTGACAAGGCATGCGCGACCAATTCTAGCATCTATCAAGCAATTTGCGATGACAAGGTCATATATATATGAGTATATTGACTTAGGAGTCAAGTGAGAACACTTGATCATAGGTCATACTCATCGTTTAAGCTCAAGTGGGGTTACCACTTTTACATAAAGCATTGTTGTGTTCACATCTTTAGAGTTGCTTTAGCTCAAGTCTTAGAGTAAAGCTCCCCCTAGATGTGATATCCCCCCTTAGAGGGATGAACTAACCTTGGGTTTTGTCGATGATGACTTCATGTAGATGTTGAAGATGTGGATGCTCAATGTTGATGTAGATCCCTTGGAGCTATCCATTTGAGTGAATTGCACTTTCAATACCTACATGGGTTAGTCCCACAAGGAACAAACAAGGATATCCATAGACATAGAGTGATGCACACACAAGATGATGTCCATGAAAACTTTTAGGTTACCTTGTCCCTTGTCTTACCAACAAGAGGGTTTGTGACTCCTTGAACTAGTGCAAGATGTGGAAGTTGATTGCACTTGTTCTTGCCAAAATTATAAGAGTGAAGTATGTTGGCGGAGTCACCCTCAAGAACTCTCTAGTTCTTCATCTTTTGGATCCACACCATCTTGATGGGAATCCTTGGAGTTGTTGTCGTACTTGATGAAGTGGAACTTGAAGTAGTCTTGGGAATCCACTTGACTAAGGTCTTAGGAGCTTCTTCAAATGCATCAATTTCCTCTTGAAGCTTGTCCTTGCCTTTTTGCTTGTAGTCTTGTGGTGGAAGATCATCTTGAGCTTGTGTCCCCTTGAAAGAAGTATCATACTTCTCTTGTTGAGGAACAAACTTTGTCTTAGGGTATTGATCTTCTTCCCACTCAACTCCATTGGCATTGAACTTTCGTTAAAAACCAACACCTTGATTCTTCCGGTGCATTCCTTGCTTGCGCACAATTTCCTCGAATTGCTTACTCCCGGTAAGGCTTTTGTACACTCCTTTCTCTATAATTCCCTTCAATAAGCTGTTTTCTTTCTCAAGTGTAACTTGGCTAAGAGAATCATTAGGGGAATCAAGAGAACTACTAGAAGCAACAATATTGGATTTAGCATGATCATTGTTACTGCTAGAGGAAGAATCTTTCTTGTTCTTGTTACTAGACTTGACTTGAGGCATGTAAGTAGATAAGAGTAAACGCTTGGCAATGTAAGAAGAACTTTTCTTGCGGAGATCATCATTGATTGCTTTTAAAAACTCATTCTCTTCTTCAAGATTGAGCTTTTCAAAGTGTAATTTTTCATGAGCTCTTAAAAGTTCTCGATGATCTTCAAAGATAGTTTCATGAGCTAGCTTAAGAGTGTTTAGTTCTTTAGTTAGAGCCTCAATCTTCTCCTTATCATTGTCATTCATTTTATCTTGATTAGCATGATTAATTGATGTTTCATCATAGTATTCATCACTAGAGTTGTCAACAAGCAAATCATCACCTAACAAGTCATCTTCATCACTATTGAAATCAACATACTCGGGGTGTGTTACCTTAGGACCTTTGGCCATGAAGCATCTTTCAATTCCTTCATTTGGTGAGTCAAATATGTCGTAGGAGTTGGTTCACACAAGTGCTAGACCGGCAACACCTTCATCTTGAGTATCTTCGGAGTCGGAGTGATAACTTCTCTCGGAGTGGCTGTCGGAGTCGGAGCCGGATACCCATTCACCAACATGAGCTTGATGTCTTCGTTTTGTGTAGCTCCTTGATGATTTTTCCTTCCTTTTCGAATCCTTGCTTCTCCGTGAGTATCTTCGCTCATAACGATCATCTCTACTCCTTCTCTCTCTTGGTGGTGATTCTTTGCTTCTTCTTTTTGGAGAATCTTCTCTTCTCTTGTAGGGAGCCGTACACTCATTGGAATAATGTCCGGGTCTTCCACAGCTGTAGCAGTTTTGCTCTCGACTAGAAAATCTTCTGTCATTGTAGGACCTTGACTTGAAGCTTCTATCTTTGCTTCTACTCTTCTAGAACTTGTTGAAGCTCTTCACCATTAAGCTCAATTCTTCATTGAAGTTTTGTTTCTCACTTGATGATGTAGGGGCTTCACATGAGGCTTTGTAGGCACCACTTGATTTGTTGTGAAGTTCCTCTTTATCCTTAAGTGACATCTCATGAGCAACAATTCTTCCAATCACCTCCGTTGGCTTGAGATCTTTGTAATTGGGCATCATTTGGATCAATGTGCACACGGTATCATATTTTCCATCCAAGGCTCTTAGAATCTTCTTGATGATGAATCTATCGGTCATCTCTTCACTTCCTAAGCCGGCAATCTTATTTGTGATGAGAGCAAGCCTAGAGTACATTTCAGCGACACCTTCACCATCCTTCATTTTGAACTTGTCAAGTTGACTTTGAAGCACATCCAACTTGGATTCCTTGACGGAGTCGGTACCTTCGTGCATATCAATCAAAGTGTCCCAAATTTCCTTTGCATTCTCAAGACGGCTGATTTTGTTGAATTCTTCGGGGCACAATCCGTTGAAGAGAATATCACAAGCTTGAGCATTGTATTGCAACATCTTCAACTCATCCGCAGTAGCATCATGGTTTGGTTCTTTCCCATCAAAGAAGTCACCTTGCAAACCAACACACACAATAGCCCAAACGGTGGGGTTATGTCCAAGAATATGCATTTTCAGTTTATGCTTCCAACTAGCAAAATTAGTACCATCAAAGTAAGGACCTCTACGGTGATAATTTCCCTCGCTAGACGCCATACTCTCCTAGGTTGTGAAACCAAGGCTATGACCACCAAAAGCTATGGAGATCAAAGAAAATGGAGACCAAAGCTCTGATACCACTTGTAGGATCGAAAGTATGTCTAGAGGGGGGGTGATTAGACTACTTGACCAAATAAAAACTTAACCTTTTCCCAATTTTAGTTCTTGGCAGATTTTAGCTATTGTAGGACAAGTCAAGCAATCATCACACAATTCAAGCAAGCATGCAAAGAGTATATTGGCAGCGGAAATTAAAGCATGCAACTTGCAAGAATGTAAAGGTAAGGGTTTGGAGAATTCAAACGCAATTGGAGACACGGATGTTTTTCCCGTGGTTCGGATAGGTGGTGCTATCCTACATCCACGTTGATGGAGACTTCAACCCACGAAGGGTAACGGTTGCGCGCGTCCACAGAGGGCTCCACCCACGAAGGGTAACGGTTGCGCGAGTCCACGGAGGGCTCCACCAACAAAGGGTCCATGAAGAAGCAACCACCCACAAAGGGTCCACGAAGAAGCAACCTTGTCTATCCCACCATGGCCATCGCCCACGAAGGACTTGCCTCACTAGCGGTAGATCTTCACGAAGTAGGCGATCTCCTTGCCGTTACAAACTCCTTGGTTCAACTCCACAATCTTGTCGGAGGCTCCCAAGTGACAGCTAGCCAATCTAGAAGACACCACTCTCCAAGAAGTAACAAATGGTGCGTAGGTAATGAACTCCTTGCTCTTGTGCTTCAAATGATAGTCTCCCCAACACTCAACTCTCTCTCATAGGATTTGGATTTTGTGGAAAGAAGATTTGAGTGGAAAGAAACTTGGGGAAGGCTAGAGATCAAGATTCATATGGTAGGAATGGAATATCTTGGTCTCAACACATGAGTAGGTGGTTCTCTCTCAGAACATATGAGTTGGAATTGTGTATGTGTTTTGATGGCTCTCTCCACGAATGAAGAGGAGGTGGAGGGGTATATATAGCCTCCACACAAAATCCAACCGTTACACACAGTTTTCCAATCTCGGTGGGGCCGAATCAACAAACTCGGTCGGACCGAAAATGTAAACCTAGTGACCGTTAGAGATTTTCGGTGGGACTGACATGCAACTCGGTAGGACCGATATGGTTAGGGTTTGGGCATAACATAATCTTGGTGAGACCGATTACACAAACTCGGTGAGACCGAATTTGGTAATTAGCTAACCAGACAGTTGGTCAGGCAAACTCGGTGGGACCAATTTGCTCTTTCGGTGAGACCGAAAAGTTACAAAAAGGAAACACTGAATTTACATTGCAATCTCGGTGGGACCGATCCGCTCTTTCGGTGAGACCAAAAAGTTACAAAAGGGAAACAGAGAGTTTGCAATCCCATCTCGGTGAGACCGAGATCCCTATCAGTAGAACCGAATTGCTAGGGTTTGGTAGTGGCTTATGACAAGTGAAACTCGGTGGCGCCGGATAGGAAGAATCGGTAGGACCGAGTTTGGCTTAGGGTTTAGGTCATATGTGGATATGGGAAAGTAGTTGAGGGTTTTGGAGCATATCACTAAGCACATGAAGCAAGAGGCTCATTAAGCAACACCTCATCCCTCCTTGATAGTATTGGCTTTTCCTAAAGACTCAATGTGATCTTGGATCACTAAAATATAAAATGAAGAGTCTTGAGCTTTTGAGCTTGAGCCAATCCTTTGTCCTTAGCTTTTTGAGGGTTCCACTTTCACATCCATGCCATGCCAATCATTGAGCTTTCCTGAAATAATCACCTTGGAATAGCATTAGCTCAATGAGCTATATGTTGTTATGAATTACCAAAACCACCTAGGGATAGTTGCACTTTCAGCGTCTGCGCTTCCCACGACGCCTCGGCAACTGCCCATCTGACAAAAGAGGTGCCCGGGCCAGACTTACTTGCCTTATTCTCGCTCGTTTTGCCCCAGATCCCCTTTCTCGCTCTTCTCCTTCTTGCTCCCGAAATCCTCTAGATCTTCCCCAATCCTTCTCATCCGGGACGCCATGGCGCATCGCAAGTCCCCGACCGTGGCCTGGTACTCGCCATCCCTGGATTCCCCAAACTTGTCGGAGAAGAACCTCGCCCTCACGCGCCTGATGACGGTGGCGCAGGGCAGCGAGGGGGCGACTGTGCTCAAGGTTTGCTCCGACCTGCCTGAGGGCAAAGGGAGCACCTTCTATCCATTCTTAGTGAGCGCCATTGTTGCCAGTTTGGTGCCTCCTTTATCTGAGTTCTTCCATGCTGTTCTCCGCCAATACAACTTGCAGGCTCTGTATCTCCACCCCAACTCTGTTCTTCTCCTGGCGATTTTCGTCTACTATTGCGAGGCTCACGTTGGGGTGAAGCCCTCGGTGGCCTTGTTGCGCCACTTTTTCTCCCTCCGGGTTTCTGGTGCCCATGTCTCCGCATGCGCGAGCTTTATCGCATACTCGAACTCCAACGCCATCTCGAAGCCCGGGAAGAGGATTGAAGGCTTCCGGAGCAAGTGGGTTATGATGGATGTCGGGCGCCTCCACCCCCGTCTGGTGTTGCCCACGGGGCAGCCCAAGTCCGTTGACGCATGGTCCCGCACGGAGCTCGTCGACCCCCGTGCGAAGGCGGTGCTGAAGAGGATGAACGCGAACCTGAGGCCAAGCAACCTAGGGGTGGAGAAGTTGACCGGGGCCACGCTCCTAAGGGAGTTCTTGGAGCACCGGGTGGCTCCACTGCAGGAGCACTCGCTCCCACTGTGGAGGCTTGGAGAGGCAGATGTCGCCCTGCGCCTGAGCTCCAAGGCCCTGACCGATGAGGGTCTGGTTGCGGCCCTCCATTCCTTGGTTGGAGGAGACGTGGCGAGCCCAGTGGGCGCCCCCGTCCCCTTGTTCCTTCACGACGACTGGGAGCAGGTGGTGAACACCATCCCCACCTTCAATGGTGAGGGGTTGGTGACCGCGGAAGCTCCCGAGGATCTAGCGGTGCTAGCGACGGTGAACTTGTCCTCCGGCAGCTCTAGCGGGGGAAAGGGGGAGGAAGAGGCAGAGGAGGAAGAGTCTGACTTGGAGGCGACTGGCGAGGATTGGGGGGAGTCCTTCCCTTGGCGCAGATCCCAGGCCGTCCGCTCCATGCCGGACGACGACGAGGCCGGCTCCAGGGGAGGAAGGGAGGGCTCTTCCTCGATCACGAGGAAGGGCAGGTCGAGCCTGGTTCCCTCAGGGTCTGCTCTGGTCCCTGGGAGGGTCTAAGGCCAGCTCCAACCCTCCTGACATGCCTTCTTCTTCTGGGCCTCCCAAGGCTGACCCCCGCTGCAGGCTCTCGGGCTTCAAGTTTGGCCGGAGGTTGCTTGAGTCTGCGGATGACGTCCAGTAAGTGCTCGATTTGTGGTTTTACTTGGTTTCTGCTGCTGAGGCTTGACGTTTGGATTCTTTCACCAGGCCGGCACCTGCAGCCAAGAGGTTGAAAAAGGCTTCTGTGGCCCTGCTTGGGGCGAATCCATCTGCCGGGGCGACGCCTTCATCTGCTGGGGGAGAAGACCGCGAGGCTCGCGCCTCTCTGGCCTGATTGCCCTCGCGAGGTGAACTGGGGCACCACGGCGAGGAGTCAGCCCCCGTGGCACCGCTGAACCAGGAGTCGACTGCGCCCGATGCTGCAGCCGGGGCGGCCAAGGCCCAGGAGGTTCCTTCCTGCCAAGCCGTGGTCACGCTGCCGTCTTCTCCGCCCGCTCCACATGTTCTTGTCTCTTCTGCTCCCTCTGCCGCCGTCCTGGACCAGGTCGCCAATGAGCTGAGCCAACTGCGGGAGGATCTTCTGAGCACGGACCCTCGCCTGGTGGCCGAGCGTCTGGAGTTGGCTTCTGGCTGGGCTCATTCTACCGCCTCCATCCGAGCAGCGTTGAGCCAGGCCGTGTCAGCCTCCGACGGGGAGATACAGGCCACTAACCAAGCCAAGGCCGCTCGTGATGTTGCCCTGGGCGACGCTGCGACCGCCCAAGGCCGCTGCAAGGAGCTGGAGGCCGAGCTGCAAGGCCTGCGCGACGAGCTTGCCAAGGAGGTGCTCGGCCGCCAGGAGAAGGAGAAGAAGATGAAGGCTCGGGAGGCTGCCATCAAGGACCGTGGCGCCAAGCTTGATGACTGCCACAATCGGTTGGAGAAGTTAGAGCAGTCACTGAAGGCGGAAAGGACCGAGCTGGACGCCAAGGCGAAGGTCCTGGCGGAGGACCGGGTGGCCTTCGCGAAGCTGGAGAAGAAGGCTCGCGCTATACTGAAGACGCTTTACGAGAGCGGCCTGGAGGAGCCATTGGCTGGTGCGGAGGACGGCCCCGCCAAGCTGCTCCCCTTCCTGGTTGATGCGCTTGAGGACGTCGCAGACGGCCTTGACCCCACGGTCGAGGCCGAGGCGCGTGCTCTGTCTTCTGCGGTGTTGACGCATGTCCTCAGCCACATCTACCTGCGCGACTCCAACGTCGACTTTGACAGCCTGCTGGAGCCCGTGAGCGGTGACCGTGCCACCGCTGCCGCTGAGGCCGTGAAAGGCCGAGCTGAGGTTTTGCTGGGGAAGTTTTGCTCCCCCAGCGTCTTGCCCGAGCGCGGTGCTGCCAGCTTCGCGACCTCAGGAGGCGAAGTCGCCCAGCGTGACTCCACCACTAGCGACGGCGTCATCGGAGAGTGATCCCTTCGCGGCTTCTGTCCTGTTTTTATTCCTGCAACATGCACCATGCCTCGCTTCGGGAGGTGTTTAAAATTGTGTTTGGCGTTATGGAACAATCTATGGCTTGTAATATTTGCTTTGAATTTCCTGGAATTTGCATTTTCCTCTCCTACTTGCTTGCGCTCTACGCCGGCAGGGCCCGGCCCCGCGTGTACCTCACCCAGCGTTAGCCCCGACCGGAAACCAAGGACGGGACTAAGGAGTGGAGGGCTACGTGGAAAGTTAGGCTCCTGAGTTGCGATGCTCAGGAGTCCCTCTTGACGCGTGAGCAACGAGTAGGGAAGGGGGAGCGAGGAGTGGATTGATCGTTCTACATCGGCAGGGCCCGGCCCCGTGCGTACCTCACCTAGCATTAGCCCCGACTGGAAACCAAGGACGGGACTAAGGAGTGAGGGGCTACGTGACCAGTTAGGCTCCTGAGTCGCGATGCTCAGGAGTCCCCCTTGACGCTCAAACGGGTTTCGTACCTTGGCTCCGCTCGAGGAGTGGCGCGTGACGACCAGGTCCGAGGGACCTGGCTGGGTGGCGTGCGCTCGGGCGAGGCCCGGGCGTAGCCCCCGTGTCCAGCCCCCTCGCGCGGCACTCCTGAGGGGAGGTGTTGCGATGGTGCCGGACACTGAGCTCTGGGCTCCCTGAGGTTGGTACGGCCGTGGGCCGCCCTTAGTTGTTTATCACCAACGCGGAGCATAGCACTTCCGTATGTGTACGGGCATAGCCGCACCTCGGCAGTGTCGTCAGCCAGCACGGAGCATGGTGCTTCCACTGGTATGTGGGAGGGGGCTCCCCTCCAGGAGGAGCCCCCGGGGCATGTACAGCCCCGCCCTGACACGTGGCTGGCACGGTAGGGCTAGGAGAGGTGTATCTGGGCACTCGTGAGCCAGCGCAGGACTCACGAGGCCCTACCTCGAGGCGGGTTGCGCCTGGCTCTGGGCCTTTATCAATGGTGTGTTCCTGCAGGGTGGTTAGAATGAAAATGCTCTACGTCCTCAGGTCCCGGCCCTCGAGCGAGCTCAGCCGCCGCTGGTATGACAGGTCGTGATGCCGTGGGTCAAGGCCAGGGGGTGAGGGCTGGAGAGCCAGTAGGAGCCCATGAGTCGCGATGCTCAGGTACCCCCCTTTTAACGTGCAACCGCTTTGCATGAGAGCGGAGGAGTCCGTGATAGGCAGCAAGTGATAATCATGGAAACCAAACTCATTTTATGCAGACGCGGGAAAAGTAAACGCCACTGGTTCAGGCCCGAGCAGCTTGGGGTGATGCAGCCCGAGGGGCGCCCCCAACAAGGTAAGTAAAGAGCATAAGCAAAATGGATACATGCCGCGAGGACGGACCCACGCGGCCTGGGAATGATGCGGCCCTGTCGGTGCTCCCAGCTGAAAGTAGAACTCTGAAAGATGTCACCTGATGCCGTTGACGATGAAGTGATGCTGAAGAAGTGAGCGATGCACGGTGGAGATGTCGGTCCTCACGAGCCCCCAGGCCCTGGAGCCTCGGGAGGCTCTGGGGGCAGAGGTGGGTCTTCGAGGGCCATCGCCTCCTCTGCCAGGACCACACGATGCCTGACCTCCTGAGCCTCCAGAATGCTCCTCAGCAGGCGCTGATGAGCGACAACCGCATTTGGCAGGCCGAACGACATGTGAACGTAGTTGTGAGGTGGCCCTTCGCAGCATCCCATGCGCAAAGGCCAGAGGTGCTCTTGAGACGCGGCTCGGTTGAGCCCTGGTACGTCAATGCAGACGCGTAGCCCACCATACTTGCCTGGATGTGGGGCTACGGCGGGCAAGCGGCGGTTGCCGCGCATGACTCTTGACTCCTGTAGCTCTTGGGTGTTTCTTGCGATGAACTCCTGAGGGTTTCGTCTTCCTTGTCTTGTACCTTCCTGAGGGAAAAGTGCTTGAAAGCACCCCTCCAAGTGGTGCCCGAGCGCCTCCCTCGCGACCTTGGCAAAGTCGGTGGCTCTCCAAGAAAGAGCCCCCGAGCCCTGCCTGAGGAGGGCCCCGGGCGCGCCTTCCTATGCGTGAGAGGGTGGCGCCCCCTGAACGGCGTGAATCCTGGCGCGACGCCTCCGGAGGCGCCTGCCTCCTAGTGACTTGGGCCAGGCGAAGTCTTCTTCTTCTTGAGGCTCGCTTTGAGAAGTCCCCCGCTCCTGTGATCCGGGTCTTCAACCGTTGCGGCTTGGAACGCATGCTCGAGCGAACACACCGCGTCCCTTTCTTCACAGGGTATGGTGATGACTCCACCGCTTCCTGGCATCTAGAGGACATTGTGACCATGGTGAGTCACTGCCATGAACTTGGCTAGGGCTGGGTACCCGAGGATGGCGTTGTAAGGCAGGCGAATGTGGGCGATGTCGAAGTCGATGAGCTCGGTGCGGTAGTTGTTGTGCTGCCCGAAGGTGACCGGAAGGCGAACCTTCCCTATCGGCACAGTGGAACCATCAGTGACTCCTGAGAAAGGCTTGGTCGGCAGAACCTGATCATATGGCACTTGGAGATTGTCGAACGTCTCGATAGACAGGACGTTGAGTCCTGCTCCGCCATCGATGAGGGTCCTGGTGACCTACACATTGCTGATGACTGGGGAGCAAAGCATCGGGAGGACTCCGGCCGTTGCCGCACACTTGAGCTGATCCGCTGAGCTGAACGTGATGGCGCATGTAGACCACCTGAGAGGGCACGTGGCCTCAAGCTTGGGGAGGACTGCATTCACCTCGTGAGTAAACTACATGAAGATGCGTTGTTAGGCTGGGGCTTGGGCGCCACCCAAGATGCAAGCGATTGCGCGTGGCTCCTGGAAGCCCCCAGCCCCATCGTCTTGGTGTTGGTCTTCGTTCCTCCTTGGCGGTGGCGGCAAAGGAGGAAGGCCTGCATTGCCGTGCGGGCGGTCCTCGCGAGGCTGATCCCTCCAGCCTCCCTCGCGAGGCTGGTCCTGCCAGCATTCCTCGCGAGGGCGGTCACGCCATCCTTGGCGAGGGCCACGGTCTTCCCATCGTCCGCCACCTCTTCCTCCTCCTCGGCCATAGCCCCTGTCATTGCGCTCGGGTCGTCGGCCAATTCATCCATCTCGCACAGCCCTGAGCTCTTGACATTCGTTGGTGTTGTGGGTGTGGAGGTCGTGGTACACGCTGTACCGGCTGCCCTTGGATGACTCAGGCTGATCCCTGCCTCGCTTGGTGTCTGGTTCTGTTGCTAGCACGGTAGCCCCCTTGCGCTTCACGTACTTGGCCTTGAGCTTCTTCTCTTCTGGGTCGGCTGCCGGGAGCTCGAGGCGGGAGAGGCGCCCTTCATCAGTCTTGGCGCACTTGGTCGCCAAGTTGAACAGCTCCAGGGATGTGCACAGGTCTTCATGGATGGCTAGCTACTCCTTCATCTTGACGTCGCGCACGCCATCTGAGAAGGCTGAGATGATGGCCTCTTCTGTCACCCTGGGGATCTTGAGGCGAGCGTAGTTGAAGCGCTGGATGTACTTCTGCAGGGTTTCCCCCAGGCTGTTGCTTGATGCGGCGCAGGTCACCCACGGCCGAGGGCCGGTCGCGAGTGCCCTGGAAGTTGGCGATGAAGCGGGTGCACATCTCGCTCCAGGAGGAGATCGTGCCAGGAGCTAGGTTCATGAGTCAGGTGCGGGCGCCGTCCTTGAGCGCCATGGGAAACCAGTTCGCCATGACCTTTTCGTCTCCGTTGGCGGCTTCGATGCCCAGCTCGTAGAGCTGCAGGAACTCCGCGGGGTCTGCTGTGCCATCGTAGCAAGGGGGTAGGTCAGGCTTGAACTTGCCTGGCCACGTGACACCGCGTAGTTCGGGGGTGAAGGCGAGGCAGCCTGCTGTGGCCACCGGCGCCCTTTGCTGATGATGGGCTTGCTCTTGGGGATCACCACACGCCGCTGCTTGGAGCAGCGCGGGGTCTTGTCGTGGAGGCGCAGGGACGCGGTCTTGGCGTGCCGACGCTGGGAGCGCGCGTGCACCTTCTTGGGGACGAGGGATCTCTTGGCAGCTCCCTTCTTACTGCAGGCGCCGGACGTGGAGGGTCTCGCCCTGGGGCTGCGCGCCTTGGAGCCAGGGCGCCTTCTTGGGGAGGAGTTTGCGCAGGCGCCTCCTGACCTTCGCCCCCTGTGCAGAATGGAGGGCGTGGCAGCGAGTAGGACGGCAGGGGGGAGCCCCTTGCGGTGCTGATGAGCTCGGTGATGCGGGCGAGCCAGTCCTCGTAGAGGTCGTCGAGGGGCGGTAGTGCAGGAGTTCTCTTGCCAGGAGCAGCGAGGCGTGCGCATCCATGGGGGTGCGACGGGCGTGGGACGACGAACCAGCTGGAGTCAGCGACGGGGTGGCGGTGCGGCCATCCCGCCGCACCGAAGGGTGCAGAGACGAGGCTTGCTGCTCGTTCCCTGCCGGGCCGGTGGCGGTGTTGGCGGCGGACGACAGGGAACGACGAGGGGGGACGCCGATGGGTGCCGTCTGGGCGACGTGGGTGGCGCGAGCAGCCCGGCGCTCGGCGCGAGCCCGATGAGCGTCAGCCATGGACACGATGGAAGATCGCACGCGGACAGCGGGAGAAAGACTCCGACGCACCCCTACCTGGCGCGCCAAATGTCGGATTTCGGGTTCCGGCAGACTCTTGAGGTTCGAACACTGGGGTGCACAAGGAGATCTCTACCCTACCGATCTACGTTCGATCTCCTCGTGCGAACTAAGATGGAAAAGATGAACAACACAAGGGACACGAGGTTTATACTGGTTCGGGCCACCATTGTGGTGTAATACCCTACTCCAGTGTGTGGTGTGGTGGATTGCCTCAGGGGCTGATGATGAACAGTACAAGGGAAGAACAGCCCCGCGAGAGGTGTTCTTGAGCTGGTGCGATGAACTGCTGGGTGAGTTCGATCGCCTCTTTCTCTCTCTATCCTTGCCTCTCTTTTTTATGCCTCTACTCTGTGGTGGCTAGTCCTATTTATAGAGGCCCTGGGCCTCTCCCCCAAAATAATGAGCGGGAAGGGCGCCAACAATTGTCCATTTCAAAGGGGAACATCTAGTACAAGTTATCCTGACCAAAGTTAGTCTTTGGCTGCCAAAAGCGCTGGTGATGACGCAGTCTTGGGCTCCATGATGACCTCCGTCCTGCCGCTAGGCTGGTCTTGGTCTCGTTGCACCGGAATGGTAACCTTTGCCTGATGCCTTGGCCTGTGCTTGCCCCCTTTGCATCGAAAGGGAGACAAGGACACCGCGCAGGCCGGGGCCCGCCTGGCGCCCTCCTGGCCTCGATCGTCATGGCTTGCGTCATGGGCTCCTCGCGAGGTACCCTTGCATTGATCTCTCCGCCTCCTCACGAGCCTGCCTGATGAGGATGCCTTTGAGGAAGCTTCCTGTCGTCCGCACCGCGAGGCTTGGCCCCTCGCGAGGGTCTTGAGCTTGAGCTTGATGAATGTGGGCCGCGTTGGGCCCCACTTGAGCCATGCCGCAGGCCGCAGGCAGGCAAGTCTGTGAACCCCCGTTCCCAGAACGCCGACACAAATCTCAAAACAACAGTGGTTCTCCTTTGTTCTAGAATCTTCCGTATCATAACTGCACAAACTTTTTTCTAGTTGAATTGCCATTATTTGTTTTTACTTTATGCTTTACAACGCACAATTCCATGAATCATTAATAGATTAAGGGCGTCTTTGATTCAAAGGATTCTCGAAGGAATTTTGGAGGATTCTAATCCTTAGGAACTTTTCGTATCTTGGTTGTTTGATTCATAGGATTGTAAACCATAGGAATTTTTCCATATGATTCATTTGCACTAGATTTGATAGGAAACATCCCATCCACTCAAACCTCTTTGAAAGAATTCCACGTTTTTTCTATGCACAATCAAACACTCGTACCATCCTGTAGGATTCAAGACGACATTCCTGTCTAATCCTAGGTTCTTCCTATTCCCACGTTTTGGAAATCCTGCGAATCAACGAGGCCCTAGGTTTTTTATAAAAACTAATTGATTTTGAATGAGATGAACTATAAGAATTAAACGAAGGTCTACATCAGGCCTATATGACTCAGAGCTTACATTCTACAATGTGGTATTTATTTGTAATTTGGTTGCAAAATCTGACGCGTGCAATGCACGTGTACCTTACTAGTACTTCGAGTATGTGCAAAACACAATGGTACGCTACACAGTGTCTCTCTTACAGTTCATGAAGTCACGTGGCACATGTGGAGGCGTTGTCGCGGCATCCTTGTGTGGATTGATCAAAGTGACGCGCTGCTGGTTCCAGAAGAATGTACTCGTCCTCCCTGAGCCGCACTAGCGGTACATGCACGAAGTGAAGATGTGCACGCACGCCACGCACGCACTCATTCCCTCGCACGCACACGCGGGTACACATGTGGATGCAATTTTGTACCAAGATCCACCCCATGTGATAATTTGATGCGTGTAAAGTCCATCACTTCATTGATGGTCAATTAATATAGCACATGCAAATTGAGTGGACGTGAGGGCGGAAGAAAGACATTACTACTCCACTGCACGCATGCGAGTAGTTAAATCATCCGTTGCTAGTAGTACTTCCATTGGTCTCCTTCGTATTTTGTGCCAATTTTTGACAGTAACATAATATTTATGCATCTAAGCAGTGTAGTCTACTTGAAATTTATGTTCCACTAAACTCATCGGGAGCCGTTTCGGGCCCGAAACCAAAAACCATCAATTAATCTTTACCTTGTTCCCATCACATTCGAAAGTACTAGTGCTACAATTAAGTGCAAGCATGCTCACAGCTACCAGTACGTACCAAACCTGAATGTGTTCCCACTATGCAGGTTTTAGTACTAGTGCTACTACTTAGGTTATAAAAAGGGGAACTACCTAACCAAAAATTACTCTACCTTCCTCCTCATAAGTCCTCCTTCTTCGTCCGTCCTTGCCATGGCCAGTGTGCAGAGCTCTAGGTCGAGAACTACTCGTAAAATGGGAGCGGCAACCAAGGCTGCAGAAAAAAGAGAGGGCTCGCCGCCATGCAGAGACCTCGAAAGATCTCTCACGGGCAGGCGATGGCTCTGAGGAGCGCCCTAGATGCGGAGGTGAACATGCTGAGCTGGCGGCGCTGGAGTCGTTATCCCTCGATGGCATGCCCGATCAGCTCAATAAGCACCTCAATAAGCAGAAGGAGTTCATCCACGGCTTGGTGGAGCTGCTGAAGGAGAGCCTCGACGACATGCCCACTGAGCTCAATGAGTAGGGGGAGTTGACCGCTGGCTTGGTGATGCTGCTGAAGAAGAGCATTGCCTCGCAGAAGAAGGCGGCCAGCGAAATCCTACAACTTCAAGAGGACAAGGCGAAGCTCTGCCACGAGCTCGACCTGCTGAAGGAGGAGAACGCCGGCTGGAAGAAGCTGCATGAGAATAGTAGTTCCTCGATGAAGATGTTGCAGGCCCTCGTCATGGAAAAGAAGGAGGAGTTGGCAAAGCTCCGCATCAAGCACCCGGCTGCTGTCAAGGTACGTAATGCGGTCAGGGAACAGATGATGAAGGCTCGCGTCGAGAAATCCTGCGTTATGGACAGAATGATGAAGATGGCGGAGGAGAGGCGCAAGGAGATGGAGGTCGTGGAGGCGATGAAGAAGCAGTTACGACTCCGCGGCCAGCAACCCTTCATGTAGTGAGAGCAGCGCCCCAGACTTGTGTGTGTGTCTTCCTTCTTTTTTTGGGGTGATAATCCTCCTTCTTCTTTTGCTCCTGTGTTTCTTATTTTTCTTCGGGTGTTTCGCCGCACGCGTCACCTTCTCTGCGAGCCATGAATAGAACAATGGTAAAAATGAGATGACTAGCAAATTAGATCATTCTTTATCGCCAATAGAACAATGCCTCTTGCTAGTAATATATAATAAGAGTAGAGAGTAGAGGATATGGCACTGGTCTGCCATGTTTCATGCTCCTCTGTCATACTCCAGTGGAAAACTTGAGTATACCGCACGGTTCTTTGCTCCTCCTCAGGTTGTCGGCACATTTATACGAGCAGTCAAATCACAAGGTCCCGCCTTCCAGCAGTAACGAGCCTTCAAATCACAAAGGCCCTCGCCTCTCGTTAAAAGGACCAAGCTAGACTGCCCCGCCCTCCATCCTTTTAAAAAAAGTATACATTTGTACAGTAGTAGTAACGATGGATTGCGCCATGGAGCAAAACTATGCATATACTATATGACACTACCCACTATGAAGGTACTAGTAACATAGACTAGTAACTGGTCTATGTTACTCTCCACTATGACCAGCCAAAGTCGACGCACGGATACCAACGAGGGCCTGGTTGTGTCTATACTTGGACAACTCACCCAACTACATGCGCACTAGGCAGACGAAGCTCGTGTCGTGTTGGTGTCGTGTGCGGCCCGCCCATTAACTAAAACCTCGCGCCTCCATCTTAGCCTCCGTGTTTAAAACATCTCAATCTCAAGGCCAAGGAGATGAAGCTCGTGTCGTGTTGGTGCTGTGTGCGGCCCACACATTAACCAAAACCTCGCGCCTCCATCTTAGCCTCCGCGTTTCAAACATCTCAATCTCAAGGCCAAGGAGCAACGTGAAACCTATGATAGAGCCAATTGGATGGTTGAGAACACTACAATTTGTAGCTACAGATGCGTGTGTGAGAGAGGACGAGTGCGTGTGTGCACCTCTTCTCAGAGTACAACTGTATGTAGGTGCCATCGACCTAGGGAGCAGTGATGGTGCATGCGAGAAGTCCCGAGAGATAGGTGTAATGCGTCTGAAAAAAAGACTAGTCTATAGCTCGCCACGAGGCTATTCCTGTCGAACGCCAAGCGTAAGATATGTATCCGACGGTGCCAGTTTTTTCACGTACACAGCAGTAGAAAAAGAACTAGTACCATGGCATATGCTACACCACGGCCGAGAAAACGTGCCGACGTTACGCCATCCGGGAATAGTGCCGCACTTCGAAACTAGAACGGTCAATAAATTTTGAGCGTGTCTCGTCACATTCCAAATTACTACTACTACCACGCTATATTTAACTGCAAACCTGTTCACAGCGATCACAACCTAAACGTTTTCCCACTTAGGAGCGTTTTAGTAGTACTCGGTTATAAATACTACTATGCTAAGATGATTGCACATTCCTCCTCAACTCCTCATCCACAAAAAACAATCAAGTCAATCAAGCCATAGCCAGCGTGAGTTCTGGGTCGAGAGATTTCCACCAGGGAAAGGTGAGCATGGAAGAGGAAGCACGAGAGATGTCTCGCCTCGCCGTGAAAGCAAACGACATGTCCAGCCGCGCAGCAGTAGCAGCTGATACGTCTCCAACGTATCTATAATTTTTCATTGTTCCATGCTATATTATATTCTCTTTTGGATGTTTAATGGGCTTTATTATACACTTTTTTATTATTATTGGGACTAACCTATTAGCCAAAGGCCCAACCCAAATTGCTGTTTTTTTGCCTATTTCAGTGTTTCGCAGAAAAAGAATATCAAACGGAGTCCAAACGGAATGTGACCTTCGGGAACGTGATTTTCGGAACAAACGTGATCCAGAGGACTTGGAGTCTACGTCAAGAAATCAATGAGGAGAGCACGAGGCAGGGGGGCGCGCCTACACCCTCATGCGCGCCCTCCACCCTCGTGGGGCCCATGTTGCTCTACCGACGTACTTCTTCCTCCTATATATACCTACGTACCCCCAAACCATCAGAGGCATCCATGAAAACCTAATTCCACCGCCGCAACCTTCTGTACCCATGAGATCCCATCATGGGGCCTTTTCCGGCGTCCTGCCGGAGGGGGCATTGATCACGGAGGGCTTGTACATCAACAGCATAGCCTCTCCGATGATGTGTGAGTAGTTTACCTCAGACCTTCGGGTCCATAGTTATAAGCTAGATGGCTTCTTCTCTCTCTTTGGATCTCAATACAAAGTTCTCCATGATTCTCGTGGAGATCTATTCGATGCAATCTTCTTTTGCGGTGTGTTTATCGGCACCGATGAATTGTGGGTTTATGATCAAGTTTATCTATGAACAATATTTGAATCTTCTGTGATGATACGTGTGATCATAAACCCACATAATTATCAATGAACAATATTTAATTCTTTTATGTGGGTTTATGATCAAGTCTCTTCAAATAATCAGTTTAGTTTGGCCTACTAGATTGATCTTTCTTGCAATGGGAGAAGTGCTTAGCTTTGGGTTCAATCTTGCGGTGTCCTTTCCCAGTGACAGCAGGGGCAGCAAGGCACGTATTGTATTGTTGCCATTGAGGATAACAAGATGCACTACAAAAAAATACACTTCCGTGATGATACGTGTTTGTCACACTAGGTCGCTTTTTTTGTCATGCATGTACATCCATGACAAATTTATGACAGAATCAAGATAGTCATACCTGTGCTGTCATAGAAGTGTTCCATGACATTACCAAAAT
Source organism: Triticum dicoccoides (assembly GCF_002162155.2). Taxonomy (NCBI): domain Eukaryota; kingdom Viridiplantae; phylum Streptophyta; class Magnoliopsida; order Poales; family Poaceae; genus Triticum; species Triticum dicoccoides. The sequence goes on along the minus strand of NC_041380.1, from coordinate 449,915,602 downwards.
TATCATCACGGAAGTGTCCACTTCCATGACGATAAATCGCGCGTCACAAAAGTGCTTTCGTCAAGGGTGACCGACACGTGGCATCCACCGTAATGGAACGCCGTTAAGCTATCGGGTCGGGTTCTGGATTCGATAACCCGTTAACAGCCCCGACCAATGGGAAATTTCCACGTGTAAAATTCTTATTGGCCAGACGAAACATGTGTCAGCTCGTCAGTGGGTCAGATAGGCGCCTATGATATGTCGACACGTGGCACGACCCAACAGAGGCCCATTCCTGTGAAAAGGTCGGCCCATGGAAAGCCTGTTAACGTCATGTTCGAATATAGCCCATTTACAGCCCGCTAACCCAAGGCCCGTTACGCCCTATCCGAATTAGGCCCAGTAGCGTCATTTGGGCCATCCAATATGATTCCAGCCCGTTTTCACTTCTGGCCCATGTATGGCCCATGACGTCTTTCGGCCCATATGAGGCCCTATGTAACTCTTGGCCTACTAACGACCCGTGGTGAAACTGGCCCGTAATGAACAGTGTATCACTTTACACCCATTAACGGCCCGTGGTGAAACTGGCCTGTAATGAACAGTGTATCACTTTATACCCATTAACGGCACGTTATTCCGTGGGGCCGTTTCCGGCCCATGTTATCTTTTAGCCTTCTCAGAGCCCATTTATTCTTGGGCTCATTTCCAGCATTCGTTAACTTACGGCCTGTTACTGTCATTTTTTGCTTGTGGGCCAAATTCAGCCCGTGGTTACAGTCGGCCCGTTTGTGGTCCGTTAATACGTTGGGCCGATTTCATAGCGTCATCAAATACGGCCTATTAACGATGGCCCGTTATGGTCGGCCCATGAACGGACGATTCCAACTCTAGCCCGTTTACGGCCATAATGCGGTCTGTTTGGCCCATGTTTGGCCAATCGATCATACGGCCCGTATAAGGCCCATTGATGATACGACCCGTAGAAGGACCATTGTTTCTATGGCCCGTAGAAGGCCCACTACTTCTACGGCCCGTAGAAGGCCCACTGTTTATATGTCCCGTAGAAGGCCCACAGTTTCTACGGCCCGTAGGAGGCCCAGTGTCACTACAGTAAATATTAGCCCATGGTTATTGTGGCCTAGTTTTAAAAAATAGGTTATTGCAGCCACTAGCAAATCGCAGAAAAAGAACTGCACTGACTACAAGCAAACAAATAAACAAGACAACAAGGAAATAAATAAGCAAGCAACTTACACTAGGCTATAACGGCTATTACACATATTGCATCCACTGGGCATCAAAGTTCGCCACCAGTGCAAATATAGGGAACACAGCAGCATATAAACGCCGTAGCAAAACAAGTCCAGAACTCAAACCACTTCAGAAGAGCTCAAGAAACAATATCTTGGGTACCCATAATGCTGGCAAGATGCTTAGCAAGCTTATTAACTTTCTCTTGTTTGGCGCTTAAGTCCTCCAGCGCTTGCTGTTGCACCAGAAAGTATGCATCTGAATTCTGCAGGGACTTCCTCAGTCCTTCAGCTTCCTGTCACATAACATCTGATCGATGTCTTTCAACTTGAAGTTGAGACTCAAGAAGCCGAACTGATTCAGGAAATGAGTTCAAAGAGCTAGTGCCAGCAGTGGTAGCCAGTAACTCGAACACTACATCAAGACAAGACTTTGGGATTGTCTCAGTGTCTTCAATATAGTTTTTATCAGCTTTCTTGGAGACCAACAGGGATGTCTCACTATCTTGAACCTTATCTGCATTACTTCCTTTATCATCGCATAACAGGGTACCCTTCTCCAATATTTTATCCGCGTTCTAAAAGAGAAACAAACAAACACATCTCAGGTTTACAATGTAGTATATGAAACTCATTTTGGTAAACCAGTTCAGTAGTAAGGTGGACAGGATAATAGCATGAAACAAACATATATCTATGTAGTATGGTCACTGTATGGTCTATATCATTCTAGTTTATGTTGCCAAATCAAGAAAGATACAGTTTGAATCATCTCTATTTAAGACAAAGCAGCATAGACAGAATATAAGTGTGGGAAACTACACAGCAATAACAACACTTGTAATGTGCAAGGCATGAGAACATAACTGTTTATTCAATTGAAACTGAAATCAACATAGAGCAAGTTACAACAGCAAACAGCCAAACACGTTGAAGAAATAGGTTTAAAACATACCTGTTGCGCCATTGGAGTTTCAATTGCATCCTTCAAATTTGAAATTAGTTGGTATCAGTAAAACAGTGATGCAAGGGCAAAGTAGTATGAACCATAGCTACGGAACCTAACCTGAGAACAATTCTTCTTCTGCTTTAAGCGTTGACTTCAGGTTCGGAGTGGTGGTCCTCGTGATTTGGGCACTGCAGTTGCCTTACTAACTGCTCGTGTTTGGGTGCTCTGTGGTGGAGACGGTGCTGTGTCAACGGGAACTGGGTGTCTATCTACTGGGGTTGGGGTTAGAAGGGGTGTAGCTGGTTCTCTGTCCAACTGGGTAGGGGTACAATCTGCATGAGTGTGGGTTATGTGTGGTGGGGCTGGTTCTTGGGCAAGTAGGACCGTGGTTCTATCTGCATCAACAGGTAGCACAATCTTTTTCTGAAGACCGTGTTTTTACTCCCACAGATACTGCCATCACTCCCTCCAATTGAAATGGCTGATAAACAAGAAAAGTAATTGAATGTACATACATTGTAAGATAGACAGGTGCAATGGATAGAAGGGAAGAAAATAGGGCATGAAATAATTCACATTTATGCTGTCTAAGCAAACAGAATAGCAGGAAATAATTTCACATATATGATGGCTAATTAAACAGGATAGCATGACACAATTTCACATGTATGATGGCTAACTAAAGAGGATAGAATGACATACTTCAAAATATGATGACTATGTAAACAGGATGACATGATATAACTATACGATGTGTCTATTAAAGTGGTTGGCATGCCATAAATCACAAACATGCCGTTGATGGAAACATGATGGCATGATATAATTCACGGATAGAATGACATAATTTAAATATGATGACTATGTAAACAGGATGAGATGATATAACTATAGTATGTCTTTAGAAAATAGGTTGGCATGCCATAATTCAGATACATGTTGTCTATGTAAACATCATGGTATGACATAATTCAAATATATGATTTATATACTAAGGTAGTGAGCAGAGGCAATCGCATATATGATGTGTCAACTAAGGAGATGGCATTCAATATTGTGTATATGATGTAAAAACTAAGCATTGCAATACAACATATGCATTATATGAGTAATATAACCCTGCCAAGTTTGAGCATACACCTCAGGGGGATAATAGGACTGGTCATCTGCCTCTGAATCCTCCTCTGAAGAGCTATCTGTAACCAGTAAGATATCTGCTTCAGCAGGTAGCATTGTCTCCTCTAAAGACCTTGTTTTCACTCCAGATTTCTCCATCACCAATTCAAATGGCTGATGCACAGGAAGAGCAGGTGAATATACAAACATTGTAGACAAAAGCAATGAGAAATACAAAAAAAGGATGGCATGATATAATTCACATATATGACGCTTGCCTAAACAACATGGCATTGCATAATTCACATACATAATGTCTTGCAACAAGATAACATTGCATAATTCACATATATAATGTCTTGCAACAAGATGGCATTGCATAATTCACATATATGGTAATTAGACACTAAACAGGTGGCATTCACGCAAAGCATGTCTAAACTAAGAAAATGACATAGCAATGCAAGATACCATACGCACGATATGAGCAACATAACCCTGCCAAGTTAGGGCATGCACCTCGGGGGGGGGGGGAAATATGACTGGTCATCTGTCTCTGAATCCTCCTGTGAGGAGCTATCGGTAACCAGCAAGACATGCGCTTCATCAGATAGCATTGTCTACTCTGAAGACCTTGTTTCCACTCCAGATTTTTCCATGACCGTGCCAAATGGCTGATGCATAGGAAGAGTAATTGAATGTACTAAAATTGTTGACAAATTTAACATGTAATAAAAAATGATGGCATGATATAATTCACATATAAGATGACTGGCTAACCTGGGTGGCATTGCAAAATTCACATATATGATGCCTGGCTAGACAAGATGGCATTGCATGATTCACATATACGATAAAGAAACTAAACAGATGGCATTGACACAAAGCATGTCTAAACTAAGCAATGCTAGGCACCATATGCATGATATTACCAACATCAGCATGCCAAGTTAGAGCGAAGACCTCATGGGGTAAATAGGAGTGGTCTTCTCCTTCTGAATCCCCCTCATAACAGTTATCTTCCTCTTGATTACGATCCGAAAATGGGTGGAGGGGGGGCTGCCTTTGCTCCCACCATGGAACGACGTCTGCATGAAATTTTATTGCCATGCAAGGCTCGTCTCTTTTGCTCTACATGGTCAGTTCCATTGTGTACAATAACTGGCATGCATAGGAATAAAACATAGTGAGATTATGTATGGAGTGCATGCACAAATCCAGAGTGATGGTAGCTAACTGTGGATAGACCCAAAACCAATGATAGCAGGCAGATAATAGCTTTAGTTAAAAAATACAGATAATGGCTCCTTTAATGTTTGTTTGCACCCAACATGAAACTCATAGTAGACACCGGAGATTAACCAGATAGTACTGATTGCTGCCCCAATATGTACCCCACAACCATTTAAAAACTCAAGTTTCAGCATTAGTTTGGACCTGACTCGGAGTCTAATAGGTGAACACGACGATAATGTAGCATGTCATCATATTAAGCGATGCATAACGTAAGCAAACACGGAAGAGTGTGACCTCTCTTGCGGACCCGTGTAGTCCTCAAGGTCATCTGCTCAGTTGATGATGGTAATGCAGTTGCCGTGGCTGCCGGCGGCGGGGAAGAAGATCTGAGGCGGGGAAAGACAGTCTGGAGAGCGGATCCCTGCTGTGGTGAACCCTTCCGTCGTTGGAGCAGCTGAGCTGGGGTGGAACACAACACCGCAGGAGCAGGACAAACCACACAAGGTTTTCTTTGACACATATCTGTAACAGAAGTAATTGAGTAAGGGCTTGTTTGAATTTGAGGATTCTAACAATGCAAGGATAGGAAATAGACCGGAATAGGATAGGAATGCATGTGCAAAATAGAGAATTTAAAAACACAGGATTTCTGCCAATCTGGGTGTTTGATTCACAACAATTGGAAGATCACAGGATGCAAAAAAGCATGGTGAGATTAAGTCAAACCACAAGAAAATGTACAGTTATAATGCTATTATGCTACTATCTCTTAGTCTTGTGCTTGATGAATAGGAATATGAAAAGGAGGAGAAGTGGAAATTAGAATTCCTACGGTTTTTCTTTCAAGGAGACACTAAAGGAACAAATCCTACAGTTTTCCTTTGCTCCATTCCTTTGCACCAAATTCATGAAAAGTAGTACCATAGGAAACTTTCCAATTCCGATGTTTTTCATTCACTTTTCCTTTCAAGCACTCGCGATTCTAGTAGGTAGGCTTGAGCAAGGAAAATCCTACACTAAAAAAATGTTTTTGTGCTACTTCTATTACTTTGGACCCAGGCCACTACCATACTAGCTCAACTCCCAGGCCCATCGACAAATGCACAGCTGAAACGCGCAGAGATAAATAATGATGGCATTCAAGAGAGTCCATCACGGATAGCTAAGTTGCCTGATACCTCACTGCTTGTCATATAGTAGGATAAAATAATCGTATTTCCCGTTACTACGAGTGCTCAGTGGACAATATATATAACATGTAGAGTAAAAAAGAGATGCAACAAGTGTAGAACCTCTTTGGCGAAGCCATGTCAATCTCAGCGTGATTGGGTTGGCCGGTGAGGATGCTCCGGCTGACTTGGCTGTCGGAGGAGGGGAAGAAGATCTTAGGCGTCTGGAGATGGAGCCCGAGGTACTGCTCCTCTGTGATGGAGGGTTTCATCGTTGGAGCAGCTCCGGTGAGTTGTACGACGCCGAGGCTGAAGCAGGACAAGAGAGACAACGAACAACGTTAACCTGAGTGGAATTCTAATAGCATCTCCAATACATGACGTAAAATACATAACCACAAAGTGCTAGATGTAAAATACATCAGCCGCTCATCTCTGAACTTAACTGTCGAAACTCAATTTAACTATCGAAACTGAACTTAACTGTCAAAACTGAACTTAACTGTCAAAACTGAACTTAACTGTTGAAACTGAATTATGCTGTCGAAACTGAATTATGTTGTCGAAACTGAACGCACTAGCAAGGTGAGGCTACACGTCGGTCGACTGACTTTTTCATCTCTGGTCAGTCGATTTTGCAGCCATTGGATACGAAATCAAGGGCCTGCGGTTCATCTTCAACCTCTACCCCCTGAGCCGGCCAAACAGCAGCCCCCCGCTGCCCGCGGCCGGCGGTGCGCCGCCCTGCCCGCCCCGAAAACACTCCACACCGCCGGTCCGCCGCCGCCCCGGCCATCCCTCCAGGCCCCCCCGTGCCGAGCTTTTTCTCCGGCGATCCCCACGCCACCACCCCGCCAACGCCCCGCCACCACCGGCGACCACCACCCCCATCCCGAAACCTAAGATAGATAGT
>NC_041380.1:449884785-449908706 GCF_002162155.2 Triticum dicoccoides | reverse complement strand
GGTTCTTCCTTCACCCCGGCGAGCCCCCCACCCCCTAAAAATCGACTGACCCAAAAGTCGATTCAGTCGACTGAAGTGTAGCTAAATCGGAGCAGCATCGCAAGCAAGAGCAAGAGCTAGAGCAGCAGCGCGAGCAAGAGCAATAGGAAGAGCAGAGCAGGCAGGGGACCGAGCGCAAGAGCAGAGCAGCAGCGCGAGCGAGAGCTAAAGCAGCAGTAGGTCCTATTGATGTGGACGTCGCCGCCGATGGAGCGACGCCGTGGAGGAAGTGGTCGGTGACGCCGCCATGGATGGAGTCGCGCCGTGTCGGCTCCGGACCGAGCGCCGGCAGCACCGTGAGATCGAATCAAGAAGAAAATGTGGCGATTAGTGTACAACCTCGTTGGTGGCGTCGATTAGGCCGCAGCTCCATCCGAGGAAACGGTGATGATGATGCTCTTCCGGTGGTGTAGGTGAAGTCGGCAGTGTGGGAATGGAGGTGGCGCGAAAGACGAGGGGAACGTCGGGGCAGCTCCTTGCAGGTGGAGGACGGGGCGGCTGAACCGGTGGGACGATGAGATCGACGACGGATCCTCATCCGATACGGTCGATGAGGGACGTCGAGGTGTTTCTATGAACGACGTCGTCGGGGAAGAGGATCCGGCTGGGTGGCGGACAGAGAAGGTGTGGGGTTTCGTCGCGGGTTTTCGCGGCCTCGGTGTACGAATGGGTGGGCAGATGGGATGGCAGTGGGGAACCATGGCTTAGAGATGCGCTTGTCCGAAATGTGGGGTAAGTTACAAAAGTACCACCACCGATTTGAGGCGGTTCTTTCGGTTCAGGGGTACCACGGGCATTTCGCGTGTCGGGATTTCACAGGAGGTGGGAGTTTTCGCGCGCGTTGTAATTTCGGAATAGCAAGGCACGGGTTGAGATGGAGGGAGTTGTCGGAGCACAACGAGACAAAGATATATCTTAAATATTTCGGGTGAACAAGGCGCGGGTTGAAGAGGCGGGAGTTTCGCAGCACGATAGACAGAGACGCTAGCTTGAATTTTCGGCATAACAAGGCGCGGCTTGAAATTTTGGAAGAACAAGCTTAACGTGTACCCAAAAAAAAGACAATTTGCACCTCAACGTGCACAACACACACACAAACACCATTTATACTAGAGTAAGGTACACGTGCATTGCACGCATGAGATTTGGCAACCAAATTATGAATAAATACCACATTATAGCATGCAAGCTTTGAGTCATATATGCATGATGTAGATGTTCGTTTAATTCTTATAGTTCATTTCATTCAAAATCATCTAGTTTTATAAGAAAGCTAATCTATTTTAAGATTCTTGGAATTGTGCGTCGTAAGACATAAAGTAAAAACAAATAATGGCAAATCATGTAGAAAAACATTTGGGCAATTCTGATACGGAAGATTCTAGAACAAATAAGAAGTGCTTGTGTTTTGATTTTTGTGCATTATGCTTAAGTTCAACCATGGAGTCTTCTAGATTATACATGTGGCGAAATCTGGTGGAATCTAGATGATATCCAACGACCAGTAGTGCACAAATTTGCCATCTTGGGACCATCGGATTCGCCTCATCCAACGGCCATCTTTCAAAGTTAAAGTTACCCGCACACAATATAAAACAAAATATAATATAATATATATAGGGGTATAGATATAGATATGTGATGCAAAAGCCGCCCATCATCTCCAATTAGAATAGTGTGTCCATGCACGAATTCGACGTGGCCAAATGATGTCTGCCATCGGTATCTCAAATTCAAATCAGTCTGACCTTGTTCAATGTGTATACATTACAACATGCTCGTTTCCAAACCACACCGCGCAGATCTCCGTTATATTCATGCATGCATGGGTTTCAAACATCAGGATCTCTTATTCAAATATTTGAATTCAACTTTACATTGATTGTGACCTCACCTATTCAACTATTCTTTTACACCCACATAGTAGTCTTCTCTTTATAATTGTACCACTAACTTTCTCTCATGCATGCATGCACACAGACTACCAGTCAGCATTATCCATCGCACGCATGCAATCTTCTTCTTCAGGTCGGCTCCCATGAAGGCACACACCAACACACATCCCCCTCTCCATCCTCTCGGGCATTTTTTATCTCTCACGCGTGCATGCGCAACGATTGATGTTCCTCTATGTATGTGTGTATATAGCTAGGTCTTTCATAGTTTTCCACACAAATCGATCAATCGATATATCCAGTGAGGTCTCACCCTCTTTCCCACGTCCACATCGATCAATCTATACCTCTCTATATAGGATTAACATATATAGCTAATACACCCACATTAATTATGTATCCAACGTCCCCCTCTCATCATCCATGCCTTCCGCTTCATCTCTTAGACGCGTGCACAATGGCGAAGACAGGGGGAAGTAAGGGCCCTGCCCCCTCACCCCCTAACATCACTATATATCAAGGCTAATATGAATGTGATCATTAGACAATTACTGCTAAAAATGGTTTAAGTTCATGAATTGACCCTCCTCGTAAAGGATTGGCAATGCTTGGCCCCCTAGCTCATTTATTTTTCATGGCTCCGCCACTGCACGCATCAGCGCACGTGTTCGCCCCCTCTCTCTAAATATCGATCTCGCATTTGTGCATTCCTTCATAGTCTCCCTCCACTCGGCCCCTCGCATCATCTTCTAGCCCTCCACCGGATTTCGCCACAAGTACAATCTAGCAGACTCCATGGTTGAACTTAAGCATAATGCACAAACCTCAAAACAATAGTGGTTCTCTTTTGTTCTAGAATCTTCCGTATCATCATTGCCCAAACTTTTTTTCTAGTTGAATTGCCATTATTTGTTTTTACTTTATGCTTTACAACGCACAATTCCACGAATCATAAAATAGATTAAGGGCTTCTTTGATTCAAAGGATTCTCAAAGGAATTTTGGAGGATTCTAATCATTAGGAATTTTTCCTATCTTGGTTGTTTGATTCGTAGGATTGTAAACCATAGGAATTTTTCCATATGATTCATTTGCACTAGATTTCATAGGAAACATCCCATCCACTCAAACCTCTTTGAAAGAATTCTGCGTTTTTTCTATGCACAATCAAACACTCGTACAATCCTGTAGGATTCAAGATGACATTCCACTATAATCCCATGTTTTCCTATTCCCGCATTCTTAGCTTTTTTATAAAAACTACTCCCTCTGTAAAAAATATAAGAGCGTTTATATCACTACTTTAGTGATCTAAACGTTCTTATATTTCTTTACGGAGGGAGTAATTGATTTTGAATGAGATGAACTATAAGAATTAAACGAAGGGCTTCATCAGGCATATATGACTCAGAGCTTACATGCTATAGTGTGGTATTTATTAATAATTTGGTTGCAAAATCTGATGCGTGCAATGCACGTGTACCTTACTAGTACTTCGAGTTTGTGCAAAATACGTAAATTAGAATAACAATGGCACGCTACACAGTGTCTCTCTTATAGTTCATGAAGCCACGTGGCACATGTGTAGGCGTTGTCGCGACCTCATTGCGTGGATTGATCACAGTGACGTGCTGCTGGTTCCAGAAGAATGTACTCGTCCTCCCTGAGCCATACTGGCGGTACATGCACAAAGCGAAGATGTGCACGCACACCATGCACGCACTCATTCCTCGCACGCACACATGGGTACTCGAGTGGACGCAATTTTGTACCAAGATCCACCCCATGTGATAATTTGACGCGTGTAAAGTCGTTCACCTCATTGATGGTCAATTAATACAGCGCATGCAAATTGAGTGGACGTGAGGGCGGAAGAAAGACATTATTACTCCACTGCGCTCATACGAGTAGTTAAATCGTGGGTTGCTAGTAGTACTTCCATTGGTCTCCTTTGTATTTTGTGCCAATTTTTGACAGTAACATAATATTTACGCATTTGAGCAGTGTAGTACTTGAAATTTATGTTCCACTAAACTCATCGGGAGCCGTTTCGGGCCTCGAAACCAAAACCATCAACTAATCTTTACCTTGTTCCCATCACATACGAAAGCCTGCTCACACCTACTAGTAGTACATACCAAACCTGAACGAGTTCCCACTATGCAGGTATTAGTACTAGTGCTAGTACTTAGGTTATAAAAAGGGGAACTACCTAATCGAAAATCACTCTACCTTTCTCCTCATAAGTTCTTCTTCTTCGTCCGTCGTTGCCATGGCCGGTGAGCAGAGCTCCAGGTCGAGAACTACTCGTAACAAGGGAGCGGCAACCAAGGCTGCGAAAAAAAGGAGAGGGCTCGCCGCCACGCAGGGACCTCGAAAGATCTCTCACGGGCAGGTGATGGCTCCCAGGAGCGCCCTAGCCGCGGAGGCGAACATGCCGAGCCGGCGGAGCTGGAGTCGTTATCCCTCGACGGCATGCCCGATCAGCTCAATAAGCAGAAGGAGTTCATCCAAGGCTTGACGGAGTTGCTGAAGGAGAGCCTCGACGACATGCCCACTGAGCTCAATCAGCAGGGGGAGTTGACCGCCGGCTTGGTGATGCTGCTGAAGAAGAGCATTGCCTCGGAGAAGAAGGCGACTGGTGAAATCCAGCGACTTCGGGAGGACAATGCGAAGCTCTGCCACGAGATCGACCTGTTGAAGGAGAAGAACGCCAGCTGGAAGAAGCTGCATGGGAATAGTAGTTCGTCGATGAAGATGCTGCAGGCCCTCGCCATGGAACAGAAGGAAGAGTTGGCGAAGCTCCGCATCGAGCACCGGGCTGCTGTCAAGGTACATAATATGGCCGTGGAACAGATGATGAATGCTCGCGTCGAGAAATGCCGCGTCATGGACAGAATGATGAAGATGGCGGAGGAGACGCACAAGGAGATGGAGGTCGTGGAGGCGATGAAGAAGCAGTTACGACTCCGCGGTGAATTAGATCATTTGGGGTGATAATCTTCCTTCTTCTTTTGCTCCTGTGTTTCATCTTTTGCTTTGGGTGTTTCGCCGCACGTGTCACGTTCTCTGCGAGGCATGAATAGAACAATGTTTTTTTTGAGGGAATGAATAGAACAATGCTAAAAATGGGATGACTAGCAAATTAGATCATTTTTTATTGCCATATGGCACTGGGCTGCCGTGTTTCATGCTCCTCCATCGCAATACTACTCCAGTGGGAAACTTGAGTATACCGCACGGTTGTTTGCTCCTCCTCGATTAGGTCGTCGGCGCATTTATACGAGCAGTCAAATCACAAGGTCCCGCCTTCCAGCAGTAATGAGCCGTCAAATCACAAAGGCCCTCGCCTCTCGTGAAACCGACCAAGCTAGACTGCCCCGCCCTCTAGCCTTTTAAAAAATGTATACTTTTGTACAACAGTAGTATCGATGGATTGCGCCATGGAGCAAAACTTGAAATTAAAAAAAAGGTGGTACATATAGAGAGTGCTCTTCGCCAAATTATGCATATAGTACAATTAAAAAGGCTAGTCACAATAATGGTGTCCAGCACAACCCACCCCTCAAATAAAACTAAGAGGGTGCTTGGATATGTTTTGTCACATGACTAAAAGTAGTGGGACTAAAACATGCTTGCCTCACCCATGCTTGGATCCAAATACTAAAAAGGCTAAAATCAAGTTAATGAGCATTTATTATCCTCCAAAACCTCCAATCCAGAACTCGCCTGTGTTAAAGGAGAGGAGTTAAATTAGTAGAGAGAGGACAAATCCACATTTTAGTAGGGGTACCCCTGACTAAAAAAATTTAGTCTCAAGACTAGTTTTAGCCCCTCTTTAGTCAGGGGTGCTTGGAACTTTAGCCTCTTAAAGAGACTATTTTTAGTCAGACTAAAATAAGTTTCTTGGATCCAAGCACCCTCTAAGCATCCTGGAATTCTTTGACAAAACTAAGCACCCTGAAATTCTTTGACAACTAAACTGCTGGCTATATGATGTTGGCCATATATATTGTACGTATATAATGTGAAGAAACGAGTGGTAGTACTATACCAACTAAAAGATGAAATGTAAGAAATACTAGTATGTACGTACTGAAAAGTTAAATTAACGAGAAGAAACATAACATAGTTCTGCTGGGGGCTTAGCACAACACACCCCTCAAACTAAATTAAGCACACCTGAAATTAAACTTTGCAACTATTCCGGTAGACACTGCATTAGAACCACCATGAGCAACGACATTGCCACCTTACTCGGAGTCCTCGTCCACGTCCTCGACTTCGTCCTTGTCACTCTTCCTCTTGGCCGATACTTCTTTGCTTGAACCGCACACTTTGCTGTTGCTCTTCATCCAACCCTTGTAGATATTGAAGAAAAGGTAGCCATCCATTGCAGCGTAGTGGGTGTGGTCTATATCTAGTACATTCCGCTACCATGCATGACGATGAAACGTGTGTGGAGGTTTCTCTAGTTTACCGTACGAAGGATGAACCATGGCTCCTGCCAGGGTCAACATTGAAGGCTGACGAGAGGGCACCAGCCGATTCTTATGGAGGTCGAAGGGGTTGCCTACAACGAGGCCTATCCGACCCAGGACTTCTTCGTCATTCGTAAAGTCTAAAGTAACGAATTTGACTAGGTTGCTCCCGAGGAAGTCCTTAAAATCCTGGCACTCAACGTTGGCATGGCATATGTGGTAGACCAAGCATAAGTCATGCACGCAACCCTGGATCATGGCGGGCTTCTTCCTCTCTTCGTCCTTTAGATCCTTCTCTCGTCCCAGGACTGTGGTGTACTCAACATCTAGCCCAGCGACCCACTCATCATCTGAGTTTTCGAACATGCGTCTGAAGTGAGAAAGGCATCCTTTCACCGTCGCGGAAGAACGGGTGTAGATGACGTCGAACTCATTGCCGGTGATGGTTCTAACCTTGTACTCACCACCGATCCTGGAGATTTGGGACGCCATGGATTTGGGAGGAGGGTTAGGATTAGTGGAACTGCCGTAATGTGAATGGACGGGACGACTAGGAGCGAACCGCCGTAGTATTGAAGGACGTGCGGGGACGAGTAGGAGCGAACCGCCAGCGTGCGAACGGCAGGGTAGTGGCTTTCCATTCTCCCATGATACGGGCTTCCGAGAGCCCTTGTATCTGAGATCGAACGGTTGCATGGCGTGATTCTAGACCTATTGGTGAATATCCTATCCTGGAGGGTTATTCTACAAATTTTCAGCAACTTAGCATGCGACCGTTTAATCTCAGATCCAAGGGCTGCCAGCAGCCCGTATCGTGGTCGTGCCTACCATGACCGTCGCGTCGCTCGTGCGGTCGCGCCCTTGGAGATTTAACATTGTGCGTTAGGCTATCTGATGTTTGGCGTGTTATACATAGTCATCACTTAGTCACTCATACTACAACAAGGTTGGCTATAAGTGTATTTTTTTACTCCTCTCTATCTCTTTGTTCGTACTCCCTCCGTCCCATAATATAAGAACGTATTGGACACTAGTGTAGTGCCAAAACGTTCTTATATTATGGGACACAGGGAGTACTAGTATTTATTGCATTTGCCAAGGAGTGACCTCTTCCAATGAAATGGTGTTGCTAAGTTTGCTTCATTTAATTAGCTATAGACTCAAAATTATCTTTTCACCTAGGTACACGCGCTTAGCACCGTTTCTTCCTTGGGTCACTAAACTAGTCTCTCTCTTCTTGATTAACTTGCCACATCAGACTTTATGCCTATGTGGCAAGCTTAAGCACCTGTTGGAGCAAGTAAAAGTAAGTACAATAGTGTGCTTTACATGGCATTTTTGCATATGTGGAGGAAATAGAGGCAAGGAAAAAGTGGAGAAGTGGTCTCTCATGCAAGAGCCAGCCTCTACTACATGGTGGAGCATTAGGAGAGGCACCTGTATGGAGGTGGTCAGGAATCTGGGAGACTCACGCCGGTCGTAGCGCCGCAGTTAAAATGATAATGGCAAGTCAAATCACGCGGCCCCACCTGTCCAGCAGTAACTCGCTATCAAATCACACAGCCCTACGTTTGTAGCAGCCTACTCCCTCGTCTTCTCGCGTCTCTGTCGAACCGACTAGGTGGAGCTGCCCCGCTGCCTACCGCGCAGGAAAAGCCCTGCCCTCGACTTTTAAATAGTATACAATATGTACTAATTTCGTATCCATGGATTGCGCCCGCGCATGGAGCAAAGCGTCAAGAAAACGGAGGAGAGACGGTGGTCTTGCAATAGAGAAGAGGGAGAGGCGAGACGTGGTTTTGGAATGGAGATGATGGAGAGGAGAGGAGGTGGTTTTGTAATGGAGAAGAGGGAGAGGAGCGTGCGGCGGCAGCGATTTAGGATTGGACGAGAGGGCCGGCGCGCTCTGACTGGATCAAAATCAAATCAATTTACCCTTCAATTAAGAAAGCGACCCCGCATTAACTAATCTCCCTTTTATTCTGGGTCATAATTGACCATGATTTTCGCACATAAAATATATGTTATACGTTGTATACAAGGCCACTATCAAAATTACAATTTGCAACTATACAAGGCCACTAATATTAATCGAGGCAAAATTGATGGCGTTTGCCTCGTACTAGCACCCGAGGACATTAATATCCCTTGTGCGCATGCGGGAGTGAGACGGTTAGCTTGCATTCCCAACATTAATCAACCAATGAGGAGTAAGAGGGTTGGCTTGTTGTGCTTCGGAGAGAAAAACCACATTAGTTAACACGACAATCAAGGTGACAAGCTAGCTTGCAACATTGACTTAAACATAGCATTGATTTTTACCTTGGTACCTGTAATATGAGTTTGTGGCCTTGTATACAAAAATGGAGGGAGTATAATTTGAAAGTACATTCAGATACAAACCAAACGATACAATTTTTTATGACATGCATTCACATTTTGCTTGTCAAATACAGTACGTGGTCAAACTTTGACCCAAAATACGTGAAACAACAAAAAAATACTTCCAAGACCAGCGCCGCTCTTCCGCTCTTCTCCTCTTAAACCACCGCCGCTCCTCTCCTGTTCCAATCTAAATGCAGCGCCGCTCCTCTCCTCTTCCATTTCAAAACCACCGCCCCTCCTCTCCTGTTCCAGTCCAAAACCAGCGTCGCTCCTCTCCCATTCTAATCCAAAACCAGCGCTGCTCCTCTCCTCTTCCATTCAAAAACCACCGCCGGGGAGTGAAGGTGCTGTGGAGAAGTAGATCGATGGAGGAGTACAACCGATACGTGAGGATCGCAGACGGCGACCCTGTGAAGCTAGCTAGGATGTTGGAGATACAATCTTGGTTTGACAACAAGGACCAACTAGCGACGACGGTGACATCCATGGCCAAATATCTGCAACAGAGTGAAAAGGCGGCGATACTCCCGGAGGGAGTGTCGCTGGAGTACATAGAGCTGCTCCTCTGGGCCATGGAGCAAACAGATTCACCGAATCCGATCGTGAGGGAGCGGTGGTGGGAGTATCGATCCCAGATGGAGCATCCACCAGAGATTGAAGGATCAAGCATCTACAGGGTGTCGTTTGTGAGGGTGTCCTGCCAGAGCGAGCCGGTGGAGTCTTCGTCGACCGAACCCAACTACAAGAGGAGAAAAGCAGTTGGCCCGATGATGCTTCCCCACCATCATCTCCCTCGCTGTTCACATTGTCTCACGGGGCGGCTGTCTGCCGCCGAGGAATAGGAGGGGGCTGCCCCCCCAGCCCAATAGTCGGGCAGGTTGTGAATTGTCAGGAGGAGCTTAGGGTTGTCAGTATTAGCAGGTTGTGAATTGTGTTTTGTGTTGTGTATTTTGAGAGTACTTTCAGATATGAATGTCTTTTGAATTTCAGATTTGCAGTATTGAGCATATAAAGTATTTTATGAATTCTAGAGATCTATTTTAGCACTTAAAAATGTAGTTTCATACGAGTATAAAAGTGCAGACAATGTGATTCTCAGAGAAGAAACTGCAAGTTTCAGTTTCAGATAAGAAACTGCAAGTTCAGTTTCAGATAAGAAACTGCAACTTTCAGAGGGAGAGCATTTATATTAACACGGCCTTTTCAAACAGGGTTAACATCATGTTGGAATTTTTATTCATGGTCGAAAATGGAACTACCAGCCAGTTAACATCATGCTGATCAACATTCATGCATAGCACATCTTCATATGATGCACAGTCAAAATGCCCACACAATGTCGAGTGTGTGAAACACAGAGAAAACGAGGCACGAAGTTTTGGCAAGTGTTGGACGTGGTTTTGGGCTGCCCCGTCTAGGCTTTCATTTTTAACATGTGCAACCCATGACCTCGGATGGGAGGTCCATAGGCCTGTTTGTATTTTCTTAGGGCCGTCATGTATCGACCGACCTATGGACCTCCCATCCGAGGTTTTATTTTTGGCAGCCCAATTTATGTATTTTTTTGAAGAAAACATAGAGGTCTGTTCTATTTTTCTATATAAGAATAGGAACGCCAGGTCCAACTTATGTTTCCCTTCTAACTATATTAATATATATTTAAATTATTTTATATGTTGACTGTTTAGTTCACATACTCCCTCCTTTTCAGTTTATAGGGCTTATCTCAAAATTTTAGTTTTTCCATTTTATAAGGCTCAATTTGGTTGTTTTCCATCACATGTTCAGATTCCAAGGTGCATTAAATCATTGCATGCAAGTATTAAGAGAAAATTGACCAATGCATGTACTTTATGCATGCATGCATTGCAATTTATGCAATGATAAACATAATTTTTTTGAGGAAAACAAGTGCATTAGTTAGGTGCTTTTGCAAACTACAAAAAGTATTCCACCATTCATCATCTCGCCGCCACCCCCCAACTCCTGACTCCGGGCGCGCCTGCCCCCTCAACAAGTCCGCTCGCGCGCCCCATGGAGTCGCCGGCCATATCCACGAGGGAATGGCTGGAAGACAGGCATATGTACAAGATGCATCTCCCACATGTCTATAAAGCCTTCCCGCGGATGCTCCAGCCGCTTGACTCCGTCGCGCCAGCGGTCCTGCGGGAAACTCGAGGGAGGAGATGGAGGGAGCGGGCGATGCGAATCCGCGACGACGCTCTCTCCTGGACCCAGTGCACGCGCGAATGGAGGGAAGCAGAGGAGGAAGCTGCGAGGGAGGCAGCCGAGGAGGGACCGAATCGGTTCTCTCACTCACGCAGGTATGCTCGGATGTGCAAGGATCATGTGGATTGGGAGCTGCTAAATCTAGCCCTGCAGATCTACTTCGAAGGAGATTTCTCAGAGAAGCAAAGGATGCCCCACCCCAGTGAGCCGCCAATTGCGTTTGTTCGATGGGCGAAAGGAGAAGTGAATTCAGGAGATCCCGCCGTGCTGCGAGATGGGAATGCTTGACTGGACTCCTGCCCACCTGCACACCACCGGAGCCGGAGCAGGTGGATCCCCTACCTTACCTCTCCCCCAAACTTGCAGAAGATTGAAATTAGGCTTGCAATCTGCTTCAATTGAGCTGTCTGGTGGTTATTTCTGCTTCCTAAGAGACAACGTCTGGCTGGAGGATGAGAAGGAACCAGGAACTCCGATGAATTTCCCCTATCACAATGGGGGGCAGCGCCGGTTGGGCAGTGGTACATCCCACCTTTGCCCCAAATGGGGGCACAATCTGGGCAGGCTCCTGTAATTGCCCAAGATCAATCTGCTGGTGGTTCTGACTCTCAGATCAGTGGGAAATCTCAAGGCAAGAATCAACAAAAGAAGAGATAGGACATCCAGAAAACTACCCCTGCCCCTGCTTCAGGCCTTATGGCATATTCTGAGGTGATCTGCTACAACTGTGGGGAACCAGGGCATCATTTGGATAAATGTGTTAAGCCCAAGAGTTGTTTTATCTGCAAAATGGTTACCCATAAAGTTGAGAATTGCCCTGTCAGAAGGAAAACCCACAGTTCTGCTAGATATGTTGGAAGTGCTGCTCCAGGATGTGATTCCCTTCTGGTTTTACCAGCATTTTTGGGACTTGGTGAAAAATGATCTCTTATATCTTTTCCAAGCCTTTCATTGAGGAGAGTTGGATCCAGCAACTTACTCAAGGGGGGTCTGTTGGGGTCAAGTTAAATAACTATGAAAGTGATTTTTTCCTTGCTGGTAAAGGCCTTAGGCAAGGTGACCCCATCTCCCCGCTTTTGTTTAATTTACTAGTGGACATTCTTACTAAAATGCTGAGCAAAACTGCTGATCATAGTCTGATTGCAGGGCTCTGTCCTGAGGTCTGCCCTGGTGGCATCATCTGCCTTCAATATGCAGATGATACCATCCTTTTCTTAGACAATGACTCCACACATGCTAGCAATCTGAAAACTATTCTAACCTGGTTTGAACAAGTCTCAGGCATGAGAATCAACTACTCTAAAAGTGAACTCATCCCTATCAACATGGATGATCAAGAGTTAGCTGACTTCCTCTCTATTCTAGTCTGTAATAAAGGTAACTTCCCCATTAAGTACCTAGGTATCCCTCTCCACTATGATAAACTGAGGAGAGAGGATATCCAACCCCTTCTCGATAAAATCATTAAAAGGATTGCTGGGTGGAGGGGCAAACTTCTCTCTTACAGAGGTAGATTGATCCTCATACAAGCTTGTTTGGCTAGCATTCTAGTGTATCTCCTCTCCTTCTTCAAGTTCCCTAAATGGGTAGTGAACCTCATCAATTCTCAGATGTCTCATTGCTTGTGGAATAATTTTGAGGGAAATAGGAAGCTACACCTTGCTAATTGGGCCCTAGTCTGTATGAAAAAATATTTTGGAGGCCTAGGCATACCTAACCTCCAAGAAATTAACATCTGTCTTCTAGGGTCTTGGATTAAAAGATTTTATGAGGAAGACCTGAAACCCTGGAAGCTTCTTATTGCCCATAAATACCTAGGAAATAAACCTAATATTTTTGTCCCTTCCTCCAACCCTAAGACCTCTAGATTCTGGAAAGGATTAAAATCTATTATGCATGCTGTGAAATTTGGCTACAGATGGAACATAGGGGATGGGAGCAGAACCAGGTTCTGGGAAGATAGTTGGTTTAGCACATCCCCCCTAGCAGTCCAATTTTGGCCTATTTACTCTGTCTGCAATGAGCTTAACAAAAGTGTCAATGAAGTTTGGGACGGTCAATGCCTAAAACTCTCTTTAACAAAAGCATTACCTTTACTGCCGAGCCGGATGCCCTGATTTTGCAGCTGGACAATAAGGGGAAGTATTCCTCAAGCTCCCTCTATCATGTTATCAACTTTAGAGGGGTTCAACCCGTGTTTATCCCTGCTGTTTGGAAATTGAGAGTTCCCCCTAAAATTCATGTCTTTCTCTGGCTTCTCTCTAAAAACAAATTGATGACTAGGGATAACCTTAGGAAGAGACACATCATCAAACCCCTTGATTGTGTTTACTGCTTGGAACAAGAGTCTTGTTCTCACCTATTTTTTGAATGTATAGTTGCTAAACATCTCTGGGCCCACATTGAGGAATATTTCTCTAGTCAGATTGGCTCATCCTTCGAATCTGTCGCCAGATTCTGGATTGTTACCAAAAAGTGCTCAGTTTTAAACACTGTTAGCTCAGCTGTCCTTTGGTGCCTCTAGAAATATAGAAATGCTATGATTTTCAGTAACACCTCCTGGATTTCCATTCCACAGGTCTTGAGGTTGATCAGGAACACGGTGAGGAACTGGGCGATTCTCTCCTCCGGATCGGACAAGGACAAGTTGATGAGCTTCGTGGAAACCCTAACAAGATATCTCCAGAAACCGTTGGCGATCACTTGTGGCTGAACAAGGCTCGACCTGCTCTGGGGTTGGACCCGTGGGCTCGTCTCAAGATCTCTGATGAAGATGATGGGCACCTGGCGCCGAAAAAGAGGGACATCCACCATGCTACGCCTTCCAGCCCGGTGTCTCCGCTTGCTTACTGGTTGCCGCAGGCTGACACGGCCCCTGGGCTGAAGACCATGAAGGCTTCGCTGGACCCTCCTTGTGTCATTTGAGTGCTCTATCCGCTCTTCCTTTGGCACTGCTCGGGTGATTTGTGTTATTCAGAGAACTTGTTCATCCACCCCCCTAGTTTGTAGCTTTTCTACCTTTGCTTTCGAACCGCTCTTTGAGCTGCTGTATCAGAAAATGTTGTGGTTTCGTTCTCAGCAATGGAACTGAGGAGATGCTCCCTATTTTTCTAAAAAATATATTTCATATGTTATTATATATTATTTTTGTTGTCATCATATATTTAACAGTTACTTACATATGTAAGAAAACAATATCCCACATCTTATCCACCGTTGGCCAGGCCATCCCTCCACCCCTCCACACCTCCTGTTCTTCTCCACCGACTGCCGAACCACACCGCACTAGAACCAGTTAACCCTCGTACACCTCTCCATCTGCGACTCTACTCCCGCATCTTCCCATCTCCGGCTCGTTGCTGTATGGGGCCTCGCCGTCGTCCACCACCTTGGATGCGCTCGGCACGGCGTGGTCAACGTGGTCAATGAACGACACCATCGGAAGTAGACTGTGCGTGGAGAGGCTGACAGCTGGGTCCACGACTGCACACAAGGAAATGCCTCCTTATTACGCGCAAAATAATGATTCCTCCACCTGACATCTGGGACCCACCAGAAGGGCCTCTGTATTTCGCGAAATAAAGTGCCCCCCGCTGACATGTCGGACCCACAAGCTATCTTCGCACGCAAGGAAGTGCCTCCTTATTACGCACAAAAAAATGAATATTCCCCCTGCCAGCTGGAACCCAGCATAGTGGGTGGCTGACATGTGGGCCTACCAAGTTGACGGGGATGGAGGGCTTTGTTAACTTAGTCAATATGAACGATTCTAGCTCCTGTTACCGTACGATGTTCATCCAACGGCCGTAGTGCTTCCTCAACCTCTGGTCTTCTTGCTCCAGCCGCCCAAACTAGCGCCGGTCGTGCCGCATGGTCCTGCCTCCCATGGCCGGTTGTGATGCCGCAGAGGCCTCACCGCCCCGTACTACTCCCAGCGCTGGCCAGGCCACCCCTCTACTCACCCACACCCCATGTTATTCTGCGGCGACAGCAGCCTCACACCGCAGCCAAACCAGTGAACCCTCGTACTCTTCTTCACGCGGGCATCCACTGCTGTGTCTTCCCCGGCTCCGAGTCGTCCCCTACCTAGTCCTCGCCGTCGTCCACCGCACTGGTGCTCTCGGCGTGGCGTGGTCAACGTGGTCAACGACCGACTTCTATTGGAAGAGTACTGTACGTGGAGAGGCTGACATTTGGGTCCACGGCAGCCACAAGGAAGTGCCTCCTTATTATGCGGAAAATAATTATTCCTCCACCTGACAGCAGGGACCTACCGGATGGGCCACCAGTATTTTGCGAAAAAAATCGTTTCCCCCTGACTGCTGGGACCCACCGGACGGGCCACTGTATTTCGCGAAAAAAACATTCCCCCCGCTGTCAGCTCGGACCCACCAGAAGTTCCTCCTTAATACGCACAAAAAAATGAATACTCCCTCGGCTAGCTGGGACCCACCTTGTTGGGAGGCTAACTTGTGGGCCTACTAAGTTGACGGGGATGAAGGGTTTGTCAACTTAGTCAATATGAATGATTCTAGCTCCAGTGACCGTACGATGTCCATCCAACGGCCGTAGTGGTTCTTCAACCACTGTCTTCTTGCTCCAGCCGCCCAAAGCAGCGCCGGTCGTGCCGCAAGCTCCTGCCTCCCGTGGCCGGCTGTGCTGCCACGGAGGCCTCACCGCCCCCTACTATTCCCACCGCCGTCCAGGCCCTGCGGCGACGGCAGCCTCACACCACAGCCGAACCAGTGAACCCTCGTAGTCCTCTCCGTGCGGGCTTCCACTGCCATGTCGTCCCCTTCCAAGGCCTCACCGTCGTCCACCGCCGTGGTGCTCTCCGCGCGGCGTGGTCAACGTGGTCAAGGAACAACTTCCATTGGAAGAGTACTGTACGTGGAGAGGCTGACAGCTGGGTCCACGGCCACAGCCCAGTTTTTTTGTGATTTTCCAAGTAAGTCGCTTTGTCAGGCCTGTTGGGCTGCAAATCTTTCAAGACGAGGAGAGCTTTCATTCGGCTGGCCAAGAAAATGGCCCATCAGTAATGAGAAATGGGTTGTACATTTTTAAAACACATCAAACCGGCAGTTAGTTTCAAATATCTTTTTTTTCATTTCAAGATTTTAAATGACATTAATTTTTATGCGTGGAGAATTTGTTGGATTTTATATTGATATACATTTATTTTTAAAATCAGTTTGAATGCGAGTCGAAATTTCGGGATTAAAAATAGTTCGGACCGCACCGAAATATGCAAAATTTCGTTTAATTTTTTAACCGTTGCCACAATATGGGCTGTAATGCTAACAAAAAGAATATGGGCTCCAAAAAAAACCTTAAGAATTAGCATATGGGCTGTAAATTATTAGAAATAATGGCAGAAGGGTTGTTTGCTGTTTTCCACAGATTTGAGGCTTTCCTAAAAAAAGGTTGACGCACAAGCACTTACTGTTGGATGTCCATCCAACGGCCGTCATGCTTCTTCAATCTCTCCTCTTTCTGCTCCAGCCGCTCAAACAAGCGCCGGCGGTACTACCTACTCCCTCCTCCGCGCGGTCGGTTGTGCTGCTGCGCAGGCCTCACCGCCCGACCGTACTCCCATCGGTGGCCTAGCCATCCCTCTACTCACCCACACCTGCTGTTATTCTCCTGCGACGGCAGACGAACCAGTAAACCCTCGTACAGTTGTACTCCCCTCCGTGTGGGAAACAACTGTCGAGTCTTCCCTGCCTCCGTGTCATCCCCTTCCTAGGCCTCACCGTCGTCCACCGCCCTGGTGCTCTCGGTGCGGCGTGGTCAACGTGGTCAAGGAACGACTTCCATCGGACGTGGACTGTACGTGGAGAGGCTGACAGCTGGGTCCATGGTGGCAGCAAGGAAGTGCCTCATTATTACGCGGAAAATAATGATTCCTCCACCTGACAGCAGGGACCCACCGGACGGGCCACCGTATTTCGCAAAAAAAATGTTTCCCCCCTGACTGCTGGGACCCACCAGCTACACCTTCGCACGCAAGGAAGTGCGTCCAGGCAAAAAAAACGATTCGCCCCCCTGACTGCTGGGACCCACCCGTTACATCTTCGCACACAAGGAAGTGCGTCCGGGCAAAAAAAACCAAAACAATTCGCCCCCCTGACTGCTGGGACCCACCAGCACCCCGACTCTTGGGACCCACTAGCTACATCTTCGCACGCAAGGAAGTGCGTCCGGGCAAAAAAATGATTTGCCCCCTGACTGCTGGGTCCCACCAGCTACATCTTCGCAGGCAAGGAAGTGCCTGACAGTCGGGACCCACCTGGTCAAAGCGTACGTAGCGTTGTCATTCTGGTCGCGAACGTGTACGTACATACTGGTCGATGTAGAGGCGCGCACGTGTCGTAGTAGAGGCACGCACGTGTCGTAGTAGAGGCGCGCACGTAGCATGTACACGTACGTACAGCGGCCAGGGTGCAAGAAAGAAAATACGGCCACGTATGTGTACATACGGGCGGGGTATCGAACGCCTACACGCGCATACATACGGTGAGGGCTCGTTGACATGGCTGGGTCGGAACGGAGAAACAACATCGTCGTCGTGTTCATGGGGAGGCAACGGAATGCTTCGTGTTCATGGGGAGGCAACGGAATGCGTCGTGTTCATGGGGAGGCAACGGAATGCTTCGTGTTCATGGGGAGGCAACGGGATGCGTCGTGTTCATGGGGAGGCAACGGAATGCGTGGTCGTGTTCATCGGGATGGCTTGGACGGAATAGGCGATGGAAACGAGGCCTGGCATACCGCAGAACGGAGGAAACGACGTTGTGTTCGACCGGCCACATTCGAAACGGGGGTCCTGTTGATCGGGAGGGGTGTGGCGTACCGCAAAACGGAGGAAACGGACCTCCTACGGTCGAAATGGGGGTCCTGTTGATCGGGAGGGGTGTGGCTTACCACAAAACGGAGGAAACGGACTTGTGTTGGAGCGCTACTGTCGAAACAGGGGTCCTATTCATCGGGAGGGGTGTGGAGTACCGCAAAACGGGACTCCACGGGATACTGTTCATCTCCATCGTCGACCCCCTCCAGCCTCCACGAGCTACTGTTCATCCACCGTCGACCTCCTCCAGCCTCCATGGTCTCCTATTCATCCAGCCTCCACCGCGCGCTACTCCACCGGCTACTGTTCAACCACCCCTCCACCGTCTACTGTTCATCTAGCCCTCCACACCACGGGGTCCTGTTCAACCACCCCTCCATGGGCACCCCTCCACCGTCTACTGTTCATCCTGCCGTCCACACCACGGGGTCCTGTTCATCCACCCCTCCACGGGCACCCCTCCACCGTCAACTGTTCATCCAGCCCTCCACCACACCACGGGGTCCTGTTCATCCAGAGGCAAAGCCACTACTCACTGTTCATCAAACCCCCCCCAATGCTCACTGTTCATCCCATCGATTGGCTTCAGTTAGCAGCAGTAGCCAAGGAATCGCTCGATCGGGTTCAGTTAACAACCATCGATCGATCGCTCGGGTTCAGTAACGCGTAGCCTGCAGTGCAATCGCTCGGGTTCAGTTAGAGCCCAACGCCTTGCTCGGGTTCAGTTAGAGCCAACACCTCGCACACACGCGTGTACGTGTACGAGAGAAACACGCATCGCTCGGCCCCCGACCTCCCACTGTAACCGGGAACTCCCCGAAATTTTCCTCCCCCTCGCTTCTACCACTGTTTTTTCTGTCATGGATGGCCCAAAGAATGTCATGCAGCTGCGTCTCCGGCCCGCCCAGGACGAAAAGCCGATTTTCTGTCATGGTTTTTTGTCATAGAAGTAGGAGCCCACCACATCTATGATGATACCGGGTTTTGTCGCAATTATTGTCATAGAAGTGTCATATGTATGACAGAAAAAAATTTCGCTCGGCCCAAAATGTCTCGGATGTGTCTTTTTTTGTAGTGATGGGGTTTATATCATATTGCATGAGTTCATCCCTCTACATCATGTCATCTTGCTTAAAGCGTTACTCTGTTCTTATGAACTTAATACTCTAGATGCATGCTGGATAGCAGTCGATGTGTGGAGTAATAGTAGTAGATGCAGGCAGGAGTTGGTCTACTTGTCACGAACGTGATGCCTATATACATGATCATACCCAGATATTCTCATAACTATGCTCAATTCTATCAATTGCTCAATAGTAACTTGTTCACCCACCGTAATACTTATGCTCTTGAGAGAAGCCACTAGTGAAACCTATGGCCCCGGGTCTATTTTCCATCATATTGATCTCCGTCAACAAGCTATTTCTGGTGCCGTTTATTTTGCTTTCTTTACTTTTAGTCTTAATCGTAAAAATACCAAAAATATTATCTTATCATATCTATCAGATCTCACTCTCGTAAGTGAACATGAAGGGATTGACAACCCTTTTATCGCGTTGGTTGCGAGGTTCTTATTTGTTTGTGTAGGTGCAAGGGAGTCGAGCGTAGCCTCCTACTGGATTGATACCTTGGTTCTAAAAAACTGAGGGAAATACTTGTGCTACTTTACTGCATCGCCCTTTCCTCTTCAAGGGAAAAACCAACACAGTGCTCAAGAGGTAGCAGCAGCACAGAGGTCCCGCCGTGCCGCCGAAGCAGCACGGAGGTCCCGCTGTGCCGTTGATGTAGCAGACTGGTCCGGCCACGCCATGGAAGCAGCAGAGATGTCCCGCCGCGCCGCTGAAGCAGCTGGGAGTGGTCCCGCCACGCCGCGGCGTCCTGGGAAAATTTCTCGCGGGCAAGCGAGGACTCTTACAGGCGCATGCATGCGATAGTCCATAGCCAGATGGATCGGATCTCCGGTTGGGAGAGGATGCATGACGAGGCTAACGGCGTCATCCAGCAACTGGGGGAGGGTAATGCGAAGCTCCGGGGCGACCGCGACCTGCTGAGGGCGAAGATCGCCGGAAGGGCGAAGCAGGAGGAGGAGACCGCTGCCGTGTTGCAGAGGACGGGCGTCATCATCAAGAAACTTATGGACAAGAATGCCATGCTCCGCATCGAGCGCAACAGGCTGGTGGAGGAATCCATGGATGCTGCCAAGCAGCATATTAAAGAGATCATCGCCCGCGGCGAGAACTATTCTCCGCGACCTGTAGCGCATAAAGAAAGTAGAGATCAGCGAGCCAGGTCATTGTATGCGTCTTCCTTCTTCTTTTGCCCTTGTGTATTTCGGGCGTAGCCGCATGTGGCTTTTTCAATTATCTTCCTAAATATGTAAGACAATTATTTTCCACTCTCGTCGTCCTTATATATATTCATCAGTCTTGCTATAAGTCGTAGTAGATGCTATATAGGTCCGTCGGATCATACATCAAGATCCGTGCAAAATTTTCTTTTCAGATTTTCCTTTTTCTCTCTTAAATCTCAGTTGAGTGAGACATTGCCACGCCATTAAATAGTGGCTCGGGCGCTATTAATGGAGACCTTGGGAGAGAGGTGGATGGCAGATGGAGGTCAAAGGGCTCTCCTCCCGATAAGCACGTGCAGGGGTCTGATCGCACACCTCCCGTACTCAAATAGCTACCCTGCACGGCGCCTCCTAGCTAATAAAAAAGGGGACACGTGGCGACACGTAAATGGTAAATCGAATGCCCACGGTTTCAATAATACTTGTTTTTCCGATTGTAACATGATAGCACTTGTTCCAAAATGACTTTGTTGATTGTTAATGTGTGCGCCTTCGCAAATCGGACAACATAATTACCATAGCATGTTGGTGGCATGTCAAGGCACCAAGCCAAGTTTCATGATTTTCATGCGTGTTTCGGATTTACAGGAATTAAAAAACCAAGTTTCTCAATGTTTCCAGCCTAACCATGACACCCAGATGTTTGAATTTCATTCCCATTTCTGGCATGGGACCTAGAAATTTACCCGTGGACACACATGCGATTTTTCAACTAGCTTTGGTGCACTAGAGTATGTGCTTGTATTTAAAATTTGAATTATGCACACAAAGGTGACACGTTCCCTCTCAGAACCACGAGCCTTCTTGAGAGAAGCTCCGGTTTGCAAGAAACTTATACCAAAACTTGTTCCTATTCTGCAAAAAAATTTACCACAACATGGTAGTACCATGACATGACACCATGCCAAGTTTCATGATTTTCAGGCGTGTTTTGGATTTACAAGAATTTTAAAACCAAGCTTCTCAATGTTCTCGGCCGAACCACGATGCCCAGATGTTTGAATTTCATTCCCATTTCTTGCATGAGACCTTGAAATTCACCCGAGGACACACATGTGATTTTTCAGTCAACTTTGGTGCACGAGAGCATGTGCTTGTAGTTCAAATTTGAATTATGCACATTAAATGACCAGAAACTCAATTAATGTATAAAAAAGGCCAAACAAACCCAGAATAGTTCCAAAATTTAACAGGGCACTCATATAGTTCTATGTTGCCTCTGTAAAGAAAATCTAGCGGTAGGCAGCGTATATTGTTTCGCACACAAAGGTATAAAGAAATAAATAAAGAAATAAATTAGCCCTATTTAATTCTTGGGTTCTTATTAATTATGCCTCTAGTTGTGTAACACTACTCAGTTTTTCCATTAGAAGTTACAACTACTCAAAAAATGCCATCGATCCGTGAGATGCCTGCTTAAAAATGCAATTAGATATCTAGAAAATGTTACCGTTAAGTTAGATGTTTGCTCAGATATTCCATTAGACATTGTTATTTTCACGTCAAACACCGTTGACCATGTTACATGACAAAAATAAGCCGATTCTCACGATGATAAGTTAATGGTGTCCAGCACAACACACTCCTCAAAAAACTAAGCACCCTGGAATTCTTTGACAAAACTAAGCACCCTGAAATTCTTTGACAACTAAATTGCTCGCTATATGATGTTGGTCATATATATTATACGTATATAATGCTGGGAAACGAGTGGTAGTACAAAATATAACGAGAAGAAACATAACATAGTTCTGCTGGGGGCTCAGCACAACACACCCCTCAGATAAAACTAAGCACACCAGAAATTAAACTAAGCAACTAATCTGGTAGACACTGCATTAGAACCACCATGAGTAACAACACTGCCACCTTACTCGGAGTCCTCGTCCACGTCCTCGACTTCGTCCTTGTCCCTCTTCCTCTTGGGTGATACTTCTTTGCTTGAACCGCACACTTGGCTCTTGCTCTTCATCCAACCCTTGTAGATATTGAAACGAAGGTAGCCATCCATTGCAGCATAGTGGATGTGGTCTATATCTAGTACATTCCACTGCCATGCATGATGATGAAATGTGTACGGAGGTTTCTCTAGTTTACCATACGAAGGATGAACCATGGCTCCTGCCAAGGTCAACATTGAAGGCTGATCAAAGGAGGGTACTAGCCCTTCCTTCTGGAGTTTGAAGGGGTCGCCTACAACGAGGCCTATCCGACCCAGGATTTCCTTGTCGTTACTAAAGTCTATAGTAACAAATTTGAGTCGCCCGCCCTTGAGGAAGTTCTTAAATTCCTCGCACTTAACGTCGGCATGGCATTTGTCATAGAACAAGCATAAGTCATGCACGTAAACATGGATCATGGTGGGCTTCTTCTTCTCTGCCTCCTTTAGTTTCTTCTCACTTCCCAGGACTGTGGTGTACTCAACATCTAGCCCAGTGACCCACTCATCATTTGAGTTTTCAAACATGCGTTTGAGGCGAGCAAGGCATTCTTTCACCGTTGCGGAAGAACGGGTGTAGATGACGTCGAACTCATCGCCGGTGATGGTTCTAACCTTGTACTCACCGCCGATCATGGACATTTGGGACGCCATGGATTTGGGAGGAGGGTTAGTATTAGTGGAACCGCCATAATGTGAAAGGACGGGACGACTAGGAGCGGTTTATTGATTGTAAAAATGTCGAGTCGGGGGGCTCTTGCGAATGGTGGGGTAGTGGCTTGCCTGGTGGATAAATGGATTCATGCAGAGTACTATGGGGGCCCAATTATATGTCATGTCTACTCGACGCCCAATTAAATGGCTTTCGATGTCATGTCAAGCATCGGGAAAATTATAGGTGATACGAAGCTTTCCATTCTCCCATGATACGGGCTTCTGAGAGCCCTTGGATCTGAGATCGAATGGTTGCATGGCGTGATTCTAGACCTATGGGTGAATATCCTATCCTGGAGGGTTATTCTGCTAATTTTTAGCAACTTAGCATGCGACCGTATCATGGTGGTGCCTACCACGACCGTCTCCTCGCTCACGCGGTCGCACCCTTGGATATTTAACACGGTGCGTTAGGCTATCCGATGTTGGCATGTCATACATAGTCATCACTTAGTCACTCATACAACAAGGTTACACTACAAAAGAAGACACATCTGTGACATTTTGGGCTGAACGAAAATCTTTTATGTCGTACTTTTGACACTTCTATGATGATAATTGTGACAAAACACGGTATCATCATAGATGTGGTGGGGTCCTACTTCTATGAAAAACAATCATGACAAAAAAATGGACTTTTCATCCTGGGCGGACCGGAGACGCAGCTGCATGACATTCTTTGGGCCATCCATCATGGAAAAAACCGTGGTAGAAGCGAGGGCGAGGAAAATATCGGGGTGTTTCCGGTTACGGTGGGTGGTCGGGGCCAAGCGATGCGCGTTTCCCTCGTACACGCACGCGCGTGGGTGCGAGGCGTTGGGCTCTAACTGAACCCGAGCGAGGCGTTGGGCTCTAACTGAACCCGAGTGAGGCGTTGGGCTCTAACTAAACCCGAGCGATTGCACTACAGGCTACGCGTTACTGAACCCGAGCGATCGATCGATGGCTGTTAACTGAACCCGATCGAGCGATTCCTTCGCTACTGCTGCTAACTGAAGCCGGTCGATGCTGCCTCTGGATGAACAGTGAGCGTTGCTGGG
>NC_041380.1:449861789-449884448 GCF_002162155.2 Triticum dicoccoides | reverse complement strand
CGTTGCCTCTGGATGAACAGTGAGAGTTGCTGGGGGGATTGGATGAACAGTTCCCGGTGGGGGTGGATGAACAGGACCCCGATCGTTCGAGCCGGTTGGGGCTGGATGAACAGGACCCCGTGGAGGGGTAGGATGAATAGGACCACCCCGTGGAGGGCAGGATGAACAGTAGACGGTGGAGGGCTAGATGAACAGTAGCCCGTGGAGGGGTGGTTGAACAGGAGCCCGTGGAGAGGGCTGGTTGAACAGTAGCCGGTGGAGTACCGTGCGGTGGAGGCTGGATGAACAGGAGCCCGTGGATGAACAGTCGCAGGTGGAGGCTGGAGGAGGTCGACGGTGGAGATGAACAATATCCCGTGGAGTCCCGTTTTGCGGTACGCCACACCCCTCCTGATGAACAGGACCCCCGTTTCGGCCATAGCGCTCCAACACAAGTCCGTTTCCTCCGTTTTGCGGTACGCCACACCCCTCCCGATCAACAGGACCCCTATTTCGACCGTAGGAGGTCCGTTTCCTCCATTTTGCGGTACGCCAAACCCCTCCCGATGAACAGGATCCTGTTTCGAATGTGGCCGGTCGAACACAAGGCCGTTTCCTCCGTTTTGCGATACGCCAGGCCTCGTTTCCATCGGCTGTTTCATCCAAGCCCTCCCGATGAACACGACGAC
The DNA here is from genome assembly GCF_002162155.2 of Triticum dicoccoides. Classification (NCBI taxonomy): domain Eukaryota; kingdom Viridiplantae; phylum Streptophyta; class Magnoliopsida; order Poales; family Poaceae; genus Triticum; species Triticum dicoccoides. Next base: position 449,883,780 of record NC_041380.1, on the reverse strand, counting down.
GCATTCTGTTCCGATCCAGCCGGTTGGCTCCCCATGAACACCACGATGACGCAGTTTCTCCATTCCATCCCAGCCATGTACACGAGCCCTGGTCGTACGTATGCGTGAGTAGGCGTTCGAGACCCTGCCCGTATGTATGTATGTGGCCGTATTTTCTTTCTTGCACACTAGCCGTTGTACGTACGTGTACATGCTATGTGCATGCCTCTACATCGACCAATATGTACGTACACGTTCGCGACCAGAATGACAACGCTACGTACGCTTCGACCAGGTGGGTCCCGACTGTCAGACACTTCCTTGCGTGCAAAGATGTAGCTGGTGGGTCCCAGCAGTCAGGGGGGCGAATCGTTTTTTTTGCCCGGACGCACTTCCTTGCGTGCGAAGATGTAGCTGGTGGGTCCCAACAGTCAGGGGGAAATATTTTTTTCACGAAATATTGTAGCCCGTCCGGTGGGTCCCTGCTGTCAGGTGGACGAATAATTATTTTGCGTGTAATAAGGAGGCACTTCCTTGCTGCGGCCGTGGACCCACCTGTCAGCCTCTCCACGTATAGTCCATGTCTGATGGAAGCCGTTCCTTGACCACGTTGACCACGCCGTGCCGAGAGCACCAGGGCGGTGACGACAGCGAGGCCTAGGAAGGGGACGATGCGGAGCCGAGGAAGACGCGGCAGTGGAAGCCCGTGTGGAGAGGAGTATGAGGGTTCACTGGTTCAGCTGCGGTGTGAGGCTACCATCACCGCAGGGCCTGGCCAGCGGTGGGATTAGTAGGGGGCGGTGAGGCCTCCACGACAACATAGCCAGCCATGAGAGGCAGGAGCGTGCGGCACGACCGGCGCTGCTTTGGGCGGCTGGAGCAAGAAGACCAGAGGTTGAAGAAGCACTACCGCCGTTGGATGGACATCACACGGTCACTGGAGCTAGAATCGTTCATATTGACTAAGTTGACAAAACACTCCTTCCCTGTCAACTTAGTAGGCCCACAAGTCAGCCCCCCCACCAAGGTGGGTCCCAACTAGCAGGGGGAGTATTCATTTTTTTGCGTAATAAGGAGGCACCTATGGTGGGTCTGAGCTGACAGCGGGGGGAACATTTTTTTCGCGAAATTTGTTGCCACGTCCGGTGGGTCCCAGTCGGGGGGAAATATTTTTCCGACAAATACGGTGGCCCGTCTGGTGGGTCCCTGCTGTCAGGTGGAGAAATAATAATTTTTCGCGTAATAAGGAGGCACTTCCTTGCGGCTGCCGTGGACCCAGCTGTTAGCCTCTCCACGTACAGTACTCTTCCGATGGAAGTCGTTCTTGACCACGTTGACCATGCCGCGCCGAGAGCACAAGGGCGGTGGACGACGGTGAGGCCTAGGAAGGGAACGACACGGAGGCAGGGAAGACTCGGCAGCTATTTCCAACACGGAGGGGAGTACGATTGTACGAGGGTTTACTGGTTCGTCTGCCGTCGCCGGAGAATAACAACATGTGTGGGTGACTAGAGGGATGGCCAGGCCAGCGATGGGAGTACGGTGGGGCGGTGAGGCCGGCGCGGCAGCATAGCCGGCCGCGGGGAGGAGGGAGCAGGCAGTCCCGCCGACGCTTGTTTGAGCGGCTAGAGCAGGAAGAGCAGAGATTGATGAAGCACGACGGCCGTTGGATGGACATCCAACAGTCACTGCTTGTGCATCAACCTTTTTTTAGGAAAGCCTCAAATCTGTGGAAAACAGCATACAACCCATCTGCCATTATTTCTAATAATTTACAGCCCATTTGCTAATTCTTAAGTTTTTTTGGAGCCCATATTCTTTTTGTTAGCATTACAGCCCATATTGTGGCCATGGTTAAAAAATTATAGGAAATTTTGCATATTTCGGTTCGGTCCGAACTGTTTTTAGTCCCAAAATTTCGAGTCACATTCAAACTGATTTTAAAAATAAATGTATAACAATATAAAATCCAACAAATTGTCCATGCATAAAAATTAATGCAATTTAAAATCTTGAAATGAAAAAAAGAAATTTGAAACTAATTGCCGGTTTGATGTGTTTTAAAAATGTACAACCCATTTCTCATTACTAATAGGCCATTTTCTAGGCCAGCTGAATGAAGCTCTCCTCGTCTTGAAAGATTTTCAGCCCAACAGGCCTGACAAAGTGACTTACTTGGCAAATCACAAAAAGACTGGGCTGTGGCCGTGGACCCAGCTGCCGCCGTGGACCCAGCTGTCAGCCTCTCCACGTACAATACTCTTCCGATAGAAGTCGGTCATTGACCACATTGACCACGCTGCGCCGAGAGCACCAAGGCGGTGGGCGATGGCGAGGCCTAGGAAGGGGACGACGCGGAGCCGGGGAAGACGCGGGAGTGGATGCCCATGCGGAGAGGAGTAGAGGGTTCGCTGGTTCGGCTGCGGTGTGAGCTGCCATCGCCGCAGAATAACAGGGGGTGTGGGTGAGTAGAGGGATGGCCTGGCGAGCGGTGGGAGTAGTAGGCGCGGTGAGGCCTCCGCGGCATCACAGCTGGCCACGGGAGGCAGGAGCACGCGGCACGACCGGCGCTGGTTTGGGCGGCTGGAGCAAGAAGACCAGAGGTTGAAGAAGCACTACTGCCATTGGATGAACATCGTACGGTAACTGGAGCTAGAATCATTCATATTGACTAAGTTGACAAAACCCTCCGTCCCCGTCAACTTGGTAGGCCCACAAGTCAGCCTCCCACGATGCTGGGTTCCATCTGGCAGGGTGAGTATTCATTTTTTGTGCGTAATAAGGAGGCACTTCCTTGCGTGTGAAGATAGCTGGTGGGTCCGACCTTTCAGCGGGGGGGGGGCACGTTTTTTTTCGTGAAATACAGAGACCCTTCCGGTGGGTCTCAGATGTCAGGTGGAGGAATCAAAGACTTGAGAAGGCGTACAGAACAAGCTAGTGTACTAGTAAAGAGACGTTGCTGAGTTCTAGAAAAAAGAGAGACATGCTCCCGTAGCTGGTTCGAATCCAAACCTAGACTATGACTATATATGGTGCTATGCTACTCTGCAAGTAATGAAACTGACATATCCAACTTTCGCTTCTGCTCTTCTCTACTTACTCTGCCTAGCATCAGAAGCTTTGGCCACAGCAACCATGCCCGCTAGCTGCTCGTCCACCTGCTCTTCAGCAGGCAACAACCAAATATGCACCAAGTCGCCACCCGTACCATCGCCTGTGGGCCTCATCACACCCCCGACGGCACGCGCACGGCAGCCGGTTGCTCATCGCAACCCACTGCCATTGGTGTGGTGCCACTGCTGCAAATCACTCAGAGTCATCCGTCGCGTCCCACAATCCCCATCCCTGGCCGAGTCTTCTACAAATGCCCGAATCATGGGGTAATAATATGTTTAAGTGTTGTTCTGCTGCTATCAGTTGTTGATTTTTTTAATAGTTTGGTTGATGATCTTCCAATTTGATTCGTGCAGAAAAGAGACGATTCGTGTGATTTGTATTTCTGGGAAGTTGTTGATGTGGGGAAGTGCAACTACGCTGGTTATTTGGTTAGCCGAGGAATCCCAATACCAGCAGGTTGGGGTGTTGGACAAGTAACTGAAGGAACGACAGAAGAGGAAGATGCAGAGCAGAAGGTTAAAGATGCAGTTCCTCTGATCATGGCCAAGCAACAGCTGTTGAAAGGCCTTGACAACAATGATGAGATGAAAAAGCTTGTGAAGATAATGGGCAAAATCAATGTGCTCTGTAGGATGATTGTCTCTTTATTTGCAGTGTATGTAGCACTCGTGATGTATTCAGTAGCTATGACATGAGCACTTTGCTGAAACTAGTAATGAATGAAACCTGTGTAGCAGGCTGGGCGTAGTGTTGTGAACATCTAATGATTTCTATTAACGGAAATCAGGGGGTATCCCCTTTTGCTCATAAATAAATAAATAGCAAAGGCCCTTTTGGTAGATGTCGAGTAAATTGCAGTCCAACAGCAAACTATGTCATCAAATTCAAGTTTCACAGCCAAATATGAGTACAACTAAACAACAATGTCATCATGTTTTAGTCGTCATACAATCACCAAACACAAATCAGCATACATAACAAGTGATTTTCTCACAGAAAAATACTAAACAACATGTTCATCAGGTTTCAGTTGTCATAGCAAACACAATTTCACATAGTAGATAAAAAAACGTCTTCTGACAGGCAAATATGACAAAAGCAATGTAATCATCATCCACAGCAGCAGCGTCAACATCTTCACCATGTGTACCAGTTTGAATCGTAATTCCCCATGTTGTCATCTTCTTCTTCGTCCTCAACGTCCTTGAACGTTGGCTTCTTCTTGATCAACTCTTGTATGTCCACAACACGATGGGCAATCTTTTCGCCGGCGTCATTGACGTGATGGTTCTCAAAGATATTACGAACATTTGTGTTATCTTGTACATCAGGAGTAGTGTAAGCATCATCTTGTTGTGCAACTTCATTAAATGAATTCCTCTACTCAAACCTTTGCACTACTCTCCAGTCATCGCTACGTGCAAATGTGTCTTCCAAGAAAAATATCTGTGTTGCTTGATTTGCCAAAATAAAAGGCTCCTTGGTCTGGTACGCCGCCTTGACATTGATGGATTTGAAATAATCATCAGCTCTAGGTTTTGAGATCCTGGAAAACAGGTATACCAACGAGAGCACAACAGAACCACACACCGATGATCCTCGAAACTGGAGATATACTACAACTGAACAATGTTTGTTATGTTAGCATACATTTCAGTTGTCTCTTTGTCATACGTATCCGTGCTCATGATGTCACTATTTTGTGTCTTCCTGCCATCGTCTCATGCAAGGGTGTTGTAGCGCACATCTCCAACAACACAAGATTCATAATGTCTTACCTGAGTATCAGGACCCATTGCTAGTGAGTAAAGGGCATCATCAACTGCCTGCCCATCCTCCCACATCTTCTTAACCTATTGTCGGTGTCAAAACCGGCGGATCTTGGGTAGGGGGTCCCGAACTATGCGTCTAGGTGGATGGTAACATGAGACAAGGGACACGATATTTTTACCCAGGTTCGGGCCCTCTCGATGGAGGTAAAACCCTACTCCTGCTTGATTAATATTGATGATATGGGTAGTACAAGAGTAGATCTACCACGAGATCAAGGAGGCTAAACCCTAGAAGCTAGCCTATGGTCTGATTGTTGTTCGCCCTACGGACTAAAACCCTCCGGTTTATATAGACACCGGAGAGGGCTAGGGTTACACAGAGTCGGTTACAATGGAAGGATATCTACATATCCGTATCACCAAGCTTGCCTTCCATGCCAAGGAAAGTCCCTTCCGGACACGGGACAAAGTCTTCAATCTTGTGTCTTCATAGTCCAGGAGTCTGGCCGAAGGTATAGTCCGGCTATCCGGACACCCCCTAATCCAGGACTCCCTCAGTAGCCCCTGAACCAGGCTTCAATGACAACGAGTCCGGCGCGCAGATTGTCTTCGGCATTGCAAGGCAGGTTCCTCCTCCAAGTACTTCATAGAAGATTTTGAACACATGGATAGTGTCCAGCTCTGCAAAATAAGTTTCCACATATTGCCATAGAGAGAATAATATTTACACAAATTTGATCTGCTGACGTATTCCATGGCGTGACATGACACCACGGCCAAGCCTTTATTCGAATCATTTTTACTATCCCACCTCAGCGCGTTTAGTGAGGCGGTTTCCTTGGCACGTCTTGTCGAAGCAGAGATCGTGTCCCCTTTATTTACGGGATTCTCATCAATACGGACGTGGGTAACCCAATCGTGCTCGTTGGTATGTTTTCTCGGTCACAGGCGAGTCCCAAACGATTACAGGGAGGGCCCTTGGTATTCAACCTCTTATAAAGAGACCAGGGCCTTACTCCTTTCTTTCAATCTCAAACGATTTCGCCCTTTGCCTCGAGTTCCAACACCAAAAGCTCCAAATTTAGGCACTTCGGACCTTCGACAATGTCCGGTTCCGACCTTTGAGGCCGATGGATGCCCTCCTCCATCACGGAGGAGGGCCTGCTAAAGTTGAGAGAGGCCAGGCTCTTGACCGGCGAAATCTCGCATAGGCTGCCTGCTCAAGGGCAGGTCATTCCCACTCCCAAGGCTGGTGAGAGTGTGGTGTTCATGTCTCACTTCCTTCAGGGGCTAGGCTTCCCGACGGATCGCTTCGTGAGGGGGCTCATGTTTTATTATGGGCTGGAATTTCACGACTTAGCTCCGGAGTCCATCGTCCATATTTCCTCATTCATCGTTGTGTGTGAAGCCTTCCTCCGTATTACTCCTCACTTTGGACTATGACTCAAGACCTTCAAAGTAGAACCGAAGATAATCGAGGGACGGCACGCGGAGTGCGGAGGTGCTATTATAAGCAAAAATGCTGATGCTCCATGGCTCGAGGGCTCTTTTCAAGAGGAGCTCGGCTTATGGCAACGAGAGTGGTTCTATATCACCGCTCCCAGGGGCACCAAGTGGGTGGAGCCACCTGCCTTTCGCTCGGGTCCTCCACCACAGCTAGCGTCATGGGTCAATAAAGGACTGGACTGGGGGCCGTCCAAGGACGTGCCCTTGTCGCAGGGCTGCATCAGGGATCTCTTAGAAAGAGACATCAGCCTGGTCGTGGCGACGCAGGTCATGTTGATCCGCCGAACCCTGCCCAGCAAACGCCGGCCCCTTCGCCTGTGGGAGTTCAATCCGGAGGGACCGCAAGCTCTCCAACATTTTATGGGCGCGACGCCCATGGAGATGTACAAATTGTTCTTCGGATCACAAGCAACCTGTCCGGACTTGACCGAGGACGTAGGTCTGAGCTGCAATCGCCCGGATACTCAAGTAAGTAGCCTTGTGCCCGGACTCGCCATCTGTATATTTATCATAAAATTGCCCTTAAAAGAGTTATCCTTTAATCCAGAGTGGATAGCGAAGGCAAAGCTAATCAGGTGTCCGGCCCCCTTCCCATAGACCACATCGGGATCCCGTGCTAGTCAGGATGTTGGAGGTCGAGCCTTTGAAGGAAAGCGAGGGGGGACAAAGGAGCCGCCGCCTCTTCAAAGGAGGCTGTTCGGAAGGGAGGAATCGAAAATTCCTCTCCTCAGGGGAACAAGAGGACTGCCTCTGAAGACCCAGAGACCATGGCCTCAAAGCGGGGGAAGAAATCTTCGTCAGAGGGTCCTGCGCCGGGGGATACTTCGGCCGAATTATGCCCTCAATGGGATCAGCCCTCCACCGAGCCGTAAGTAAAGAGGAGTTTTCTTTTTAAGAAATGAGAGGAATCCTTGCTTTATATCTGAGAAGAGTAACCGAAAATTTACCTTGCAGCTCGGACCTCAGCCCTTCTCAGCAGAGCTCGTCTTCGGGGGATCTTCTTCCAGAGATGATGGAGAGCGTAACGCCTCCCCCTGTCGTACCGCCTTGCGAGGCAGGCGACCCTGAGGTATCGTCGCAGAGGGTTTCTCCGAATCCGGCAGGGCCGGAAGGTAGTCATATGGCCCCCCAAAGCCCTCCGCGTCCGGCCTTCGAAAAAGGCCATAGGACGAGTCCAGCACCGTCCGGTGCACGGTCGGGGGAACTGAAGGATCTGGTAGGGCGAGCGTCTATCTCAGAGGAGCACCGTGCATTGATGGGCACGATGATTGAAAGGATTTCATCTGCGGAGAGTGGATTGCACGAGGCCGTCAGGAGTTTACTGACAGGTTTTGAGGTACGCGAAATAAAGTACCCTTTTTGACAGTTGCACATAGATAAGAAGCGCCCTATGTAGATAGTAGCCCCTAAGACTTTGTGTAACGCCCCGGATTCGATGCGCCAGGTGTTTGCCAGTTATTCGCCTTCATTGCCATGGCATTTGCTTGCATGTTGCATTTTATCATGTCATCATGTGCATTGCATTGCATACGTATTAGTCTCATGCATCTGAGCATTTTTCCCATTGTTCGTTTTGCAATCCGACTCTCCTATGTCCTCCGGCGCCCCATTTTACCTCGTTTCGTGAGTGGCCGAAAAATGTTCTCGAAATGGGACGGAACTTGGCATGCGATCTTATTATAGTGTAGACAGAGTGCCTATCAAGTTTCGTCGCATTCGGAGCTCGTTTGACTGCCCAAGCGCCATCTGTAGCGACACCATTGTCGGTTTAATCGTCAGGCGTTTTTTCGGTCTCCGAAAACTGTTGCCGGGCTGCCTTCCTCTTTTCTTCTCTCAGCACAAGGCCCCTTCTACACAGCCACCTGCAGCCCACCTAAACCCCCTCCGCTCCGGACCGTCGGATCGAGATCCGATGCCCGAAAACGGATGATAGTTCCCCTAACCCTAGCCCCCTTGCTATATATAGACCCCTCCTTCTAATTTTGGGCATCCCTAGCCCCCCACCTACCTCTAGCCGCCTCCCACCTCCATTTCCGCGCTCCTCCACCCCTGCCTCGCCACTTGTCGCCGCCCCTACGGCCAGCCACCGCCAGCCACAACCAGCGCCACCTCCCCTGACAAACCCAGCGGCGCCACGTCGCCACCTGACCGCGCCTGCACCCAATCCCCTCGCACCACGCGCCCCTGCCCTGCTCCCACCACCGCGCACCTGCCCGAGCCTGCGCACGGCCCGCCGAGCCCATCCCGCCTCCGCCCGGCTCCCGAGCTCCGCCCCGAGCCTGGTCGCCTGCGCCCCGCCGCCTCGTCGGCGCACCTTGCCGCAGCGCCGCCTGACCTCGCCCAGCGCCGCCTGCGCCTCCCGCCGTGGCCTCGCAGGCAAGCACCACCGCGTCCCTGGACGAGCACCTCCCCACGCCCGCATCTTCCCACGCCGCTCGCCGCCCGCTCCTCCGCCGGCGCCGGCGCCGGCGCCCGTCCTCGCCGTCCTCCGGCCGGATCCGGTGCCCAGGGACCGGATTTTCCCGTTCCCGCCTCGCCTCGGTCGCCAGAGACGCAGCCTCGCCGGAGATCCGCCGCCGCCATGCCTTGTCCCGCCGGCGCCCTACGCCTCGTCCCATGACCGAGCGCGTTGACCGCGCGTGGCCGCGTGGGCCACTACTCGGCCTCGCCGGCCCAGCCCAGCTCCCCCATCGGCCTACCTCACCTCCTCTTCACATGGGCCGAGCCCATTGGTGAGCTACCCCTCTAAAACCCGCGCATGCGCTTTTTAATTATTTGACGCTCGCTATGAATTCTGCCAAGTCCTGAGTATCATACATTCTGGTGCTATGTTTGACCTGCCATAACTCCATGAGTGCTGCTCTGATTCATGGATATGATATATCGAAATGTTCATCGTGAGATGCTCTACATTTTGTTCCATTGTGCCATGTTTGTTTGAGGTCATCTTGATGCCATTATCATCGTTGCAAGAGTGCTATATAATGTTGTCTGCTGTAGCTTATCAGAACTTGCTCATTTGTCATTTTTGCATCTTTTTGTGTGATTTTCTTTTGAGCTTGAAGTCTACATGTGTTATGAGCTACAACACGCCATCTTTGTTGTGGTGCAACCCAATCTTCATGATATGCCATGCGTTGATTGTTACAAGCATGCAAAGTAGCCTCCATGATGTTGCTGATTTCAGTGACTTAGAATTTCACCGTCTTTGTTCTACTGTTATTTTTATGCCATGTATTCTTGTTGCTACAGAGAGATCCATGCCTCTTTTGAGCATGTTCAGTAAGGATGTTTTGTTCATATGGTTATGCTCTATGCATCCATGCCTCTGTTTCAATTTATAGGGTGCTCTAGCATGTCTTAATCTTGCTCTATTTTTTCTATAAAATGTTCCTGGCAGATTGTTTACATGTTATTCAATTTTGCCAATGTTGTTACTAGTGATCCATGCATGATATGAACTTGTTCTTGCCATGATTAGCTTCATAAACGTGTCTTCTTGCTGATGCCATGCTTATCTTGTCATGCAATGCCTTGTGATGTGTGAATCGAGCTCGTAAAGTTGCCTTCATGTTGCTGTTTATGCCATGCTCTGTTATTTTCACCGTGTGAATCTGTAACGAAACTTGCTATGTTCACATGGGTGCCATCATATCTTCTATGCCTTTTTGGGTCATGGTCAGTAAGGGACTTTTGTTTTATGCATTTAGTAGATTCATGTCATGCCTTTGTTTGCTATGATCAGATCCTGTAGCATGCTGTTTGATAGCTCTAAACATTGCAACCTGATGTCATTTCTGCCATGTCCTGTGAATTCTGCTAAGTCTGTCAACCTGTTATTATTTGCAATCTTGCCATGTCCTTTTGAGCATGTTCTAGTAGTTTCTGGAGATAGCTCAGTGTTCATATTTTGTCATGCTTTACCTGTACAACAAGTCCATATCTGTTGCTTTTATATTGGGTGGCTGTAGCATGCTGTTTTGGTTCTTGTAAGATGCCTAGTTGCTATTTTGGACAGCGTGTCCTTTAAACTTGTATAGAGTGTATGTGTTGAACCGTTGCTCCATTTTGAGTGTGCTCTATATGAAACTTGCTTAGTCTTGCATGTAGCTTCATGATACCTTGTTGCATCCATGTTTTGAGATGTTTTCTTAATTTTTGAATGCATTTTGCATCAATGCCATGCTTATCTTGTTTTGCTCATATCTTCTAGGTCGTAGCTCCGAATCTTATTAACTTTATATGTAATTTGACTAGAATTTCGTGTAGATCATCGTGGTGCATCTTAACTTGCTGTCTAACAACTTGAACATAAGGTTTATTCAGATCTGGACCAATTTCGAAATTTGCATATGAGGACTTATCGGAATTGCTATATGTTGTTTCCGGCCTCATTTAAACTTGCTTTGGTGTGTTGTTCTTGTATGCATCATCTCTTGCCATGATTAGTTTCATGTAGCCTTGTCATGCATCATACTTGGTTGAGCATCATGCCTTGTCCATGTGTGGTGTGTTCACCATGTTGTGTGCTTCTTCTCGATAGTTCCCGTTTTGTTGTGATCGTGAGGATTCGTTCGTCCACGCTTGGTTCGTCTTCATGGCTTCATCTTCTTCATGGACTCGTTCTTCTTCCTTGCGAGATTTCAGGCAAGATGACCGTCACCTTGGATCTCATTACTATCATTGCTATGCTAGTTGCTTCGTTCTATCGCTATGCCGCGTTACCTACCACTTGCTTATCAAGCCTCCCAAATTGCCATGAACCTCTAACCGTTGTCACCCTTCCTAGCAAACCGTTGTTTGGCTATGTACCGCTTTTGCTCAGCCCCTCTTATAGCGTTGCTAGTTGCAGGTGAAGATGAAGATTGCTCCATGTTGGATTATGTTTATGTTTGGGATATCACAATATCTCTAATATTATTAATGCATCTATATATTTGGTAAAGGGTGGAAGGCTCGGCCTTATGCATGGTGTTTTGTTCCACTCTTGCCACCCTAGTTTCCGTCATATCGGTATTATGTTCCCGGATTTTGCGTCTCTAACGCGGTTGGTTGATTTATGGGACCCCCTTGACAGTTCGCCCTGAATAAAACTCCTCCAGCAAGGCCCAACATTGGTTTTACCATTTGCCACCACCTATTACCTTTTCCCTTGGGAGTAATTAACCCGAGGGTCATCTTTATTTAGCCCCCCGGGCCAATGCTTGTCTAAGTGTTGGTCCAAACTAGAGCACCGTGCGGGACCGTCCCTTGGCAACTTGGGTTATGTTGGTACCTGTACGCTTAGCTTATCTGGTCGTGGCCTGAGACGAGATACGCGCGGCTACTATCAGGGTGTCGGCACGCCGGGAGGTCTTGCTGGACTTGTTTTACCATTGTCGAAATGTCTTGTAAACGGGATTCCGAGACTGATCGGGTCTTCCCGGGAGAAGGAATATCCTTCGTTGATCGCGAGAGCTTATCATGGGCTAAGTTGGGACACCCCTGCAAGGTTTAAACTTTCGAGAGCCGTGCCCGCGGTTATGTGGCAGATGGGAATTTTTTAATATCCCGTTGTAGTAAACTTGAAGTAAAATCTTCTAAAATACACCTACCGTGTGCGTAACTGTGATGGTCTCTTTTCGGGGTTGTTCGAGAGGAGAACACGATTTCTGGGTTATGTTTGACGTAAGTAGGAGTTCAGGATCACTTCTTGATCATTACTAGTTGATGACCGCTTGCTTTGCTTCTCTTCTCGCTCTTATTTGCGTAAGTTAGCCACCATACTTGGTTTAGCCACCGCTGCAACCTCACCACTTTACCCCTTCCTTACCCATTAAGCTTTGCTAGTCTTGATACCCATGGTAATGGGATTGCTGAGTCCTCGTGGCTCACAGATTACTACACCACCAGTTGCAGGTACAGGTTATGCGCTGATCATGACGTGAGAGCGATGTTTATCTGTGTTGGAGTTCTTCTTCTGTTTCTTCTTCGATTGAGGGATAGGTTCCTGGTCGGCAACCTGGGTTAGCAGGGTGGATGTCGTTTGAGTTTCTGTTTATGTTTCGTCCGTAGTCGGATGTTGATCTTGTATATGATGTGTTGTTGTATTCATGTGACATTGTATGTCTTGATTGTATCCCCACTATTATGTAATGTTGATGCAATGATATCCACCTTGCAAAAGCGTCTTCAAGATGCGCTTCTATCCTTGGTGGGACCTTCGAGTTCCTTTAGGATAGGGTCGCATCTTGGACGTGACACTCTGTGCGTTGTCAAAAGTGACAGCGCGCAGAGGATCATAATCCCAGGTCTAATATGTCGCCTTCATACGTAGGTGGCGAAGTGTCCGGTGGCCAGCCGGACTGATGAATTTGCCGAGCTAAAGCGGCAACTTGACGTGGCGGATGCCGACATCGCGCTTGTCAACAAGCGGCTTGACGAGGCACAAGGTATGTAATTCCTCAAGCGGCACCTGTAAGAGGAGCTTTATGCCAGTATCTTACAATGTGTGCGCTTGATGCAGATGGTGCTGCTGCCATGGAGAATCTTCTTAAGGCTGCCGGAAAGGCAATTGAAGAGCTTAAGGCCGAACAGGCTGCTCACTGCCGAAGCAAGAAGGAAATGGCCGAGGTGGCCGTGAAGCTGAAGAGCGCTGCTAACCGTTGCAAGCTTCTTGAAAAAGAAGACCGGGCGGAATAGACGGACCTGGAGAAGGCCGTTGCGGATGCCAAGGATGCTCGCTCTGCGATGAGAGCCATGAAGCAGGAGCTACATTAGGCCGGAGATATCACGGCTGGAAAGTCCTTTATGCTGTGGAGGAAGTTCTGTGATCCTAAACATGCTCCATTAGACCGGATGTGGAGTACGGAGGACACCTATCTGGATTTGGCAGCGAGTGCTGCAGATGCGACCGAACACTTTCGAGATCAAGAAGATCGTGAAGTGGAAAACCTCTTCTGGTCGCAGTTCCACAATCCAGAGCGTCCATTGTCAGTAGCCGATCGTCTGGCCGAATCGGCCGAGTTGAATAGGTTGTCCGGACTCGCCATGAAGTGTGTCATGAGTCATCTTTGGCCGGAGAGACCAGAGCCGAAAAGTTATTTCAACTTGGTGCAGCAGTTCCTTGGTGCAGTGCCGCATATTAATGCGATGAAGAGGTCAGCGTGCATAGAGGGTGCACGGATGGCTCTTGCCCATGTCAAGACATACTGGGCGGAGATGGAGACCACCGCTGTTGCATCCCGAGATTCGGACGAAAGCCGAGTACTTGCCGAGCACTATTTTCAGGAAGTTCTGCAAGGCGCTCGTGTAATAGAGACGCAGTGCTCGAAGGATGCTATGTTCGAATAGCATATGTTATTGTAAAACAATGTTTTGATAAATTGTAGAAGCTTTTTATACTTGTGCCTTCAAGTATTATAACACCTCTTGTGCGTCCGTTTAAGATATATGTATATATAATCTGAAAGATGGCAGTCGTCGGCTTCAGCCCCCACGCAAATAATGCGGGGGTGTTCGCAGAAGGCGCATTTTCACACTTGATCCAACGTCTTGGTCCTACAAAGGAGGTGATAGCGCAGCGAACTAGGCAATCGGACTATAATGCTTTATCACTTTCACTTAGCCATAGGAGTTTGACAGTGAGGCTACTTATATAGCCCCTAGTGGCTCCTGCGCTCGCCCGAACTCGGGGCGCGTATGTGCCTGGCCGGGAAACGGCCCTTCGTTAATGCGGAGGAATCCTATAGATTCCGGTAAGTCATCGAGTGGTTGACCAGTCTCACGCTATAACATGACAGTCAGTTTTTGGCATTCTCTACTGAGGTGCTCACCTGGCCGAACCGGGGCACAATCGCAGTAGTTCTCCTGGTGCCACCTTAGCCAATAGAGTGGAACATAAGGCAGCAAAACGCAGGAGCCGGGCAAACCCAACATTTGACCAAAGACATGATTCGGAGCTGATGCATATAAGGCCAAACTCGCGACGCCGAACACTCCCTAAGGTATTCGGTGTTTACGAGGGCGGGCGGGACAACGCCCTTAGTAATAAGCCCCTAGTGTCCAGGTACACGCAAAATTCTGACGTGGCCACATGCCAAGACGCCAGCCTCCTCCTTGGTTATACCAAGAAACCAGGGGATGTGTATCAACAAGAGACAGTAAAAAAGGTTTACGTAGGGTCTTAATCTGAAAAGAATCCTTGGAACGGGTCCCTGCTGCACGTCTGCGCCTGTGTCTCCGTTGTGCCGTATCCTGGATGGGCGCAGCACGGTGTTCATCTGTAAAAGAGAGGAACTTAGTTGAAAAAAGGTCATGCGAAAATATATGTTATACTAAATAAACAAAGTATGATTCAAAAATCGGTGAAACTGAGCTTTATTATCTCTTATTTTGTATGTGCGGAGCCCCTAGTACAGGGGTATACGGCTACTTAAGCCTTTATCCATTGTACTTTTATGCTGGACTCGTCTAACCGTGTCCGTTGTCTTGACGACCCGTTTAGGTGCATTGGCTGGTGAAGCCGCTTTATTGTAGGGCTGTCAAGGCAGCCGCATAGTCTTCCACGTGGGAGGAACACTCAACGTTTCCCTTTAATGAGATGATGCCTCGTGGACCGGGCATCTTAAGCGTAAGAGATGCATAATGTGGTATTGTGTTAAAGCGGGCGAAAGCTTCGCGTCCCACAGTGCTTGATAGCTACTTGAGAATGGGGCGATGTGGAAAATTAGCTTTTCGCGACAGAAGTTATCGAGGGAGCCGAACATAACTTCTAGCCAAAGAGAACCCATGCAATGGGCATCCGGGCCCGGCGTTACCCCTTGAAAGGAGGTTTTTCTATGGCAAATTTTTGTTGGGTCTATCCCCATGTTGCGGATTGTGTCCTGGTATAATAGGTTTAGACCACTGTCGCCGTCCATCAGGGTGTTTGTAAAGTGGAGTCCGCCGATTATTGGGTCTAATACCAAGGCAGTCCAGTCTGCGTTCCAGATACTTCTAGAGTAATCCTGATGGTTGAAGGTGATCGGTTTTAACAACCATCGGCGAGACTCCTTTGGGATAGGCCGTATGGCGCGTATCTCTATGGGCGCCGCTCGTTTTGTCACGTGAAGTAAGTTTACTGTTTTGACTTCTTGTGGGAAATTCTTTTGTTTCCTGGTGCTCTGCTTGTGGGGTTCGTCATCATCCTCACTTGGTGTGTCGAGCCCCTTGTGTTCGGCATTGAGTTTGCCAGATTGCTTGAAAACCCAACAATTTCTGTGGGTATGGTTCACAGGCTTCCCGGGAGTACTGTGTATTTGACATATCTTGTCCAAGATTTTGTTTAAGTTGGATAGCTCGTCCCTGTTATCCTTGAGGGGTGGCTTTCTCTGATTCTGCCGTGAGCTTTTGAATCCGGCGTTGACTTCCGTGCTCTTTGGGCTGTTTCCTTTATTCCGGCGCTGGTCCTTGCTGCGTCGGGGTTTTTCATTTCCATCTCTAACTTCGGATGTACTTGGGTCGCTGGTGCTACATCTTGCCAACCAGCAGTCCTCTCCTGCACAAAAGCGGGTCATGAGGCTTGTTAATGCAGCCATTGTTCTTGGCTTTTCTTGGCCGAGGTGTCTGGCGAGCCATTCGTCTCGAACGCTATGCTTAAAAGGTGCTAGGGCTTCGGCGTCCGGACAGTCGACTATCTGATTCTTTTTAGTAAGAAATTTGTTCCAGAATTTCCGGGGTGACTCTCCGGGCTGTTGAGTTATATGACTTAGATCATCTACATCCAGAGGACGGACATAGGTCCCTTGAAAATTTTCCCGGAAAGCATCCTCGAGCTCTTCCCAACTTCCAATGGTGTTTCCGGGAAGGCTTTTCAGCCAATGCCGGGCTGGCCCTTTAAGCTTGAGGGGTAAGTATTTTATGGCGTGGAGGTCATCTCCTCTAGCCATGTGTATGTGGAGGATATAATCCTCAATCCAGACTCCAGGGTCTGTTGTTCCGTCATACGCCTCTATGTTTACGGGCTTGAATCCCGCTGGAAATTCATGGTCCAGAACCTCATCGGTGAAACATAGGGGGTGTGCGGCACCCCTGTATTTGGGTGTGCCGTGATGTTCGGATATTTGTTGTGTTGCATTGCTTACTAGAGCTTGCTTTCTTGGCCCATAGATAGATCTAGCTGGGCCATCTTTTTGATGTGAATCCTTGAGTGGATCGCATGCCGGTTTGTGTGCGGCGCTGCTTGCCGCTCTATGCTGGCCATGGGGAAGTCTATCCCACCGGGTGGCTTTCTTATTTTTTGACTGCGGGGGCTCTAAGGCCTCCTCGTCAAATTCAGGCAGTAGCTTTCGCTTCGGATAGCTTTTTGTGCGGCGACTGCCGCCATATTTGTCTGCGGTGTTGAGTACTTTGCTCCATCTTATTCTGAGTGCATCCTCCGCAGTTTTGAGCTTCTGCTTCTGCTTTTTCAGGCTACGCGCAGTGGCGACGAGCCTTTTGTGGAGGTTCTTCTGCTCCATTAGCTTATCCGGCGTAAGGTCGTCCGGAATGCTGTTTTCACCGGGGACGGGTTGTTTGGTTTGTTTATCCAAATTGCCCTGTTGGGACGGTTGCTCGAAGGCATGTTCATCATCCGCCGGCTCGTCCTGCTCTATGGCTGGGTCTGTATGGCTGCTGTCTCTATCGAGGCGGTGTTTGGAGCGGCGCTTACGTCGCCGCTTTGATTGCTTTTCGAGTGAACGATCCCTCGTTGCATCCCTGTGTTCCTCGTCGTCGCTTCCTTTGGGTGTGTCCACCATGTATACATCATGAGACGAGGTGGCAGTCCAGTGCCTTATAGGCATTGGTTCATGTTCGTCTCCTACATCGTCGTCCATACCGTCGATGTCTTCGGAGTCGAAGTCGAGCACGTCGTTTAAATTATCGACAGTTGCTACGAAGTGGGTGGTGGGTGGGGATCGAATTTCTTCGTCGTCCACATCCCAATCCTGCCGGTCATAGTCCGGCCAGGACTCTCCTGACAAAGAGAGAGACCTGAGTGAATTCAGAATGTCGCCGAAGGGCGAGTGCTGAAAGATGTCTGCGGCGGTGAATTCCATGATCAGCGCCCAATCGGATTCGATTGGTAGGGGCGCGGAGGGCTAGGAGTCCGGAGAGGAGTCCGGCACCTTGGAGTTATGGGCTTCGCAGAGGACAAGGCTGGTGTTCGGCTTGATCACCATAGAGATTGCAGCCCCCAAGGCGGTGTCTAACCATCCATCCTCGATTGATGTGGTCGGCTCCGAGCTAAGGGTCGGAGCGGACACAGGTGCGGCCTCCATGGCACTGTTCGGTGGCAGAGCTAGATCATGCCCATCGTGATAGTGCGGCGTGCTCGGCTGTGGCTCAAATCCGTCGAAGATCAAGTCTCCGGGGTCGTCCGCCGTGTAGTTTAAACTTCCAAATCTGACCTCATCACCAGGGGCATAGATTTCAATCTTCTCCAGATGGCCAAGCGAATTGGCCCGCAGTGCAAAGCCGCCGAATACAAAGATCTGTCCGGGGAGAAAAGTCTCACTCTGGACAGCGTCGTTGTTGATGATCGGAGGAGCCATCGGGCCTAAAAGTGACCACACAGAGGAACTCTCAATGAAAGCACCAATGTCGGTGTCAAAACCGGCGGATCTCGGGTAGGGGGTCCCGAACTGTGCGTCTAGGCGGATGGTAACAGGAGACAAGGGACACGATGTTTTTACCCAGGTTCGGGCCCTCTCAATGGAGGTAAAACCCTACTCCTGCTTGATTAATATTGATGATATGGGTAGTACAAGAGTAGATCTACCACGAGATCAAGGAGGCTAAACCCTAGAAGCTAGCCTATGGTCTGATTGTTGTTCGTCCTACGGACTAAAAACCTCTGGTTTATATAGACACCGAAGAGGGCTAGGGTTACAAAGAGTCGGTTACAATGGTAGGAGATCTACATACCCGTATCGCCAAGCTTGCCTTCCACGCCAAGGAAAGTCCCTTCCGGACACGGGACGAAGTCTTCAATCTTGTGTCTTCATAGTCCAGGAGTCCGGCCGAAGGTATGGTCCAGCTATCCGGACACCCCCTAATCCAGGACTCCCTCACCTATGGTTAGAAAATAGACAAGATGATCATCTTATGTACTCAATATATTAAAAAAACTGATAGTGCAATTCAAAAGCTTACATGGCTCTTGAACCATTTCGCAAATCCTGCCATAACCAGTTTGTCAATGTTTCTTGGATTTTGCGGCAGTAACTCCTTTTTGTAGATGCTACACAACATAGTGATCGCGTCAAACATCTAAATATATAAGAATGTGTTGCAAGGTTAGTAGATTACGATGTATAAGCTGCAGTACTTAGCACTTAGTTGATATAAGGTAGTATCTCAGGACAGTTATTCAACACATGCCAAACCATTTTGTCCAACTCTTTAGATTTGTCCTCTTGTCGACTCTTCCCTGTAACTTGAACAGAATAATCGAAAACATTGAGTCCGGGATTGTCTTCATCCACGTATTTGCTAAGCTGATCAGCTGTTTCAATGTATTTTGAGCAGAATGTCAACGCTTTTGTAGCAATGTAGGCCTCTGCAATGGAACCCTCGGGTCTATCTCTGTTCCTAACATAGCCCTTGAAAGTGCCTAACCGCCTTTCAATAGGCTACATCCAGCCATACTGTACTGGATCTCTAAGTAGTGCCTCATCAGGTAGATGAACAGCCAAATGCACCATCACATCAAAGAAGGCTGGAGGATATATCTTCTCAAGGTCGCATAGGATAGTTGGTATCTTGTCTCTAAGACGCTCCAAAGCATCTATCCTGATATTTCTACTGCAGAGTTCCCTGAAGAATTGTCCCAACTCTGCAACTGCTGTGTATAAGTCAGGGCCGCCCAATCCTCTAAGGATAACAGGTAAAACACTTTGAAGTAGGACGTGGCAGTCATGAGTTTTCAACCCTTGTACCTTGTCTCCATCTGCACTGACTCTTGTTTCAGGGTTGGAAGCAAATCCATGTGGGAATCTCACACGCGACAAGACCTTGCAGAATTCTTTTCTTTTTACCTTGTCCAAGACGTACACAGCTGGTGCCATATCCCGTGGTTTACCTTCATCTTGCACCTGCAAATCCTTTTTCTGATACCCAGGTGTGTCAAATCAATCCTAGATTTTAAGGTATCTTTCGTCTTGCCTACAATATTAAGAAGTGTGCCGATAATGCTGTCACATATATTTTTCTCGATGTGCATCACATCAAGATTATGCCATAGATCCAAATCTTTCCAATACTCCAAGTCCCACAAAGTGGACCTGCGGGTAAATAATAATCTCTCTTCTGCCCTGCCATGCTTCCTTTTCCCGCTACCATTATCAGGATGGTTTCCTGGTGTAATATGCCCGACCTTCTCTAATTCCACTTGCAACTCATCGGCGATGAGCCTCTTTGGCGCATCGCGGTTTTCATGCTTTGCATTGAACACATGTCTTCAGTATTTTCTAGGATGCGGCTTGTCCTTGGCAAGGAAACAGCGGTGGCCAATGTAACAGATCTTCCTAAGTATTGTGTATGATAGCGGATTCCTGTCATAGCGAACACATGCATTGTAACCACATCTCGTTCGCCTTGACATAGTGCCCAAAGATGGAAAATCATGGATGCACCAAATTATAACAGCACACAAAAAGAAATCAGCTGGCGGGCTGCTATATAGGTCTCGAGTGAGAACACCCCTCCATAGCTATTGAAGTTCCTCCACAAGAGGCTCCATGAAAAAATCAAAATCATTTCCAGGACTTTTTGGACCTGGGATGAGCAAGGACATCATGTAGTTTGATTCTTTGGTGCAGACATTTGCAGGCATGTTGTAAGGGATAACAAGCACTGGCCACATGCTATATGTGGTGCTCTGGTGGCCAAATGGGTTCAATCCATCTGAAGCTAAGACAAGTCTAATGTTTCTTGGGTCAGCAACAAACGTTTCATGCTTCTGATTGAAGTTTTTCCACTCACTACCATGAGATGGATGGCTCATTACATTCTGATCTCTGAAATCCTGGTTCCTAGAATGCCACAGTACATCCTCTCTTGTTTCAGCATCATGAAACAACCTCTGCAATCTTGGTGTAATTGGAAAAATGTCTCAGAACATTATGAGGAATCCTCTTCACAGCATAGCATTCTTACAAACATGGATCACTTAAGTTGGCATAATCCTTCTAGAACAGAACACAATTATTCTTACAAACCTGGATCATATCATATCCAATTCCAACTGCACGAAGGAAATTCTTCATTTTACTATAGGTCTGTGGCAGCTCAGACACATCTGGGAAAGCTTTGTGGAAAGCAGCCAACATCGCATCGAATGATTTGTTGGTCGTCCGCTCAGATGTCTTCACCTGAAGAAAGGTGACCATAGCTGAGAATACTGATAGCTTATTTCCCGGGGTGACAGCCACGTTGCATTGTTCCAACATGCGGGCCCACCATTTTTCTTCTGCAGGTGAAAGTTCACGGAATGCACGAGCATTTCGTAGTATTGTTTCAATGTTGGTCAAACTCACCAGCTCCGCGACCACCTCCTCCTCCTCCTCTTCCACCTGAGCATCACGCAGATCGAGATGGTGATCTGCTGCTTCCATGTAGTCAATAACATTAACGTTCATAGCTTCACCATGATGTACCCACCTAGTATATGTGACCGACATCCCATACAAGTGTAGATGATTTTACATAGTTGAATGGGGTCTTGTAACTGAATTCATACAACTCCTACACGTGCAGAGCACATCTGATTTCGGACCACCGTACTCAGCTCTGATAAATTTCATGAAGTTTTCAACCCCCTCGACATATGCAGCGGAGAATCTTCGAGCAGAAGTTATCCAAGTCTTGTCCACCTGTTAAACATACAAATTAGTTCTTCTACTAGATATTATAGGAAAAACATATATGCTTTTTTATGAAGTCCAAAAGAAAATACCTAGGTCGATGTCTAAAGCTATGGCAAGACATTTGGACGAGCAGATCTAAGCAGCGAAATATATGTAAAGCTAATTCAGAAACAGATTTGAGTGCTAAATTATGGCAGGCTGTTTCAGCAGTCAATGAGGCCGAGCACACAGCCATCGAACTATCGAAGGCCATCGCAGCAACAAAGATCGAGTATAAAATGGTGTAGAGCTATTTCACCTAACAGATTGGCTACGAGACCATGGCAATCTATGTCACAATAAATATATGGCAGGATATTTTAGCAACTAATCGGCCTTGGCATGCCATGTCAGCTAAGCAGATTTAGTGCAGAACAGGGCAAGGAAGCTTCTTAAGGAGAGCATATTAACTGTAAACTACTTTGGCAAATAGTGAGATTAACAGTGTCTATCAGCTAACATTTAGCGCTACACCGACATGCACGGGGCCTCAGTCTATAATGCGCGTACCATGGGAGAAGCTAACTGCCGTGTGCCTCCACAAGAATGTCGCCAGCGGTGGCGGCGTGGCTAGAGGACGGCAGTCCACGAGAGCATACTGTGGGAGCGAGAGTATCGCCGTGCGTCCCCTCGACGGACCGCGGCGCCGACATATCGGCGTGGCGGGGAGGGCGGCTTTGGCGGAGCGAATGGAGTGGAGGGGGACGGGGG
>NC_041380.1:449801110-449861601 GCF_002162155.2 Triticum dicoccoides | reverse complement strand
TGGCTAGTTGGCCGAAGGGAAGTTGAATCTAGGATTTGGGGGGAATTTTTGGGTGGGGGAGGATTTTCACGCGGTGGGGGGCAGTTTGGCGCATGGTCGGTTTCTACAAGTGCAGTCCCACGTGTCAGTGAATAGGGAAGCCGAAGCGCATTCCATTTGCGTGAGCCGTGTGCAGGACCGAACGTGTGTGGGGTGTAATGCGACCGCGACAGGGGTGCTTTGAGTGTACCACCTTTTTTCCTTTTAAACTAGGTGCTTCGTCCCCTAAAAAAACTTGTTGCTTCGCGTGATCGATCGATACTACTACTAGTAATCCAGTAATCCCGACTAAAACGGCGCGGCCGGGTCTTTTCCCGCGCGATATGCTGGGAGGTTGGCTTAGTTGCATTTTTTAGGACGAGTAATGCTACACCTACGTAGTCCCAGTTATGTAATTAACATAATGTGAAACGTGTGAGCTGTTGATTGTAGATTGGGGGGGAGGGAGGGGCCAACCACCATGAAAATCAGGGGAGGAGAGAGAGAGGCATTTTACGTTAACCCTTTCATAGGTTCCCGTAGATGTAGAAAAATGTGAAATGCGTGAATGTGCATTTGCAGATAAGTCCTTCCCTCGTTCATCCTTTTCTCCCACAAGATCTTGATCCTCTGTGCAACGCACAGGCATCTTGCTAGTACTCCTACAATATACTATATTGTTGTGAAAGTTCATATACACCGGCCGAGATTAATGCAAACACGGTAGATTTTCATTACATTTCGAACTTTTATAGGACAGAAAAATAAAAGAAACCCGACCCTAAACCTATTCTACGACAGCGACCGACGTCCTCCATCTGTGATCTCCATGTATGGGGGCGGGGTTCAAGACCCGTGAAGTGAAGGTGCGGTCTCCGGCGAGGAAAAGTAGAACACGGGAGACGGACCAGCCAGTTGGCACACCATGCCCAGCCGCCTCCCATGCCCTACACATCCTCAGAGGAGTCCCCGACCTCGGCTGTGCCGGACGTTGGACGGCGGCAAGTAGGACGCGTGGCTGACGGTCCTCCCATCGTCAGTCGCCAGCATGGCCACCGCTTGTGCGGCGACTTGAGCGAGGGCGACGACCTCGAGCTCCATCCCCGAAGACAAGCTCTCCCGCAGAGCATTCGTGCTTGCGGTCATGGCGGATGTGGTGCCTGGTAGGAGGACGATGCGCTATGGTGTGGAGGTTAGCTGTCTGTTACCGCTTTAAGTAGCGCATTTCGATGAGGCCAAGCGTCCTGGTGTGTCATTAAGTCGCCGGAGTTGGTTCCTCGGGCACCGAGCCTCTTTACGACGGCATACGGACGAACGACATGAATGCGGGCAGCTGGCGCCAGCTGGGAACTCACCGCGTGATGGCGCGAGGGACGAGGGTTTTTGGTGTGCCAGGGTAGTCAGCTGCGGTCGTGGCAACGTTGGAGATGCCCTTTGCTCACATGCGATCGATGCATGTCATTGAAAAAGCAAGACCATCCGGCATGGTCTTAGTTCCTGAGGATGCAGTTGGCCGTGTTACACCACTCCGCGGCTGCGTCCCGTCGCCCCGTGCATCCTCGACGAGCCGGGTGTTGGGGTGTGTTCGGATTGTGGCCAAACTGCACCTTACCAAAATTTTGGTCATGACCCAAAGTTGGTCTTTGTTTGGATCGTTGCCTTTTTTTGAGGTTTTGGTCATGACCCAAAAATGGATGGTTGCCATTTTTTTGGCATGCCGATGAACTCTAGCCAACTCTTGTTCATTTTTTTGCCGATGTTGGCCAAATCATGGGCAACCAAACCTCAGCCAAAATTTTGGCTACCCAATGCTTTGATGGGGCAACCTTGGGCACAAACCAAACATATTAGCTGTTGGTCGTGCCTCAGCACTAACGCCACCCTCGGCCCACTGAAACCGACTGTGTCTAGCGACGATGAGCGTGTCGCTCACCGCGGTCGCCGTGTCCAGAGGCGGTGCTAGAGCTGCGCCACGTGGTTGGCCCCCACGACCCACATGAACGGTTGCCGGTGGCGAGGAGGTCGTGGGCCATCTCCTCCATTGGACTAGTTTGCGCTACGTCGTCCTGACAGGTGTGCCCCACATGTCAGTTTCCCTGTTTTCCCGGCCATATTTGAGCGTTAGTGCTCCGCGTTGCGCATTAGGCCTTTCACTATGTAGGCCAAGTGAGACAACTTATTGTCTATTTGAGCCTGTCAAGTATAATCATGTGGCGTTTGCTTATTTCTCATTCATCTCCAACCCTCTTCTCCATCGATCATGTCGCCTCCGGTCGAGTCCATCCTCCCGCATGCCTCATTTGAACATTCTGCCGAGTATCATTCGCATGTGGGCCTAGACCATGCTTGTATTTCCAATGTTTATTTGTAATTTGTCCGACATGCATACAAACAAATGGTTTGTTTGAAGTTTCACTTTGCCTCCACTACATGTCGCTTCGCATCTTAGTTTTGGCATCCCATTCGGTTCATGCATGCCCCGACACATGTTGATGAGATCGATTGATGTTCAGAGATCAATTGCCTGTCGTGCAAGGAGATAAAGGTTTGTCCTGTTTCTATGATAGAAATGACCCGCGGGGGGGGGGGGGTCTGTGTGGATCAGAGGGAGTATATTGTACGTTCATAAGCGAAACGAACATATTGTACCCACCCTAGTCCTCTTTTAATCGATCTCCGGACCCCGAGATGAAATCGAGAGAGAACGAGTGGGGGAATGTGTGATACCTAAGCCGGATTCAAAGTTTTGAACCGGTGATCATAGCATCCGCGAATCATATATAAAGGGTATTCAATGTTCGTTTCGTTTTTGAAAGTACAATATACTCCCTCCTATCCTTTCTAGTTTACATATAAGTTTTATGTGTAGTCAAAGTATCTCTACTTTGATAAAAAAAGTATCAACATTCAACAACGCCCAATCAATATTGTTAGATTCGTACGTACTCCTATATTTGTACTCGAGATGGTTTCCAGTTTGTTTTCAACCACGTGAATGTGCTTGTTCTCGCGCATGCTCTTCCTACTAGGGTTTCGCCACGTATAGCCAGTCCAATAGTAACTTTTTAAGCTCCCTGTCCAATAGTACTAGTGGAGTACTGACAACATCTCTACTAGAGTATGCAGTGCTCATAGTTGTACTCCCTCCTTCCATTTATATAGGGCCTATGTGGAGGAGAGTGATGTGAAAAAGTAAGGGGAGTGAGCTCTCATGCAAGAACCTAGCTATATACGCGTTCCTAGTTAAATACATACAATAAATATGAAGAAAGAGATGGAGAGGAGATGGAAAAAAGTACTAATACAATAGCCAACCATATAATTTATTTGCGGGAAATAGCCAACCTTATGCCCACACTATTGTATGAGTGCATATAATAGATGACGGCTATAGATGACATGGCAGTTCCTTATAGCCATCGACTGGCTATATTATTAACCATGCTCTAATGCGTTTTTCGAAACCACATTTGACTATTGACAAGATTAATAGTACATAAGATGTATAATGTGAAAATTATATCATTGGAAGCTCCTTTCACATACGTATCCCTGCCTTACCCTCCCTTTCGGTCACTTACTAGCGGACCCCATGCTTGCTAGGCCCCGCATGTCAGTTACTCAATGGGTTCGGCCATGTCAGGGGATCCTCATCCGTAGTATACTCCCTCTGTTTTTATTTACTCCGCATAAAATGACGCGGGCGGGGGAGGGGGAAGGACGTCGATTTTCTCTCAATTGCGGTCCCACAAGCGTGCCGGGCTGCAATGCGAAGGTGACAATAGCGATGTACAGTCAAAACCGATTGACCGGTCATCACCGGAACCACTATTCACACCAGAACCTTTGTTTCCCGGCCTACGCCAGCCACTGGCCTAAAACCTTTCTTGCACGTGTAGAGATGTAGTTTTGGAGGGCCTGTAGAGAGAAAAGCATAATACGTTCACTGAACTTTAGAATATAAGCTGATTACGGTCACTATATACGTTTTGCGGTGATTATACAATCACTTGCTCACGGTTCAGCATCGGATTGCACTCTGTTGACCGGCCAAATAGTCTGCGTGGCACCATGTTGACTAGTTAGATTGTCCACGTTCCTTGTGGGTCCCACCTGTCAGTTCGCATAGGGAAAAGGTCAGATAAACACAAATTTACGCAGGCGTGACAAGACTCTACCCCGTGCACGGGAATCACCTGGTTGTGTATGTGTCTGTCAGGGCCTGATGTGTGCGCATGCACGTGTAGTTTGAGCACTTGAGCATGAGAGTGTGTGTTGGCCGTGTGGTGTACTGGTGTGTGCACGCATGCGTGCGTGTGTGCGTGTGAGTGTTGCGTGCGTGCGTGGCTGCGTATGTACGTGTGAGTGTTGCGTGCATGTGTGGGTGCATGTGTTTGTGTGCATGCGTGCGTGTGTGTATAATCACCACACTAGCTCATGTGTGTTAAAACAGATGGCTCAGCATACCAATACAAGGCCACCTTGTCTGTTGTACCCGCGGACATGACTTCGAACCACCGTCCAATATTTTTTTCTCGTTTGTTTTCATTCTTACTAGCAAGATGCCCGTGCGTTGCACGTAACATTAAGATGCATTTGTATGACTAGTTTATCTTCTGAGAGAAAAGGATGAACGAGGGAAGGCCTTATTTGCAAGTGTGGAGAGGTGTGTGGGTACATCTTAGGCAAAATTTTCATAGTTTCTTTCCTATCCGTCAGATATAAATCGGACGACCTATATTGCAGGATGGCAGGCACACCATCATGACCAACTCTGTTTTTTATAAGAGTGTATTTTATCCCTACTCTTATAAAAAGCATAGTAGGTGATGATCGTGTGCCTGCCATCCTGGAATATAGGTCGTCCGATCTATATCTGATGGATAGGAAGGAAACTATGGCAATTTTGCAAAAAGATACCCACACCCCTCTCCACACTTGCAAATAAGGCCTTCCCTTGTTCATCCTTTTCTCCCACAAGATAAACTACTCATACAAATGCATCTTGATGTTCCGTGCAACGCATGGGCATCTTGCTAGTATTTTATAAGAGTGTAGATGTAGAGTAGATACAAGCCGACAGGTGAGCCCGATGGTAGTGAGATAATGTGATGCAACACTAGAGGTGCCATGTGGAGCGTTTAACTGGTCAACTAGTCGTGTCTTGAGCAAATACAGAGTTGTACGGTGAGCCTGTGACTGTATAATAACCACAAAACGTAAATGGTGGCCGTAATGAGTGGATTCTGAAGTCCAATGTATGTATCGTGCTTTCGCTTCAAATACAATGATCGTCACTGTATATATCGCGAGAGAAAGATGAAACATGTGTGAATGTGTTGGGGGCTTACTTTTAGAGGACCTGGAGATAGTTTGTGTGCGTACCTAAAAGGGGCGTAGAGGGGGGGTATGCGATGGAGAGAGAGATGCTCTTCATTTCTCTTTATTATGAAGACCTTTATATATAGTATAAAAATATACCATTTCACAGTGCGGAATAAATATCATTGTGGGCATCATGCAATGCAAGCGTTCATACTCCTCCATATAACTTTGTAATGTTGTATATATGTAGAAATTCTAAAATATTTTTTGGCCACACTTTATTCAAAAGGAATGTTGTATGCGAAATTGTCAAACCCTGATTTTCATGCCACAACACTTAGCTAATAAATCATGATAAAATGTGGTATGACAAAAACTTCTGAGTGTTTTGGACCTTGCCTTGATTGGATTTTGTCTATTGTTTGCAAGTGCTCTAAAAATCAAATAAATCCTCCAACTCCTATACTTCATCTCCTTGCTCCAAACTCTTGAACCAATGATCATGCCATGTGTATAGGACATAAAAACAATTTCTTACAAAAATAATTTGGCCAAATAGTATTTTCAAAAATTAGTTTTCCAAAAACCCCTGAATTGAGGTTTGTACTGCAAGTACTTAGTTCAGGGCAGTAAAAATCTTTCCAAAAATATGTTTGACTCCTATTAGATATAGGATACCCATAAACCACAAAAATATAATTTTAAAAGTTATTTTCCTATTTTATTTAAAGGCTTTTTCTTAAGGCCAGAATTGGTCTTTAATAGGTTAAAATTACTTTAAAGCTCTAAAAATATTTGAGAAAAATTAGGGAGACTCAATGGACATATATTTTCCATATATATGAGTTTCAACATATGGTCATGATCAAAATATTGGACAAAACCCTCCAGAACCATTTCAGCTCATTTCAAATATTTGAAATATTTCTATAAGAAATATTTTCAAAAAAATCCAGGAAATTTATAGGAACTCACATATGCATAATGTGATGATCTTGCAAAGTTTCATATCAATAAAAATAATTTTGGTTCACAAAAGTGCCCCAAAACCCTCTCTGTCCAGATCCATGTTTGAACAACTCTACATTGCCAAGTGTGTCCTTTTGGTCTGAATTTTTGTGGACACGTTCAAATCCTCAAATGATGACACTAAGACAAGTGGTGCATCAACAAGAATAGATTTGCATGACTAAATCTTGGGAAAGCCATTGCTGTTGATTTCTAGGGTTTACCAAAGTTATATTGGCTACTTTGCCCAAATGAGCTCAAACTTGGTGGAACACCCTACTTCTATGTGCCATTTCACCCTGTTAAGTTTCATGTCAAGTGAATTTAAATTTCTTGCCCAAACCTACATCAAACACCTTCTGGCAGAAACTTAAAATGCATGTTTTGGTCATTTCCACTAATCTCCATGAGCTGAACTTCTTCCCACAGCCTCACCTGCTCGTCCTCTAACTCCTACATGCTTTGCTTCCCAAGGAGCAATGATTAAGGGGGGCAGAGACCCTTATTTCTTCTTTGGACATCCACTTTCCCCTCCCTTTCTCATCTCTCTCCCACTCTTGGCAAGTTCCAGAGCATCCAAAGCCTCCCTCCCCATTGTTTACTCCCACCTGCAGCCACTAGACGCAAGTGGACGCGCGAGTGCACGCAGAAAAGCCGTAGATGCCGGCCAAAGACGCGCTTTGGAGCGCCTAGCAGGGCGTTCGACCGTTGACGCCACGTCCCCCGACCGCCTCGGGCCTCCCCCTCGCGCCAGTCGAGGTGCCTTGACGTTCGCAACACGCCACCGTGCGGCCCCCTCGTCTCTCCCTCTCTCTCACCTCCTGCGGCGCGTGCCCAGAGCAGCCCGGCTCGGCCAATGCATGGCCTCGCACGCACGAGCACCAGAGCCTTGCCCCGCTCCTCCTCTCTCTTCCTGGCGCCTCACTCAACTCCCACGGATGCCGCGGCCACGATGAGCCATGGGTCGGCTACTTAAGGCCGTCCCCGAGCCCCCTCTCTACTCCTTCGGCTCTCTCTCCCTCCCGCGCACCCCCTAGACCAACCCACTCCCCTCCTCGTGCTCTCCATCGCCCTCCATGGACAGAGAACTGCCATCGACCCCATGCTAAATTCGGGTTGTCCCGAGCCTCTCTTCTCTACCTAGCCATTCTAGTGCCTCCTCACCACCACTACCAACTCACCTCATGCCCCATTTCCTCCTTCCCGTGCCTGCCCCGCTGTGCCGAACCTCACCGACGGCTTCCTCCGCGGCCACCCGAGCCATCGCTGCAACAGCCCTCCCCGGCGTGCGTGAAAGACATGGATGGGTGCGGAGTGGCCTCCTAAGCACGCCGGTGGGCGCAGCGTCACCAGAGACGCTCTGTAGCCCCGCCAATCGCCGGCGGGAGCCGCTCCTCCCCGCGGCCGGAGCGCGCGCAGGAGGTTGAAGACGGCCTGCTGCTGGGCCCCACGCGTCAGCGACCCAGCGGGCGGGCCCGACCGTTTAAGTGGAAACGGCTTCGGCCTGATCCGCCTCCCCCGTGCGAAGGCGCACCACCCTTAAGCTGCCTTCGACGTCAACTCCTCCGCCCGCACAGACGAGCTGCTGGGCCGGCCCAATTGTTGGGTCCATAAATAATTCAAATTAACTCCACATTTGATGATTCAAATTTCTAGTAGCTCATAAAATCATGATCTATCTCATGGTACAACTTGCACATTTTTCCAGGAACTTTATCTTCACACATATTTATCAAAACCCCATTTCCCATTTTTGTGATGAACTTTAGAAAATCACAGAGAGCTCAAATTTGATCCAAATGCCATGATACATCTAAGTCATAACTTAGGTTATGTACATTTTTCTTAATACTTTCTGTACCCCACAAAATAATGAGCCATTTCTTCATGTTTGTCAACTTTGCAAATCCATAGAATATTCATTTGAACTCCAAATCCAGTGGAACATAGATGATTCTAAAATCATCCTTTGTTAAATGGGTGCATTTGCTCATTTTTCAAAAATATTTCTCTACACATCTTGCAAATCCATAAACCCCTTGATTCCATCATATCAAAATGTTTGGAAATATCCACTGACCCAATGCCAATGAAACCACTCTGGTTATTATTCATATAACCAGAGATGTCCTAGAAAAGTCAAATTAATATTTTTAGAGCACTTTTATTTTCTGCCTTGTTGTGTTTCTTATTATGGTTGCTTTCGACGATAGTTAACGAAGTAGATGAAATGCTCGGAGTTGGACCAGAGATATTTGAAGACCTCGAAGACTTTGTTAAAACAGGCAAGCAGCCCTTTGACCATGTCTATGAAACCCTTTTTATGCATGTCATATAGCACTTTATTATTGTTGCATCAGAATCATGATGAGATGATAACCACTTTGGTGGATTGCCTTTGTTGCTTCCTTGTCGACACTTGCATTGTGCATGACCCTACCTTCCTATGAGGGTTATGCCGGTGGGAGTAGATAGGATGGTAAAGTAGTGCTACGCAAAAAGGGCATGGGTATATGCATGCTGATGGAAGCAAAATTGTTTTCAAAGACTTTGTGAAAACCCTGTCGGGTGCCACTTATGCCCAAAGGAGATGATGAGTTGGGTAAGCACTTGATGAGAAGTGGTGTATCGAGGCAAGTGTGTGTGTGTTGTTTTTCAAAACGGATTAGTTTAAGTTGCGACCGTTATTCCAACCATACATGCGCAACCACTCTAACCTTATATGGGAAAGGGCATCATTGATTACCTAGGCCGATACTAGCTTGGAGCCCGCATTACTAGTGACGGGAGAGTTGTTGTTGCACTCTCTCGGGATGGGGTCGTGCCAGGTAGGGCGGCCATGACTATTTTCATAGGGCACCGGACACACCGTTGGTACCCCGTGCTTGTGGTATGTGATGAATATGGGAGCGAGGCTCCACAACTTAAGATGTGAAATGTTGGGCACGGGGGTTACTACCAATCAAGTGGACTCTATGTTTGTGTCGTCTAGGGAAAGATAGTTGAAGGAAATATGCCCTAGAGGCAATAATAAAGTTATTATTTATTTCCTTATATCATGATAAATGTTTATTATTCATGTTAGAATTGTATTAACTGGAAACATAATACATGTGTGAATACATAGACAAACAGAGTGTCACTAGTATGCCTCTACTTGACTAGCCCATTAATCAAAGATGGTTATGTTTCCTAACCATAGACATGAGTTGTCATTTGATTAACGGGATCACATCATTAGGAGAATGATGTGATTGACATGACCCATTCCATTAGCTTAGCACATGATCGTTTAATATGTTGCTATTGCTTTCTTCATGACTTATACATGTTCCTATGACTATGAGATTATGCAACTCCCGTTTACTGGAGGAACACTTTGTGTGCTACCAAAAATCACAACGTAACTGGGTGATTATAAAGGTGCTCTACAGGTGTCTCCGAAGGTACATGTTGGGTTGGCGTATTTTGAGATTAGGATTTGTCACTCCGATTGTCGGAGAGGTATCTTTGGGCCCTCTCGGTAATGCACATCACTTAAGCCTTGCAAGCATTGCAACTAATGAGTTAGTTGTGGGATGATGTATTACGGAACGAGTAAAGAGACTTGCCGGTAACGAGATTGAACTAGGTATTAAGATACCGACGACCGAATCTCGGGCAAGTAACATACTGATGACAAAGGGAACAATGTATGTTGTTATGCGGTCTGACCGATAAAGATCTTCGTAGAATATGTGGGAGCCAATATGAGCATCCAGGTTCCGCTATTGGTTATTCACCGGAGACGTGTCTCGGTCATGTCTGCATAGTTCTCGAACCCATAGGGTCCGCACGCTTAACGTTACGACGACAGTTTTATTATGAGTTTATGTGTTTTGATGTACCAAAGGTTGTTCAGAGTCCCGGATGTGATCACAGACATGACGAGGAGTCTCAAAATGGTCGAGACATGAAGATTGATATATTGGACGACTATATTCGGACACCGGAATGGTTCCGATGGTTATCGGATATATACCGGAGTACCGGGGGGTTACCGGAACCCCCCAGAGGTTATTGGGCCTCATGGGCCCAAGTGGTGGAAGAGGAGAGGCAGCCAAGGGGCAGCCACGTGCCCCTCCCCCCCCCAAGTCCGAATTGGACAAGGAGGGTGCGGCGCCCCCCTTTCCTTTCCCCCTCTCTCTCCTTCCCTCTCCTCTCCTACTCCAACATGGAAGGGGGGAGTCTACTCCCGGTGGGACTAGGACTCCTCATGGGACGCACCAAGGGTGGCCGGCCCCCTCCCCCTCCTCCACTCCTTTATATACAGGGAGGGAGGCACCCCCTAGAGACACAACAATTGATTTGTTTGATCTTTCAGCCGTGTGCGGTGCCCCCCTCCACCATAGTCCACCTCGATAATACTGTAGCGGTGCTTAGGCAAAGCCCTGGGTCGGTAGAACATCAACATCGTCACCACACCGTCGTGCTGAGGAAACTCTCCCTCAACACACTGCTGGATCATAGTTCGAGCGACGTCATCGGGCTGAACGTGTGCTGAACTCGGAGGTGCCGTGCGTTCGGTACTTGATCGGTCGGATCGTGAAGACGTATGAATACATCAACCGCGTTGTGCTAACACTTCCACTTTTGGTCTACGAGGGTACGTGGACAACACTCTCCCCTCTCATTGCTATGCATCACCATGATCTTGCGTGTGCGTAGGAAAATTTTGAAATTACTATGTTCCCCAACAATAGTGATCGGGTGCTTACCCCGGGTACTTGAGGTACCGCGGGTCATGGATGACACGGAAGTTCCCTCGATCTTGTGGGTAAAGTGTGCAACCTCTGCAGAGTGTAAAACTATTCGAATAGCCGTGTCCATGGTCAAGGACAGTTGGGTAACCACTCTTGGGCTACGTCCACATGTTTACAAACCAGTGTGTGTGTTTGGATAAGTGGGAAGAACTACTTGGGTCAAGTCAAAGGACTTGACATGATTGAGTGGGGTTGATGCCCACTCTATCTATGATGATATCTATAACATGTCCTCATGGTTACTTGAATTCCCCAGATGCATGTCTTACAAGTTGTTGAACATGTCATTGCACTCAAAACTAGCTTTCTGCAAAAATTTACCTATATCATGCATTGTTGTATCTTGAACCAAAACATGGGTTGCTTGCGAGTACATTCAAAGTACTCATTGGCTTGCCACTGATTATTTTATTGGCCAGGCATGAAAGAACAAGATATAATGAAGAGTACCTTGCTGGCGAACATGCGAGCTAGGACGCTTCCCAGTCAGAATGCCTGTAGGGTTAAGGCAGATGGCATGGGTCCAAGTTGTTATTGAAGATTTCCGTTGCGATGATACACTCAAGACTTGACCATAATGGTCCTACTTGTGTAAAACGGTATGTATGCATGTAAGACTCTTGTTATTCAACTTCTGTGTGTTTAGTGAGCATTGATCTCTGGGATCACTGTACACGTGTATTCGGTGATCTCGACTTATGAGTCGGGGTCCCCACAGAGCTGGTATCAGAGCCATCCTGACAGTAGGAAACCTCGTTAGTTAGGGTAAAACTATTTCCAAAACTATTACTAGTTTTCAAAACTATCTCTACTACTCTTTCCTTCTAATTTTTTCGAAAACTAAGGTATATTTTCCTTATTGATCTCTTTCCCCTCAAAAATGGTCGCTAGTACCCTTATGCCCCTGACCACTGGATTCCTTGTAATCCTCGTGGATAATCTAGAAGGAAGACGCCTTGCTAGACACTCACCCACCTCTTCTGAACACAAGATTGGCGATGCCACAGCAAGACGATGCCAACAGAAGATATGCCCTCGAGGAATGAGGACATGAAGACCCAGAAGATGGTGACACCCTCGACACTGCCCCAGGATGATGCAACCTTAGACTATGATGATCAGGGCATAGGATATGCACGATCATGATATACATCGCTAATAGAGTAAC
Organism: Triticum dicoccoides; assembly: GCF_002162155.2. Classification (NCBI taxonomy): domain Eukaryota; kingdom Viridiplantae; phylum Streptophyta; class Magnoliopsida; order Poales; family Poaceae; genus Triticum; species Triticum dicoccoides. The sequence continues at coordinate 449,849,280 of NC_041380.1, read as the reverse complement.
CCTGTCACTACCGTTGTTGTATCGGCAACCACCGGTGGATGAGAACCTCGCCATTTGGTCCGCCTTACTATAGTGAGCAGGAAAACGGTTCTCTTCATCCCCCACTCTTGGTGTCGATGTTTTCATCAACGTAACCGACATGTTGGACCTCCACTATGCCTTGTTAATGTCATTTCATAAAGGCTTACCTACCTGGTACCATCAACGCCTTAGGAGACAAAACAGGATCGTCATGACTAAGAAGACAACAGAAGACTGAGTCAATGCCAGCTACGAGAAACCACCTCCACCCCGTCAGCTCATCAGGTGAGAGATTGTTGAAGATTCTTCAGGCCAACCCGGATCATTTCATCGAACAACTACAGAAGACGTAGCGACACCTGAGGAAAACCCAGAAGACTGCACGAGGAACGAAGCAAGCACGACTACTGAGTCCGAGAACCCCTAGGGTAGGATGAGTCGTGTAACCCCCTATGCGCATTCGAGTTCGTATGATGGTTCAAATAGAACCACGATTGTGCGTTGCTTGTTTTTATTTATTTGAGTTTTGATATCAGTAGCCCTTTTTCCCTAGGCAACGAGTACGCGACTATATCACCTTCCTTACCTTGTTTCTTTTGTTTGGCCCTTTTTGCACCTGTTTGTTTGCACTGGCACTTTAGAACGCCCTTTAGGCATTCCCCTCCTCTATGCTACTTTTCCCTCTCATCTCTCTCATCAACTAAAGACCGACAAGACAAGATACACCAAGGGTTATACTTTGGAACCAACTAGCACTGAGGACTTTTGCTACAACCTCCTTGACCAAGTATAGCCCCGTAGAGTTATGGTTGCCCCTCAAGATTAGAAACCCATTCCTAGACCCTTCGAGACTTCACAAGATACCCCAGCTCGAATCCTTAACCATGAGCTTAACCTATGGAATCAAAAGAGAACAAGTTAAGCTACAGTAACCCTTGCTTATCACTGGGTTCATTATGGAACTAGTGGGCATAGTGAGCGAGCACATTATCATCCTAGGGTAGCACCAGAACTAACGATGCCATAGGAAAGACCAATTTGGGGTTATATGAACAGAGGACAAATGACTTGGTGAGTTTATATCAATGACTTTGAGGAATTATATGAGACTATTTGGTGGATTACGAGGCTTTCATGTTGATAGATGAACTTGGTGGGATCATGATTATAGACTAGCATAGCTTTCATTACCCCTGGATAAATTGGATTTAGTTGGACAATCAAGATCGCAAGCTGAGTTCTTGGAAGTATGAGGATTTGACTTAGCCAGGGGATATTGAAAGGAGATAGTTGATATTACGATGATGACTTGGGGAAAAGTGTAGAAATTCTCGTTGGAAATGAGATTTGGATTTAAGTAGGTGATTCTAATTTAGTATAGATGCTGAGTATATCTACATGGTTCAGAGAAATTGGATTTAGACTGATGATCTCGATCATGGTACCATGTTTCTCGGTGGATGATAAGCTAGGAGATTGGAATAATTGTTGGAGTTTATCTAGGGATATGTATGAGCTTGATCTTGGAGTTTACTTGACCATGACATTGGAAATTGGTGGACTGACTATAGTAAGGGTAGCCCTTTCAAGCCTATGGGGGTTATAGGACATTAGAAGATTCATGTGGAACACCATAAACATTGAATTTGTAGAATGAATGGATTGTGTAGTGATTGATGGAAATAATGGGCTGTTGGAGTTGATTCGTAGGAAGGAAAATAGATCTTGGAGTGGCATACGACGTGTTTCCTTAGGATAGAGATGCACTACCTTGGACCTTGGAAGAATGGGCTGAGCACTTGGATTGTGATGTTTAAATCAAGCTTAGCAGCTTGTATGTTCTGCCCATGGATTATTTTTGCATAGGTATGAGTTTGGGGATAGTTGGCATGTATAGTTTTGTTAGACCTCCTCTCAAGAATCATGAGGATATGAATCACATGAGTGATGATTGGAGTTGACCTATACGAAATGATGCTATCGGTGATATGATGTGATTTGTTTAAAGGACTAGGTAGAACAATTGGCATCTCAGAAACTGTGCTTGAAATAAGATGATAAACATTCACTCGCACACTAGAATCCTTGAAATCCTTAAGACCTACCAAGTCACAACATGGTCAGACCATGACCATGGGCTTGGGCCCCATGTCAAGAAGACCCGGCCCAATACTCAACCGTGATCACCACCGATACCCCAACCTGTACCCTATGTACCACGTGGGCAACTCTTCATGGAGTACTTAGACAAGTTGGTTGTCATCTTTATTTGGTAACATACTTGTCTACCCGAAGACAGAAGAAGAATCGTTGATCTGGTCAAGGAACATCTGAAGATCGTCATGTCTAGGAGGAAGAACTACACCAACCACCATCATCAAAAAGTAAACCTCCACGTTGAAGACCAAGTGTATCTGCAAGCCACTTCTCTCAATGGAACCAAGCATTTCCATGTCAAAGGGAAGCTCACACCAAGATTTAACAACCCCCTCTAAGATCACATCGAGGCGAAGAGTAGACGGCTACCAGCTGGAGTTACCACCTGAGTTACCCACTGTGCACAGGGTTTTCCACGCGACACCACCCCGGAAGTGTTTCCAACTTCCTAACTAGCCCAATCTGACCTACCGCGACCTACCCATTAGCAACCTGGATCAAGAAGAACGTCATACGCGAAGCCACACCCTCAAGCACTCAAAGGATTCAATGGATCACTACACAGAAGCAGAAGCAACATGAGGACTTGAAGACTACCCCAGATCCAAGTTTCTGTATCCCTTTCCGTGCCTAGTCTGGGAATCTCAGGGACGAGATTCTTGTAAGGGGGGTAGGTCTGTCATACCTTGATTTTCATGCCACAACACTTAAGCTAATAAATCATGATAAAATGTGGAATGACAAAAACTTCTGAGTGTTTTGGACCTTGCCTTGATTGGATTTTGTCTGTTGTTTGCAAGTGCTCTAAAAATCAAATAAATCCTCCAAGTCCTATACTTCATCTCCTTGCTCCAAACTCTTGAACCAATGATCATGCCATGTGTATAGGACATAAAAATAATTTCTTAAAAAATAATTTGGCCAAATAGTATTTTCAAAAATTAGTTTTCCAAAAACCCCTGAATTGAGGTTTGTACTGCAAGTACATAATTCAGGGCAGTAAAAATCAATCCAAAAATTTGTTTGACTCCTATTAGATATAGGATACCCAGAAACCATGAAAATATAATTTTAAAAGTTATTTTCCTATTTCATTTAAAGGCTTTTTCTTAAGGCCACAAATGGTCTTTAATAGGTTAAAATTAGTTTAAAGCGTTAAAAATATTTGAGAAAAATTAGGGAGACTCAATGGATATATATTTTCCATATATATGAGTTTCAACATATGGTCATGATCAAAATATTGGACAAAACCCTCTAGAACCATTTCAGCTCATTTCAAATATTTGAAATATTTCCAAATAAATCCAGGAAATTTCTAGAAAGTCACATATGCATAATGTGATGATCTTGCAAAGTTTCATATCAATCAAAATAATTTTGGTTCACAAAAGTGCCCCATAACCCTCTCTGTCCAGATCCAAGTTTGAACAACTCTACATTGCCAAGTGTGTCCTTTTGGTCTGAATTTTTGTGGACATGTTCAAATCCTCAAATGATGACACTAAGCCAAGTGGTGCATCAAGGAGAATAGATTTGCATGACTAAATCTTGGGAAAGCCATTTCTGTTGATTTCTAGGGTTTACCAAAGTTACATTGGCTACTTTGCCCAAATGAGCTCAAACTTGGTGGAACACCCTACTTCTATGTGCCATTTCACCCTGTTAAGTTTCATGTCAAGTGAAATTAAATTTCTTGCTGAAACCTACATCAAACACCTTCTGGCAGAAACTTAAAATGCATGTTTTGGCCATTTCCACTAATCTCCATGAGCTGAACTTCTTCCCACGGCCTCAGCTACTCCTCCTTTAACTCCTACATGCTTTGCTGCCCAAGGAGCAATTATTAAGGGGGGCAGAGACCCATATTTCTTCACTGGACAGCCACTTTCCCCTCCCTTTCTCATCTCTCTCCCACTCTTGGCAAGTTCCAGAGCATCCAAAGCCTCCCTCCCCATTGTTTACTCCCACCTGCAGCCACTAGACGCAAGTGGACGCGCGAGTGCGCGTGGAAAAGCCGCGGATGCTGGTTAGAGACGCACTCTGGAGCACCTGGCAGGGCGTTCGATAGTTGACGCCGCGTCCCCCGACCGCCTCGGGCCTCCCCCTCGCACCAGGCGAGGTGCCTTGACGTCCGCAACATGCCACCGTGTAGGCCCCCTCGTCTCTCCCTCCCTCTCTCACCTCCTGCCGCGCGTGCCCAGAGCCGCCCGGCTTGGCCAATGCATGGCCTCGCACGCGCGAGCACCAGAGCCTTGCCCCGCTCCTCCTCTCTCTTCCTGGCGCCCCACTCAACTCCCATGGACGCCGTACACAGCTCCTCGCCCCCTGTCCTGGCCTCCCGAGCCGTTGCCGCGGCCACCCATGCGCCGCGTCCACGGTGACCCACGAGTCGGCTACTTAAGGCCACCCCCGAGCCCCCTCTCTACTCTGTTGGCTCTCTCTCCCTCCCGCGCACCCCCTGGACCGACCCACTCCCCTCCTCGTGACCTTCATCGCCCTCCATGGATGGAGAACCGCCGCCGGCCAATGCTAAATTCGGGCTGTCCCGAGCCTCTCTTCTCCACCTAGCCATTCAAGTGCCTCCTCACCACCACCGCCGACTCGCCTCATGCCCCATTTCCTCCTTCCTGTGCCTGCCCCGCTGTGCCGAACCTCGCTGGTGGCTTCCTCTGCGGCCACCCGAGCCATCGCCGCAATAGCCCTACCCAGCATGCGTGAAGCACATGGATTGGTGCAGAGTGGCCTCCTGAGCACGCTAGTGGGCGGAGCGTCGCCGGAGACGCACTGTAGCCCCACCAATCACCGGCGGGAGCAGCTCCTCCCCGCAGCCGGAGTGCGCGCGGGAGGTTGATGACGGCCTGCTGCAGGGCACCGCGCGTCAGTGACCCAGCGGGCGGGCCCGACCGTTTAAGTGGAAACAGCTTCGCCCGGATCCGCCTCCCCCGCGCGAAGGCGCACCACCCTTAAGCCACCTTCAACGTCAACTCCTTCGCCCGCACAGACGAGCCGCTAGGCCGGCCCAATTGCTATTCCGCGCTTAGTGCACGCGGTTGCCGCCCAGACCCAACCCGTTTGGGTAAAAACCTTTCCCTTTTTCTTTTCTGTACAATTTGTAAAATCCATAAATAATTCAAATTAACTCCAAATTTGATGATTCAAATTTCTAGTAACTCACTAAATCATGATCTATCTCATGGTACAACTTGCACATTTTTCCAGGAACTTTATCTTCACACATATTTATCAAAACCCCATTTCCCATTTTTGTGATGAACTTTAGAAAATCACAGAGAGCTCAAATTTGATCCAAATGCCACAATTCAAATTTGCAGATACATTTAAGTTCATAACTTAGGTTATGAACATTTTTCTTAATACTTTCTGTACCCCACAAAATAATGAGCCATTTCTTCATATTTGTCAACTTTGCAAATCCATAGAATATTCATTTGAACTCCAAATCCAGTGGAACCAAATCATAGATGATTCTAAAATCATCCTTTGTTAAATGGGTGCATTTGCTCATTTTTCAAAAATATATTTCTCTACACATCTTGCAAATCCATAAACCCCTTGATTCCATCATATCAAAATGTTTGGAAATATCCACTGACCCAATTCCAATGAAAACACTCTGGTTATTATTCATATAACCAGAGATGTCCTAGAAAAGTCAAATTAATATTTTTAGAGCACTTTTATTTTCTGCCTTGTTGTGTTGCTTATTATGGTTGCTTTCGACGATAGTTGACGAAGTAGATGAAATGCTCGGAGTTGGACCAGAGATATTTGAAGACCTCGAAGACTTTGTTAAAACAGGCAAGTAGCCCTTTGACCATGTCTATGAAACCCTTTTTATGCATGTCGTATATCACTTTATTATTGTTGCATTGGAATCATGATGAGATGATAACCACTTCGGTGGACTGCCTTTGTTGCTTCCTTGTCGACACTTGCATTGTGCATGACCCTACCTTCCTATGAGGGTTATGCCGGTGGGAGTAGATAGGATGGTAAAGTAGTGCTACGCAAAAAGGGGATGGGTATATGCATGCTGATGGAAGCAAAATTGTTTTCAAAGACTTTTCGAAAACCCCGTCGGGTGCCACTTATGCCCAAAGGATATGATGAGTTGGGTAACCACTTGATGATGAAGTGGTGTATCAAGGCAACTGTGTGTGTTGTTTTTCAAAAAGGATTTGTTTAAGTTGCGACCGTTATTCCAACCGTACATGCGCAACCACTCTACCCTTATATGGGAAAGGGCATTATTGATTACCTAGGCCGATACTAGCTTGGGGCCCGCATTACTAGTGACGGGAGAGTTGTTGTTGCGCTCTCTCGGGACGGGGTCGTGCCAGGTAGGGCGGCCATGACTATTTTCACAGGGCACCGGACACACCGTTGGTACCCCGTGCTTGTGGTATGTGATGAATATGGGAGCGAGGCTCCACAACTTAAGATGTGAAATGTTGGGCACGGGGGTTACTACCAATCGAGTGGATTCTATGTTAGTGTCGTCTAGGGAAAGATAGTGATCGGGTGCTTACCCCGGGTACTTGAGGTACCGCAGGTCGTGGATGACACAGAAGTTCCTCGGATCTTGTGGTTAAAGTGTGCAACCTCTACAGAATGTAAAACTATTCAAATAGCCGTGTCCATGGTCAAGGATAGTTGGGTAACCGCTCTTGGGCTACGTCCACATGTTTACAAACCAGTGTGTGTGTTTGGATAAGTGGGAAGAACTACTTGGGTCAAGTCAAAGGACTTCACATGATTGAGTGGGGTTGATGCCCACTCTATCTATGATGATATATGTAACCTGTCCTCATGGTTACTTGAATTCCCCTGATGGATGTCTTACAAGTTGTTGAACATGTCATTGCACTCAAAACTAGCTTTCTGCAAAAATTTACCTATATCATGCATTGTTGTATCTTGAACCAAAACATGGGTTGCTTGCGAGTACATTCAAAGTACTCATTGGCTTGCCACTGGTTATTTTATTGGCCAGGCATGAAAGAACAGGATATAATGAAGAGTACCTTGGTGACGAACATGCGAGCTAGGACGCTTCCCAGTCAGAATGCATGTAGGGTTAAGGCAGATGGCATGGGTCCAAGTTGTTATTGAAGATTTCCGCTGCAATGATACACTCAAGACTTGACCATAATGGTCCTACTTGTATAAAACGGTATGTATGGATGTAAGACTCTTGTTATTCAACTTCTGTGTGTTCAGTGAGCATTGATCTCTGGGATCACTATACATGTGCATTCGGTGATCTCGACTTATGAGTCGGGGTCCCCATAGAAATAAACGTGAAGAGAGGGCTTTTTAGATCAATGGGGTACGTGATGTAACATATGTGAATGTGTAGTTGATGCATTTGGCAGGGCCTAGAGAGGTATGTGTGTGTATTACGTATTCGAGAGAGGCATGGATAGATGGGCCGAAAGGGGGGGCAGGGGAGAGATAGCACTAGAAATGAGAGTGGTCTAGAGAAAGAGAGAGACGAATACGACGTCACGGCGAGAGATTCCCTTGAGTGTGTATATGCAAGGGGGGAGTGGATAGAGGCACCAGGAGAATATATTTTTTGTGTGTGGTGTCTGTGTTGGTATGTGTGGGTGTGAGAAGATAACAAGACATGGGGGCAGAGGGTGTGTCAGCGTGTGAGGTCTGGTGGGTCGAGGTGAGGCCCTTCATTCGGTTCCGTCCCGCGCCACATTGGTCGGCCCGTGACGCATTTAGGGAGACCATGGATGACTAGTCATACAAGACAAAGATAGCATAATTGTGAGAACTCTATGTCCACTGACAAATCTGGATAGGATTTGTAACCCTAGGTTCCCGGACTAAGGTAACCCCTTTATCTCTGATATTAATATTCATCCAACCTAACTTTAAGGGGCATCCTACAGAATGCTCTGCTAGAATCATACTCGTCTATTAGCAAGAGAGGTGTGAGACAATGCGTGAGAGACATGCCTAAAGATAATGTGCGTACAGGAGACACGTAGGCAGGTCTATATATATAGAAAGGGTCGATGGGGATTGTGCATGTGTATGCTTGCGAGAGGAAGAGTGCTTGTGATAAAGGTTAGTGAAAACAGTCGTAAATGGTTACGAGAGGGAGGGAGGGTTATATCGAGAGCATATGTGCGAGAAAGACACCCCGGGAGAGAGTGTGTGAGCATGTGTGAGAGACCACCGATGGAGACTGAAACTACACATACAAGACTGCTGTACACATTGATTAAAGATATAAATTGTATCCAAATATTAGGATGGGATCATGATATTTGCAATTCGCGTAAGGAACGGTCATTGATCCATCAGACATCTAGATTCTATCAAATTTGAGCATGTCTATGTTATTATTCGACACAATTGATCCACATAGTTAGTATTTTGAACTCCAGACAATGCATCGCTTTAGCAATCGAATATAAACATGAGTATAGTTCATGTTATGTGTGTAAAGCACATTATACATACGAAAGTTACATAATGCACATTATAAATAGCTACCTATGAACTAGCATACATTTGAATTCAACTTAAGGTGGTTTTAAAAAATCGAATTCAACATGAAGTCCCTTCAATTATTTGAATTTGATATCATGGCATTTGTAAATCATACCTAAATTATGGGGGCACCAATCTTTGCTCTGATTTTGTACATAATAGCATATGTAGTCGTGTACAAAATAGATTCTAATTTAGCTCCTCCATTCCAAAATAATCGTAGTTATAGGATTTTCAAGTGTCAAAATTTCAAAAAGAAGCGGATAATTTAATGAGGTTTTCAAACATACAAGGTCAAATTTAACGTTGTCTATTTAGGTCAATCCTCAAAGTTCAAGAGTACTCTAAACGTGAATGCTTGTGTTTCAAAATTTTGAACGAAGCGCCAGAAGAGCCTCTACTCGCCCGAAACCGTGTGAGACCAATGTTTGGTAGTACAAGGAAATTACTTTTCTAATAACTCCGACCCGTGAAACCTACCGGCCCGACGTCCAAAGGTCTAAACTGGGGTAGGTTTGTAGCTTCATCTAGACGCCACGCAACTGCCTCCGAAAAACATTCATACACAATTGCCGCCTGATGTCTACTACGCAACCTTCTTCTTGTAGACATTGTTGGGCCTCCAAGTGCAGAGGTTTGTAGGACAGTAGCAAGTTTCCCTCAAGTGGATGACCTAAGGTTTATCAATCCGTGGGAGGCGTAGGATGAAGATGGTCTCTCTCAAGCAACCCCGCAACCAAATAACAAAGAGTCTCTTGTGTCCCCAACACACCCAATACAATGGTAGATTGTATAGGTGCACTAGTTCGGCGAAGAGATGGTGATACAAGTGCAATATGGATGGTAGATATAGGTTTTTGTAAACTGAAAATATAAAAACAGCAAGGTAGCAAGTGATAAAAGTGAGCACAAACGGTATTGCAATGCTAGGAAACAAGGCCTAGGGTTCATACTTTCACTAGTGCAAGTTCTCTCAACAATAATAACATAATTGGATCATATAACTATCCCTTAAGATGCAACAAAGAGTCACTCCAAAGTCACTAATAGCGGAGAACAAACGAAGAGATTATGGTATGGTACGAAACCACCTCAAAGTTATTCTTTCCAATCAATCCGTTGGGCTATTCCTATAAGTGTCACAAACAGCCCTAGAGTTCGTACTAGAATAACACCTTAAGACACAAATCAACCAAAACCCTAATGTCACCTAGATACTCCAATGTCACCTCAAGTATCCGTGGGTATGATTATACGATATGCGTCACACAATCTTAGATTCATCTATTCAACCAACACATAGAACCTCAAAGAGTGCCCCAAAGTTTCTACCAGAGAATCAAGACGAAAACGTGTGCCAACCCCTATGCATAGGTTCATGGGCGGAACCCACAAGTTGATCACCAAAACATACATCAAGTGAATCACGTGATATCCCATTGTCACCACAGATACGCATGGCAAGACATACATCAAGTGTTCTTAAGTCATTAAAGACTCAATCCGATAAGATAACTTCAAAGGGAAAACTCAATCCATTACAAGAGAGTAGAGGGGGAGAAGAAACTTAAGATCCAACTATAATAGCAAAGCTCGCGATAAATCAAGAACACGAGAGAGAGAAAGATCAAACACATAGCTACTGTACATACCCTCAGCCCCGAGGGTGAACTACTCCCTCCTTATCATGGAGAGCGCCGGGATGATGAAGATGGCCACCGGTGAGGGTTCCCCCCTCCGGCAGGGTGTCAGAACAGGGTCCTGAGAGATTTTTGGTGGCTACAGAGGCTTGCGGCAGCGGAACTCTAGATCTATTCTGTTCCCCGAAGTTTTAGGGTATATGGATATATATATAGGCGGAAGAAATACGTTAGGGGAGCTACGAGGGGCCCACGAGGGTGGAGGGCGCGCCCAGGGGGGTGGGTGCGCCCCCCTACCTCGTGCCTCCCTTGTTGCTTCCTTGACGTGGACTCCAAGTCTCCTGGGTTGCTTTTCTTTGAAAAATAACTTCTCCATAAGGTTTCATTCCGTTTCGACTCCGTTTGATATTCCTTTTTTTCGAAACACTGAAACAAGGGAAAAAACAGGAACTGGCACTGGGCTCTGGGTCAATAGGTTAGTCCCAAAAATAATATAAAAGTCCATAGTGAAGCCCATAAAACATCCAAGATGGATAATATAATAGCATGAATACTTTATAAATTATAGATACGTTGGAGACGTATCACCGTCTAAGCACTCATGCGCGCGGCCGAAATCGTTCCCGCCCACTATTTGGGACACCTGGGATTACCATCCTACCCCCGACCCACAGTAGGTCTGAAATTTAAGAGGGGGGCAGAGTTTGTACTTTCCCCAAATTTCAAACAAGCGCGTCCCATCTTCTGTTCAAAAAAGCCGAAAACAAGCGCTTCCCAGACCGAAACATGGTTCTCCCCCTCCCCCCGCCCACTTGTCCGATTCCCCATTCGTACTCCATGGGCGCAAAAACTACCTCTCCACCAGCCACGAAACCCCGGCGTCCTCCGTCCGCCACCCCATTCCACCCATTAACCGCCGCCCTCCTCCATCATGCCAGAGCCGATACCCTGACGTCGTCGTCTACCGCAACCTCAACCGCAACGCCCTCCACGGCTAGTAGTTGAAGCCGAGGCCGAGCCATTCGTACCCGAGCCAGTTCAGCCACGCCGTCCTGCGCCTCACCGCTGCCGCTCCAACTTCGCCACCCTCCACCGCACCAGAGCTGTTCCTGCTACGCCGTCCTTCGGTGCCTCGGATCTGCTTCCCCTCCACCGACATACGGCCATGGCAACACAGACAACAATTTGGCCATGGTTTGTCCAAGAATCCATGATTCTCCAAAACATCGGTTCCCCCGGGAGAAAAAAGAAGATCACCACGACATATGGAGGAGACCACACTGGCAACCGATAAGGGTACTCCTCTTCCCTTATTCGTGCAAATCTTATGTGTCTACTTGCACGGTATTCATCCCACAGAAGACACTAGTTGACCGCTTCTTCTTGATACTAGATGTTCCTAGAAACTCGCGATGCACAAGGTTTCTCCTCATATACTATTTCACCTTAGATAGAGGTCAGTCGCCCCCCTGAATTTCAATTCCTAATCAGTTGATTCCCAATTAACGAAAGCATTCCCCGGCGTAATAGGCGCTAGTCCGCCTATTACGCCGGGGAAGCAGCGCCTCGGTGTTTATCTTAGGGGCGTGTGGGGCCTAGAGCTACTGGCGCCTGATCTGGAGGTCGGCCGGGATTAAAGGGATGTCCTGGGGGTGTTGCCAAGGACGGCGGTGGTGTGAGGTCGAGGGGAGGGCGGGGTGGCGGAGGCAGGGGTCTGGGCCGTTGGTCGCTGGCGGTTCGAGAAAGATCGTTAACAGTGACTGGCGGGAGGTAGACGAAGGCCATCTGCCTGTTCCTTATAGATCGGATGGTTCATTAAAAAAATCGACTGACCTATTTATTTTCAGTCGACTGTTATCTTGACATGACCACTTGTGGTGGTGTGCTGGAGGAGTACCTGCATTTCCTGTGCTCATATATTAGAAAATCATACGGAATAGAATCTAATTTTGTTTGCCATGCAATGTTGTAGAGCTATCATATGTCTCCTGTCATTTATTTTTCAGCCACCTGCTATCCGCTACTTTTACAGTGCACTAGTTCTGCACACACTTCACCCATACTCTCACTATTTTGTTTTTTTGCAAGGGTATTTCAGACCCTGCCTTGACAGAAGCAGAAAAGATAAGAGAGAAGTCGCTCCAGCGTGGTATGCGGCTAAGCCAGGCATGTTTCAACACTATAAAGGGTGTAGTGTCAGCAGATGGAGACGGGAATGTAGCTCTGGAGTTGATGATCTCGCTCGCCATGAACCACCCTCCCAGGTGCTTGCTTTAACTTCACGGTGTCATATGTGGTTGCATGTTCCATATGGTGTCTAGCTTGTATTCGAAATGCTGAAGTCGGTCTTTATTAAGATAAGGAAAGATATTTTTTACATGAACCACCATCCTGTGAGCACCAGATGACAAATAGCTAGTCAGGGCACTGGCCGAGCAAGTGACAAGCCCAGCAAAGAGAGGCATCACATGGAAGCCAACTAAAAAGCCGCGATGGTGGCAAAGCAGCCCGCCTCCCACCAGGCTCTCAGGTCCTAGATGATCATGCTCACCACTCCAGCCTGATGTCTAGCTTGTATTGCTTCCAATTTGGTTAAATTGCATCTGCTTAGCTTACACATTATACCTTTGAATATGACATGCCTTTCTATTTTTGGTACATACTAGTACATTTGTGTATTAACCATGTTCTTACATCAAACTAATGTTCTTGTGTATCCCTCATCAATCACTTATGATGAGGCAGTCAGGCAAGCGGAATACTCCTCATTTAAAGAATGCAGCGTCAGCCTCCCGACATGATTCTCATGAAACAGCAAGGCTAGATGAAGATAGTGAACGTAGCTTTGTAGTTGATTACCACATTTCCCCTACACTAGCATCGCAGGTGCTTGCTCTAACTTGGCAGCGTGATATGTGGTCGCATGTTGCATATGGTGTCTAGATTGTAATTCTTCCAATCTGGGTAAACTACATGTGCTATTCTGCTTAGCTTATACATTATACCTGTTAATGTGACATGCCTTCCTGTATTTAGTACATAGTACATCTATCTATTAAGCATGTCCTCACATAAAACTATTGTTTTTTTGTATCCCGCATAAATCAATATGACGAGACACCTTCAGTATATGCAGTGTGATATTAGTTGCATCTTTGATAAGATTTATAGCATGCACTGCTTCTAATTTGTTGAAATGCCATTTATGATGGGACACTTTTAACTTGGCAGAGTCATATTGGTTGCATCTTTCACGTGGTGTCTAGCTTGCATTGCTTCTTATTTGGTGAAATGGTTTCTTCTTAGTTTACACAAACAGTTGTGAATATGCCATGCCGTCCTATTTTTCGTATTATTCCATCCTGGAATCATGTGTTTGCCTTACATCAAAGTAGTGATTGTCAGTATCATGCACGAATGAGTTTTGAAGAGTGAATTTTATTGCTTTTTCTTGTCGTTTTTACTCGACAATTCAAAATCAATAAAGCAGAAGGAAGTTAGCAAGGTAGTGGATGAAGGTGCTCCTTCCAAATGGAGGGCCTCTACATATTCTACTCCTCCATCCCCCCAAGATGATTTCCAAGACAACACATGCATAGACACTCAACATAGCTATGTTGGTGATGAGCGCATCTCCCCTAGTGCACCATCACAGGTGCTCCCTCTAACTTGGCACTGTTATATGTGGTTGCATGTTATTTATGATGTCTAGCTTATATTGCTTCCAATTTTGTTGAATTGCATCTGCTTACTTTACACATTATACTTGTGACTAAGACATGTGTTCCTGTTTCTAGAACATACAATATCTGTCTATCACACCATGTTCTTACATCAAAGTACATGTGTTCTGAAGAACTAAATTGTTATTCGTATTTCTTGTAGGCTTGACTTAACATGGCACAAAGAAAGAGGAAGCAAGACAAAACGACAGGGAAAGGGAAGCGGAACAATCCTGCAGATTCTGCTGGTACTGATGGTGCAATAAAGGTCAAAGTCCTGTGGAAAATTGTACCGACAGGGTTTCCCATGCTACACGAGCTGTAGAACAAGCCAAACAGAAACAAATAGCTGCCACCAAACAAGCAGAGACAACCCTAGTTGTTGCAACACCTTCCACAGTACCACCAGCTGCATGATTTACTCGTTCGTCAACTCAGCTAGCAGCACGTTCCCAAGCTCCCTTGCCACCTGACACTACTTCCAAAGCACTCTTGACACAAGATGAGTTGGCAAGATCAGATGAACTTTGTGAGCTTCAACAGCAAGAAGGTAGTTGCTGGAGTCAAGTTACAGTTGCATGCTTCTTTATATGTAATCTCATAGTTTGATGTACACTAACACTTCCTATGTTTGTTGTTGGACTAGCACCTAGGCGTAGGAGGAAACAAACATCAGGGATAATGTTCGATAGGTTAACTAAATCTAGAGGAGGAAGAATGGAGATCCATTTTGAGGCAGGTTTAAAAAGGCTACGTGATGCTACAGAGTCAGCCAAGTTAGTATCAGAGGCAGCGGTTGCTGTTAGGTGTCATGTATGTATCCTCCCGACATGGTTTCAGTACAGGAATGACAAAGACGAAACCTAGTTCAACACCTTCCTCGACCATTTATCTGTAAGTATGGTTATGTATGGAAACTAGTAATATCGTCTTGCTCTGTCCAATACTTTCTAGGTTGCTGATAATGAGACTCCCATAATTTTCAACAGATGAGGTTCAAGTTGGATAGCCAAGATGATGCAACCAGACAAGCTTGCACCCATGTTTTCAAGTCTGCTCTGCGACAATGTCGGTATAACTTGAGGAAAACTCACTTTGAAGGCAAGGCTAATAGTGAACTTG
Organism: Triticum dicoccoides; assembly: GCF_002162155.2. Lineage (NCBI taxonomy): Eukaryota > Viridiplantae > Streptophyta > Magnoliopsida > Poales > Poaceae > Triticum > Triticum dicoccoides. Next base: position 449,834,084 of record NC_041380.1, on the reverse strand, counting down.
CCCAAACATCTCCAGTGGAAAATATATCTGATGAAGACTAGAGAGACCTCATTAAACACTGGTCCGATCTGAAGTATCAGGTACATTATATATATATGTGATCAGATCACATGTTGAAGTCCTATTTACGCATGTGCCACACAAATCTATCTTCTTGTAGGTGAACTGTTCAAAGAACAAGGCCAACCGTATGAAAGTGAAATTCCAATAGACGAGAGGATCTCGTACCTATATTGCACACTGCGAGGCTCTTGTAATTAGCTTTTGTTTCACTCTTTTTGTTGTACCATATTATTAGATCTATATTAACTTGTTCCAAATGTAGAGGAAAGCCCGCAAGGACCAAAAAGTACCTGAACCAAATGTTGTGGAAATCTTCAAGGACTGTCACACCAGCAAGAAGAAGGGCATGACTACACCAGTCAAAGCCACTATTCTAAGTCCTTAATCCTCATGCCTTTTAACTACTACTTACTCTGACTTGTGCCTTGAACTGCATGGTTTGCAGCCAATGTCTATTACTCTTTTCAATTTTATACACAATTGCCTTGGCGTATCATTACACCTTACAAGGTTTAAAAGAGAGGAGTGATGTTCCTTTGATCTTGACCTGTAATCTAGTTCCGTGCTGGACTTGCCCACACAACGTTACAATTGCCTGCTTGTCTGTTCTCAGTTGTTTTGTGATATGAATGATGGCATACTATGCTTACCCCGTATTATAAACTTCGTCTCTTTATCTTTAGCCATCAATACAATGTGAAGAAATAGACAATACATTAGCGATGGCACATGGTCATATGTTTCGAACCTGGTTTTATTATGTACTTTGCAATAAAATACAACTATTATTTTACATGGGTTCACCAGAATAAGTTCTGTATATAGACCAAAGCTATTTTGTTTTTTTGCTGCCTCCTTAATATCTTCTGTTATGGTACTACTAATGTAAAACCACAACTTTTCAGCGAGCTATGGAAAAAATGGTGGAACCGCCACCTTCTGAAGGTGGCGAGGCAACTATAACCGCAATGTCAGCTCTTGCTGTAGTGGGTCAGTACCTGTCCACAGTGCCAAAAGCACATTCCTGCGTAATACTGGGTTGGTTGTTAAGGCAACCTCGTCCAAAACAAGATATGCTGTGCAGACACCAGATATGCAAGCTCAAAACATGATCAAGATATAAGCATGATACTGCGTACCTTGGCTATAAGCATGATCAAGATATGCAAGCTCAAAACAATGTTGTATCTGCACTCCAGACACAAGTCCATTCCCTAACAAAGACCCTTTGTGAAACAAGGAGAGACATTGGTCGATGTTGTCAAGATATGCATGGTTTTGAAACCAGACTATCAGACATTTGCTATGTTGTGCAGGAGCCTAGGAGAACTGAAGGCGAAGGTTATGGTGCTCCATCGAACAATACAGCATGAAAACATAACAGTCAGGTCAAATGAACTGAGCTTCTGAACTTCTGGTGGTGCATTTATCTGCTAGACTGTTAACATTTATGCCAACCTTCCTTTTGTTTTATAGTTGTAATTTGTTTTGGCGTGATACAAAATTTGTTCTTAACGTGCAGCCACCGGCTGAAGAAAACAGCAAGCCATTTTTGTATAGTGTAGGGTGTTCCCTATATTTGCACTGGTGGCGAACTTTGATGCCCACCGGCTATAGTTTACATGGGCCTCCTACGGGCCGTAGAAACAATGGACCTTCTAAGGGCCGTAGAAACAATGGGCCTTCTACGTGGCATAGAAACAATGGGCCTTATACGGGCCGTAGACACAATGGGCTTTCTATGGGTCATATCATCAATGGGCCTTCTACGGGCTTATGATCGGTTGGCCAAACATGGGCCAATAACATACCACATTATGGTCGTAAATGGGCTAGAGTTGAAATCGTTCGTTCATGGGCCGACCATAACGGGCCGTCGTTAATCGGCCGTATTTTGATGACGCTATGAAAACGGCCCAACGTATTAACGGGCCAACTGTAACCACGGGTTGAATTTGGCCCACAAGCAGAAAATGACAGTAATGGGCTGTAAGTAAACGAATGTGGAAATGAGCCCAAGAATAAATGGGCGCCGAGAAGGCCGAAAGATAACATGGGCTGGAAACGGCCCAACAGAATAATGGGTCGTTAATGGGTATGAAGTGATACACTATTCATTACCGGCCAGTTTCACCATGGGCCATTAATGGGTGTAAAGTGATACACTCTTCATTACGGGCCAGTTTTACCACGGGCCGTTAATGGGCCGAGAGTAATAAGGGCCTCATATGGGCCGAAAGACGTCATGGGCCATACATGGGCCGGAAGTTAAAACGGGCTGGAATTATATTGGACGGCCCAGATGACGCTACCGGGCCTAATTCGGTTAGGCCGTAAACGGGCCCTGGGTTAGCGGGCTGTAAATGGGCTATATGCGAACAGGCCGTTAACAGGCTTGCCGTGGGCCGTCCCGCCACCTTTTAACCAAGTCAAACAGGCCGGCCTTTTCACAGGAATGGGCCTCTGTTGGGCTGTGCCACGTGTCGACATATCATAGGCGCTTTGTGTCCAATGAGTGGATGACATCTGTCCCAACGGTGAGCTGACATGTGTTTCCTCCAGCGAATGATGATTTTACACGTGGAAAATCCCCATTGGTCGGGGCTATTAACGGGTTATCGGATCCAAAACCGGACCCGATAGCTTAACGGTGTTTCATTATAGTGGATGCTACATGTCGGTCACCCTTGACGAAAGCACTTCTGTGACGCGTGATTTATTAGAAGTGGACACTTCCGTGATGATAATTTTGGTAATGTCATGGAACACTTCTACGACAGCACATGTATGACTATCTTGATTCTATCATAAATTTGTCATGGATGTACATGCATGACAGAAAACATGACCTACTGTGACAAACACGTATCATCACGGAAGTGTATTTTTTGTAGTGTTGGCTATAAGGTTGGCTATAAGTGTACTTTTTGTTTACTTCTCTCTATCTCTTTCTTCGTAGTATTTATTGCATTTGCCAAGGAGTTACCTCTTCCAATGAAATGGTGCTTAGATGAGTGCTATGGGCATTAAATGGCTTAGCAACTCAAGTCCCCAATGCATATGTGCTTAGTTTTTTGTTTCTAAGTTTGCTTCATCTAGGTACACGCGCTTAGCACCGTTTCTTCCTGGGGTCACCAAACTAGTCTCTCTCTTCTTAATTAACTTTCCACATCACACTTTATGCCTATGTGGTAGGCTTAGCACCTGTAGGATCAAGTACAATAGTGGGCTATAAACCCGCTTTACATGGCATTTTTGCATATGTGGGGGAAAGAGGCAAGGAAAAAGTGGAGGAGTGGGCTCTCAAGCAAGAGTTAGCCTGTACATGGTGGACCATCGGGAGAGGCACCTATATGGAGGTGGTCAGGAATCGGGAGACTCAAGCCGGTCGTAGTGCCACAGTTAAAATGATAATGGCAAGTCAAATCACCGGGCCCCACCTGTCCAGCAGTAACTCACTTTCAAATCACACAGCCATGCGTTTGCAGCAGCCTACTCCCTCATCTTCTTGCGTCTTTGTCAAACCAACTAGGAGGAACTGCCCCGCCTACCGCGCGGGAAAAGCCGCGCCCTCGACTTTTAAATAGTACAGTATACTAATTTTGTATCCATGGATTTTGCCATGGAGCAAAGCCTCAAGAAAATGGCGGTACACGTGTACGGAGTATACAACACGCCCGTCACGTTCGCGTCGCACCCCAGACGGTTGGTTGGTCTGGCACGCTGCTCTCCGAATGGAACGTGCATCATATTGTGTTTGCACACACATGTGGGACCGCAATTGAGAACCGACCATAGGCAAACTCCCCAGCCCCGCAAGTCGGGTGAGTTAATAGAAGTACATACTCCACCTTGGTACTTGGACAATCCCTGCAAGACACGGAAGATCAGTTCGTCCATGCATGTGACCAGACTCCTGCAGACACGCCTGGATTGGCTATCGTCTACATATCGTGCAGGCTGTGTTGTACAGGGCTGTAGTTGTCGGATCACGGGTTCCGGCAAAACCCTCAACGTTCGAACACTAGGGTGCGCGCGAAGATTTCCTCCCTACCGATCTGCGTCCAAACTAGCTAAGATCTCAAGAACGAACTCGACGAACACACAACACAAGGGACACAAGATTTATAATGGTTCAGGCCACCGTTGTGGTGTAATACCCTACTCCAGTGTGGTGGTGGTGAATTGTCTCTCGGGCTGATGATGAACAGTACAAGGGGAAGAACAGCCTCCTGAGGTTGGGGTGTTCTTGTGCTCGGTGTGTTGCTAAGGATTAGGTGAGATGCCTCTAAGTGAGTTGTCCCCTACGGTGGTGGCTAGTTCTACTTATATAGGCCCTGGTCCTCTCCCCAAATATTGAGCGGAAAGGGAGCCAACAACGACCAATTTGAAAGGGGACAACTAGTATAGCTTATCCTAACAAAAGCGGTCTTCGCCTGCAAAAGGCTCTAGTGGTGACGCCGTCTTGGGCTCCATGGTGACCTCCGTCTTGCCGTCCTACTGGTCTTGGTCTCATTGCACTGATATGGAAACCTTTGCTTGATGCCTCGGTACTCCGCGCATGCGCTTGCCTCCTTTAGCACCAAAGAGGAAACGAGGATGCTGCACAAGCTGGTGCCCACCTGGCGCCCGCCTGGTCTCGATCGTCATGGCTCACGTCACGAGAACCTCGCGATGTTTGCCTTGCCTTGATCTCTCCGCCCCTCGCGAGCCTGCCTGGTTAGGCCGTTCCTGAGGAGGTCTTGCATCGTCCGCCTCGCGAGGCTTGGCCCCTCACGATGGTCTTGAATGCCTTGTTAATGAAGATGGGCTGTACAGGCCTGCTAGCAAAGCCACGCCATGGGCCGCAGGCAGGCAAGTCTAGGGGCCCCCGTTCCCAGAACGTCGACAGTAGCCCCCGGGCCCAAGGCACGCTCGGGCTTGGCTTCAAGGCGAAGCCAAAGGTCAAGTGCGGAGTGCCGCGGGCCCCAAAAGCCTGCGGCCTTGGTCGACGTGTGGTGGTTGATTGGACGTGGGCGTCTCCGCTTCCCCACGCTGCCTCGACAACTTCCCGACTTGACAAGTCCCTGCGACATGCAAGGAAAACCATCATTACCTGTGATCATGGGGGCGTTGGTTGGCCTTCTCCCGCTATAAATGGGGAGGGGGGCAAAGCCCCCGTCACCCATTCCTTCCCATCCTGCTAGCTTCTTCCTTCTTGACCCTCTGCCAGTAGCGATGGCGCCAATCCGAAGGTTTTCTGCTGCGGAGAAGGGAAAGACTCCCCTCGACGTGCCGGCACCGCTTTCACCGAAGAAGAGGTTGGTTCGCCGCCGCGACGCAGCGGCGGCGCAGGTGGTGATGAGGCCTTGGTGCGAGCGGCCTCCTCCAGGGTATCCATTGCCCTTGTACGCCCAAGCCGAGGGCTCAGGAGGGAGGAACGACGAGCGTCGGCGCGCGCGCCATGGCAAAGGTCCATGTGCCGTGGCGACGCGCGCCGTCGCTCCTGGAGTCCATGCGGCGGACTCCTCGCACGAGCTCGTGCTGTGGGCGGTGATGCCCCCAAGCTCTTGGATCTGCTTCCCGCGGTTCTTCTCTGACGGGATGCCACCGAGGGGACCCCTTGAGCTCTGGTTGCAGCATGCTGACTGCGATGCTTCAGCGACCGGAGCAGAGGTTGAAGCGGTCTCCCCTGGCAAGATCTTCATGACCCACGGCTGTGGCGAGGTCGCGCGGGTTTGCCGTGTGGAGGGCGCCCTAGCGATCCACTTCGAGTATGACGGCGCTTCCATGCTGTTCTTCAAGGTCTTCGACGCGGAGGGCCGCTGCTTTGAGTGTTGCCCTGGAGGGGAGTGCCAGGATGATGCGCGCCCCGCTCGCGGCTACTCCAGAAGCAGCGACTCTCGGGAGTCCAGCGGTTCTCCTCAGCTCTATGAGACTCCAGAGACGAGCGACGACAGCTACGTGCCCCCGAGCTCTCACCGCACTCGGAGCAGGGCCGCAACGTCCGGCCGCCGCCGTCGCTGATCTGGATGAGGTTGACGCCGGCCTCCCGTGGCCCACTGTTGATGATGGCGTCCGCCGCGGGGGCGTGTAGATAGGATTCTCCCAGGTTCTCGTCTTTTGTTCCCTGCGAGGAATCAAGAAGTACCCCGCGGGGGCGTGTAAAGGGTCTGTAATATCTTTTGTTGATATTATCCTTGTTATGAAAATTTGCGAATGTCTGCTATGTTTAGGCTCGATCTCCCCTTTCCAACCTCGCGATGGCTTGTTTCTCTACGCTGACAGGTCCCGGTCCCCAGGCAAGCTACAGCCGTCGCTGGTATGCCAGGTCGCATGCCGTGGTCAAGGCCAGGAGGTGAGCGGCCCGAGGTCCAGCAAGAGCCCCTGAGGCGCGATGCTCAGGAGGTCCCCTTTAGCGCTCAAGCCGCCATCGTAAGGCAAGAAAGGGAGGCGACGTTGCCGCAACTGGGCTGCAACGAGCGTGACCCTTAGGCTCCAACGATTAGCCAATCTGAGTGCAGGACTTATCTTGGCGGTTTGGGGTCGATTCCTTGTGATGCGCCGCGCTCGTGCGCCGGCGTCCGCAGTGCAGCTGAGTCGGGCCCATACGAGTCTCCCCCTTTCCCACGCTCTCCTTCGTGCACTACGTCCTCAGGTCCCGGCCCTCAAGCAAGCTCAGCGCTGGTATGCCAGGTCGCGTGCCGTGGTCAAGGCCAGGGGGTGAGGGCTGGAGAGCCAGTAAGAGCTCCTGAATCGTGATGCTCAGGAGCCCCCTTTTAACACGCAAGCGGACTACATGGAAGAAGTGGGGGCTCGCGGTGCCGTTTGCTGTTATCCTCATGAGACTCTTGCAAGCCAGCACAAGGAGGAACACCGTTTGCCATTATGGTTGCCAATTCGCCGCCGGCTGCTCCGTGGGGAGACGAAGGCACTGAGGGCCTGGTGAGGTGACGTGCATGGGGTGTGCCACGAGCTAGAGCTCGACCACTCAGATCGGTCGACGTGGCAGGGGCGGACCCGTGCGCCAGCGCCGTGTCGGCGTGGGTAGCCCCCGTGGGGGTGACGATCGAAGGTAGATCAGGCATGGAAAACATACTGGCTTAAGTAAATGCAAGGGAGATACATGCCACTGGGTCAGGCCCGAGTGGCTTGGGGATGATGCAGCCCGAGGGGCGCTCCCAACAAGGTAAGCTAAAGACATGAAAAGGGATACACGCCACAGGGACAGACCCACGCGGCCTGGGAATGATGCAGCCCGAGGGGCGCTCCTAGCTAAATGAACTTGGAAAATGTCACCTGGTTCTGTTGACGAAGGAGTGTTCGGGCAGCTAAAGGTACGCGGTGAAAGGGTTGCTCCTCATGAGCCACCGGGGCCCTAGGCCTCGGGAGGCTCTAGGGGTCCAGGTGGTTCCTTGAGGACCGTCTCCATCTCCGCAAACACTACGTGGTGCCTGGCCTCCTGAGCCGCCAGGATGCTTTGTAGGTTGTGCTGATAGGCAGTCGCCATGCTCGGTAGGCCAAAAGGCATGCGGACGTAGCTATGAGGTGGGCCCTCGCAGCGTCCCACGCGTGAAGGCTAGAAAAGCTCCTGAGAGGCGGCCCTGTTGAGCCCCGAGACATCGACGCAGAAGCGCAGCCCGGCATCCTCGCCTGGATGGGGAGCTGCACCCGGTGAGCGGCAGTCGCCACGCATGGCCCTTGCGTCTTGCAGCTCCTGAGCGGTACTGGTGATGAACTCCTGAGCGGTGGGTGTTCCTCGCCCTGTGTTCTCATGAGGGAAACGTGCAGCGAAGCACGCCTCCAAGTGGTGCCCGAGCGCCTCCTACGTGATGTTGGCAAAGTCTGAGGCCCTCCAGAATAGAGCCCCTGAGCCCTGCCCGAGTGCGGTGCCGAGCACGCTTTCCTATGCGATGGAGGGAGGCGCCCCTGGTGAGGGCACTGATCCTGACGAGGTTCCAGCTGCAATGCCACCCTCCTCAGGTCCTGCATGGCGCATCTGCTTCTTCTTCTCGGGGGTGGTCTCAGGAGGGCGCTCACCCTTGCTGTCGGGGTCGTCGATTGCTACAGCTTGGAAGGCATGCTCGAGGGAGCACACCGCATATCTTTCTTCGCACGGGACCGTGATGATTCTGCCACTTCCTGGCATCTTGAGAACATTATAGCCGTGATGAGTCACCGCCATGAACTTGGCCAGGGCTGGGTACCCGAGGATCGCATTGCATGGCAGGCAGATGTAGGCGACGTCGAAGTCAATGAGCTCAGTGCGGTAGTTGTTGTGTTCTCCAAAGGTGACAGAGAGGCGGACCTGCCCTATCGGTGTGGTGGAACCGTCGGTCACTCCTGAGAAAGGCCTGGTAGGCTAAAGCTGGTCGTATAGTACTTGGAGGTTGTCGAACGTGTCGACGGACAGGACGTTGAGCCTCGCACCACCGTCGATGAGGGTCTTGGTAACTTGCACGTTGCTGATGACTGGTGAGCAAAGCATTGGGAAGGCGCCAGTGGTAGCTGCGCACTTGAGCTGATCTGCCGAACTGAACGTGATGGCGCACTTGGACGAACTGAGCGGGCGCGTGGCCTCGAGCTTGGGGAGGACTGCATTCACTTCACGAGCAAACTGTTTGAAGATACACTGTGAGACTGGGGCTTGAGCTCCGCCCAAGATGTAGGCGATAGCACGTGGCTCTTGGAAGCCCCCATCTCCCTCATCTTGATGGTGGTCATCGTTCTTTCTTGGCGGTGGCGGTAGTGGGGGAAGACCGGCGTTGCCCTAAGGACGATCCTCACGAGGCTGGTCCCTCCAGGCGCCCTCGCGAGGCTGATCCTGCCAGCGGTCCTAACGAGGTCGGTCGCGTCACTCCTGGCGCGGGCCACGGTCGTCCCGGTGTCCGCCACCACGTCCTCCTCCTCGGCCGTAGCCCCGGTCGCTGCGCTCGGGGTGTCGACCGAAGCGTCCTTCTTGGATAGCTCTGAGCTCTTGACAGTCGCTGGTGGTGTGGTTGTGCAGGTTATGGAAAGCACAGAACGGACGGCTGCTCTTGGATGACTCGGGCTGGTCTCTGCCGCGCTTGGTGTCTGGTTCCGCCGTGAGCACGGCTGCTTCCTTGCGCTTCATGTCCTTGGCCTTGGCTTTCTTCTCCTCCGGGTCAGCAGCCGGGAGCCCGAGGAGGGAGAGGCGCCCCTCCTCAGCTCTCGCGCACTTGGTCGCCAGGTTGAACAACTCCAGAGACGTGCACAACTCCTCATGGATAGCGAGCTCCTCCTTCATCTTGACATCGCAGATGCCATCAGAGAATGCGGAGATGATGGCCACGTCCGTCACCTTGGAGATCTTGAGGCGGACATTGTTGAAGCGCTGGATGTACTTCTGGAGGGTCTCTCCCAGTTGTTGCTTGACGCGCACTAGTAGAAAAAGAGTCAAACGTGAAGCACATTAGTGCCGGTTTGAATTTGAGTCGGCACTAATGTGTACATTAGTGCCGATTCCAATGGCTAGTTGGGCCGCTCTCATTAGTACCGGTTCATGGCGAACCTTTAGCACCGGTTCGGGCCACGAACCGGTACTAATGAGAGTGGTGGCAGGATGTTGTCAGTCTGGGGCCCCTCCAGCACCTTTAGTACCGGTTCTTGGCACGAACCGATGCTAAAGGTGGTCGTACATAAACCCTTCGTCCACCCGAGCTCGCTCTATTCTTCCCCTTTCCCCTCTCCTCTCTGTTCTTCCCCTCTTCCTCTCGAGCTCATCACACATTTTGCCCAAAATTTGTCAAGATTTGAAGGCCCCCATCCATTCAAATGATCTCAAAGGTTAGCAACTTTGTCCTTTCATCTCTCATTGCTAGATTAGCTCTTGCAATGCTTTATATAGTGATTAATTTGTGAGTTTAGTAATTTGGGAGGAAATATATGTGCTAGTATTTGATTTATATGCGATTTGAGGTCAAAAATAACACTTAGTTTGCATATGTAGGTGTGGTTTACTTAGTGCCTTCTAAATCTCCGTCGTAACCACCGTCGATCGCCCGCACCGTCTCGTCGCCGGCACCACCTTGTGGTGAGCCTCTTATACATGAAATTTTATATAAAAATTGATGTTTGTGTGATTTGGATATATAGTTACTCGTATAATTATCTTACCCGTACGTTGTTTGTTATACATAGTGCCATGGTTTTGATATCCGTCCCCGTCGGCCCTCGTCCTTGTTATGATTCGGATGTGGTATATATATTCTCTTTTAAAACTAGTTGCATTTCGTGTTTATGACAAATTATTCCCATCAAGTTAACATAGATATTTTTTCTAGGAGGTATGTGAACCGGAAATTCCATCCGACCCTATTGTCGAGAGGTTAAATTTAGTTGAAATAGAAAATGAGGACTTGAAAGAAAAAATGAAAAGAATCGAGGGGGAGAAGATGGAATTGGAGTTGCATGTTGCCGATGTCGTCGATGATCACAAGATCAAGATGGAGAAAATGCGCTTGAAGATTAGAAAGATTAGAAAATATGCCACCGATAGTGAGGCTTGGTATCATTATGTTGTTGGATCAATTGTTACCTTAGTTGCAATCTTGATCGCATTTGTTGTTGCATTTAAATGCTTTAGCTAGAAAGTTGTTTCTTTGTTGCATTTAAGTGTTGTATGAACTTTATGTATGAACTTGTATTAAGTTGGTGTTTTTGGTGATGTGTATTGAAGATGAGCCGACAATGGATGTACGATGACCGATGCTCTCCCGAGTTCATTAATGGCATGCAAACTTTTCTGCTTGCGGCTGAGGCAAACAAGCGGGCGGATGGTTTATGCCTTGTCCATGTGATGTCTGTAAGAATGGTCAAACTTACTCTAAGTCAAGAATCATTCACGTCCACCTGTTTAATTCCGGTTTTGTGCCCCACTATAATGTTTGGACCAAGCATGGAGAAAGAGGGGTTATGATGGAAGACAATGAAGAAGAAGAGGATGACGACAGCTATCCTGGCCATGGGTTCCCTGAATATGATGATACAACAATGGGGGAAGAAGCTGAGCCGGTAATGCGGGAAGAAGCTGAGCCGGCAATGCGGGAAGAAGCTAAAGAAGAGGCATCAGATGAGCCTGTTGATGATCTAGGTCAGGCCATTGCTGATGCAAAGAGAAACTACGCAAGTGATTTGGAGAAGAAGAAGTTGTAGCGCATGTTAGAGGATCACAAAAAATTGTTGTACCCGAATTGCGTAGGTGACAAGAAAAAGCTGGGCACCACACTGGAATTGCTGCAATGGAAGGCAAAGAATGGTGTATCTGACAAGGGATTTGGAAGATTATGGTAATGATAAAGGATATGCTTCCAAAGGACAACGAATTGCCCGAGAGTACGTATGAAGCAAAGAAGGCTGTCTGCCCTCTAGGGTTAGAGGTGCAGAAGATACATGCATGCCCTAATGATTGCATCCTCTACCGCGGTGAGTACGAGGATTTGAACGCTTGCCCGGTATGCGGTGCATTGCGCTATAAGATCAGCCGCGATGACCCTGGTGATGTCGAGGGCGAGCGCCCCAGGAAGAAGATTCCTGCCAAGGAGATGTGGTATGCTCCTATAATACCACGGTTGAAATGTTTGTTCCAAAACAAAGAGCATGCCAAGGCGATGCAATGGCACAGAGAAGACCGTAAGAAAGACGGAAAGTTGAGAGTACCCGCTGACGGGTCGTAGTGGAGAAAAATCGAAAGAAAGTACGGGAAGGAGTTTGTAGATGACGCAAGGAGCGTATGGTTTGGTCTAAGCGCAGATGGCATTAATCCTTTTGGGGAGCAGAGCAGCAACCATAGCACCTAGCCTGTGACTCTATGTTTGTATAACCTTCCTCCTTTGTTGTGCATGAAGCGGAAGTTCATTATGATGCCAGTGCTCATCCAAGGCCCTAAGCAACCCGGCAACGACATTGATGTGTACCTAAGGCCATTAGTTGAAGAACTCTTACAACTGTGGAATGGAACAGGTGTACGTGCGTGGGATGAGCACATGGGGGAAGAATTTGACCTAAAGGCGTTGCTGTTCGTGACCAGCAATGATTGGCCTACTCTCAGTAACCTTTCAGGACAGACAAACAAGGGATACCGCGCATGCACGCACTGTTTGGACGATACCGACAGTATATATTTGGCTAATTGTAACAAGAATGTGTACCTGGGACATTGTCGATTTCTTCCGAGCAGGCATCCCGTAAGAAAGAAAGGCAAGCATTTCAAAGGTGAGGCGGATCACCGGACGAAGCCTCGCCACCGTCCTGGTGCTGATGTACATGATATGGTCAAGGATTTGAAGGTGGTCTTTGGAAAGGGTCCTGGTGGACAACCTGTTCCGAATGACGCTGACGGACGCGCACCCATGTGGAAGAAGAAATCTATATTTTGGGACTTGCCCTATTGGAAATACCTAGAGGTCCGGTCCGCAATCGACATGATGCACGTGACGAAGAATCTTTGTGTGACCCTGCTTGGCTTCTTGGGCGTGTATGGGAAGACAAAAGATACACCTGAGGCACGGGAGGACCAGCAACCTATGCACGGAAAAGACGACATACATCAGGGTCATGCAAGCTACGCTTACCAAAGAAGAGAAGGAAATCTTCTTTGAATGCCTACTCAGTATTAAGGTACCGTCTGGCTTCTTGTCGAATATAAAGGGAATAATAAACATGGCAGAGAAAAAGTTCCAGAACCTAAATTCTCATGACTGCCACGTGATTATGACGCAACTGCTTCCGGTTGCATTGAGGGGGCTTCTACCGGAAAATGTTCGATTAGCCATTGTGAAGCAATGTGCATTTCTCAATGCAATCTCTCAGAAGGTAATCGATCCAGAAATCATACCAAGGTTAGAGAATGATTTGGTGCAATGTCTTGTCAGTTTCGAGTTGGTGTTCCCACCATCCTTCTTCAACATCATGACGCACGTCCTAGTTCACCTATGCGAAGAGATTAACGTTTTGGGTCCTGTATTTCTACACAATATGTTCCCCTTTGAGAGGTTCATGGGAGTCTTAAAGAAATATGTTCACAACCGTGCTAGGCCAGAAGGAAGCATCTCCAAGGGCCATCACAATGAGGAGGTCATTGAGTTTTGTATTGACTTTATTCCTGACCTTAAGCCGATTGGTGTTCCTGAATCGTGGCATAAGGGTAGACTGGATGGAAAAGGCACGCTAGGAGGGGAACAAATAATATGTATGGACGGACATTGTCTCACTGAAGCACACTACACAGTTCTACAGAATTCCACCTTGGTGGCTCCGTATATGGATGAACACAAGAATTTGCTACGCTCCAAACACCCGGAGCAGTCTGATGGCTGGATTACACATGAACAAACCAGGAGTTTCGCCAGCTGGTTGCAGACACGTACCATGCATGACACCTCTATTGAAGATGACTTGTACTTGCTGTCCTAGTTACGATCTTCGAATATAATGACTTTCAAAGGGTATGAGATAAATGGTAATACATTTTACACGATCGCCCAAGATAAGAAGAGCACCAACCAAAACAGTGGTGTCCTCTTTGATGCAGAAACCAAGACGGGAAAGGAAACATATTATGGTTATATACAGGACATATGGGAACTTGACTATCGACGTGGTTTGAAGGTCCCTTTGTTTCAGTGCAAATGGGTCAATATGACATGAGGCGGGGTAACGGAAGACCCGCAGTACGGAATGACAACAGTGGATCTCAACAATCTTGCGTATGCAGATGAACCATTCGTCCTAGCGAATGATGTGGCACAGGTTTTCTATGTGAAGGACATGTCTACCAAGCCAAGAAAAAGAAAAGATAAGGAAGCGAATGCATCGTACGATGAGCCAAAGTGGCACATAGTTCTTTCTGGGAAGAGAAACATCGTGGGAGTGGATGAAAAGACAGACAAGTCAGAGGATTATGAAAAGTTTGATGAAATTGCTCCATTCACAGTGAATATTGACCCGAGCATCCCGTTAAATGATGAAGATTTTCCATGGTTACGGCGCAAAGGGACACACGCGAAGAAAAAGTTTCACACCCAAAGATCTGGGATGTGATAGGCTTCACTATCATCACTTTCTTCTGTGTTTCACACCCAGAAGGGAATCTCTGTAATAGTTAGGGTAGTTATGTGTTTTGGCATTTGAAACGCGAAGAAATTTTATGTGCAAACAATTCTTTCATGCCTTTACTGATTTTTAAAGTTAAGTTATTCACAAACTAGTTATTCACACTAATTTCAAACAATTCAAAATTTAAACTATTCAAATTTGAAAACTATGGGCACTAACAGAAAGTTTGTAATTTTTTGTATCTAAAGCAAAAATATTCACAGAGAAACTCTAAATACACAAAAAAACAACTCAAAAATAAATAAAGCAAAAAAATAAATAAATAAAGCCCGCCTACTAGGCCAGAGCGGCCTGCATACGACTAGAAACCCAACCTGTTGTTGGGCCAGGATGCAGGCCCGGAAAGGCCCAGTAGGCCCACAGGGCAGCACAGAACATGTAGGCCCAATAGGCCTGCTTTGGAGAGGAGCTCGAGAGAGCTACCGCACGGGGGGTTATAAACCAGTGCGGACGCCCCTCGTCTAGCGAGGTGGGACTAAACTTGCCGCACCACACCTACGCCAGCGCACCCCCTTTAGTACTGGTTGGTGGCTCCAACCGGTACTAAAGGTCCATCCTATATAACTAAACACTTCAAAAATTTCAGTTTCTCATCTGCTTCTTCTCCTCTGCACCGTCGGCCGCCGCCCCCGTCTCCATATCCCTCGTTGCTGCCCCCTCGCTGCCCCGTCCCCATCGTCGCCGCCCCGTCGTCCCCATCCCCGTCGTCCCCGTCGTCACCGCCACCCCGTCCCGGCCCGTCCCGCATCGTCCCCGTCCCCGTCATCACCGCCCCGGCCCGTACGTCTCCGTCCCCGTCGTCGTCGCCCCGTCCCTGTCCCCGTCGTCGCCATCCCCGTTGTCGCCGCGCCCGTCGCCGTCCCCGTCGCCGCCCCCCGTCGCCTCTCGCCTCACCGGTGAGCGCGCGCACACACACACATACATTTTTTTAGTTTTTTAGTTATAAAAATGTTAGAAATTTTTCTTTTTTTAGTTATAGAAATTTGTTAGTTATATAGCACTGTTAGAAATGTTATAGAAATGTTAGAATTGTTAGAAATTTTTCTGTTTTTTAGTTATAGAAATAGTTATAAAAAAGTTAGAATTGTTAGAAATTTTTTCTGTTATTTAGTTATAGGAAATAGTTATAAAAAAGTTAGAAATTTTTCTTTTTTTAGTTCTAGAAATATTAGAAATGTTATACAAATGTTAGTTATATATATAGAAATGTTATAATTTTTTTTTGTTTTTTAGTTATAGAAATATTAGAAATGTTATAGAAATGTTACTTATATAGAATTGTTAGAAATTTTATAGAAATGTTAGTTATATAGAAATGTTAGAAATTTTAGTTATCAAAATCCAATCATTAAAAAAATGTTACTTTTTGCAGGCATATAGCTAGTATTTGTTCTCGACGATGCCCGGCCCGCATCCTCGCCGTCGACCCGTCCGCGATGACGTCCGGCTGACCCATGTCTGGGACTGGGCTCTGCTGGGCTGGCACTGGGAGGTGCTGCCTGGAGGGGCGCGCCGCTTGATGAGGAACCCGGCCCGGGGTCCCGTCGTCGACCCTGGTCTCGTTTGGTGGCGTTCGCGTGGGCCAGTTTCGGTGCGGAGGGAGCCGGCCCCGCCGGAGGTGGTACGTCGCCGTGTCAGGGAGGAGGACGAGCACGTCCATCGCTACATGGTTGCGTTAGAGGGCGGCAGGTTCTCCAATACCTGGAAGTTTCTTCAGGGATCTCACTTCAGCTATGATCCTGTGAGGGTTCCTTCTCTTTGGGTGTCCACCGCCCGCGCCGCAGGAACCGCGAGTGTCCTAGATTCTTCTGTAGTATTCGATCTTTATTAGCTACCTAGCCAGTGATGTATTCGATATTATATATTATTCGAGACGATGTATTCGAGATTATATATTATTCGAGACGATGTATTCGAGATTATATCTATTATTCGAAACGATGTATTCGATATTATATCTATTATTCGAGACGATGTATTCGAGATTATATCTATTATTCGAGACGATGTAATTTGAATACTAATTTTTTTATATTTCTTTTGGATTAGTTAAATAAAAGCTATGGCGGACAATACCGGCAGAGAGGGAGAACAGACCCTGTTCGATATGATACGCCTTCCTCGCGAGCCAGATGATGATCAGAATGAAGAAGATTATGACGGCTCCGAATTTCTAAACAACACCGGAGAGGGTGATATGATATTCGATCGCGACGACCGAATTGATGAATTCATGAACTACGATTATGATGACGACGAAGAAAATGTTGATCTTGAAACAACAAAGACCGGTGAGGTATATATATTTATATAAGCAGGCATCTGGTGATCATCACATGTCTTAAATGAGTTGAAGATATATTAACGAATCGATATTTCTTCTTTCAGCCATCCGGATCGAGCAAATCTTCAGGCAACAGGACGAAACGAGGCCCGAACAAAAAATTGAAGGAGGGCGTAAAGTACAATATTGAGGCAATCAGACCTAATGGTGAACCATTAGCGCCTAAGAAGATTGCGGACAAGTTCGTTCGTCAGTGCAGAGTTCTTGTGAACGACCAACTCCTGATCTCCCTTCAAGAATGGAGAGAGCCAGCAAAGCCACGTCCAGATCTTACTTTTGTCGACGACAGACAAAAAAGTCTACTTTGGGATACTCTCATGGAACATTTCACCCTACCAGATCATTTCACAGAAGCAGATGTGCAGAAAGTCAAGGACGCTGCTCTTAGGAAGATGGCGGTTGCATTCAAGAACCACAAGAATCGTGAATGGGACAAGTACGTCAAGGGAGGAAGGAAGACTCCAGTATTCGAGGGAACACTGGAGAAGCAAAGTGCTCATTGGGACGATTTCATGAAATTCAAGGATTCATAATTAGCCAAGGAACGGTTGAGAATAAACAAGAAGAATGCTGAAAAAAGGATAAGTTCCATAAGTTGGGGCCAGGTGGCTACGCGGTGGCAATGCCTAAGTGGGATAAGTTTTAGAAAGAGATGGAGGATGCAGGTGTCACTCCGGTTACTAGGAGCTGGCCCCCAGGTGCAGGACTTGGTTCTATGCGCATGGGG
Organism: Triticum dicoccoides; assembly: GCF_002162155.2. Taxonomy (NCBI): domain Eukaryota; kingdom Viridiplantae; phylum Streptophyta; class Magnoliopsida; order Poales; family Poaceae; genus Triticum; species Triticum dicoccoides. The sequence goes on along the minus strand of NC_041380.1, from coordinate 449,816,835 downwards.
GGGAGTTGGACCCGAAGACAGGCAAAGTTTCGACGAAGACATGTCTGAACGGAACCGATGATAAGATACTTGTTGCAATAGAAGAGGCTCGAACGGGGGTGTTCCAGCCCAACAGAGAGAACGACGAGCTTACGCGTGCCCTGGGAAATCTTGAACACCCGGGAAGAACACGAGGCAAGGGCGCTATTCCGTGGTATGAGGGGTTTTCGGACTGGAACGCCGACTACAGAACCCGTGCAAGAAGGAAGATTGCGGAGGAGAAGTAGAGGAAGATGGAGGAGGAGCAGAGGAAGCAGGACTATGAACGCCTTCAAGGCCTAGAATCAAAGCACGCGGACTTGGCAGTCAAATTCCAGCGGCAGCAGGAGCAGATCGACTCACTTAGCTAGCAAAGGGGGTCTCAGCAGCTACAACAGCTATGATCCAGCATTGGATACCACCGCCCCATCCATTCCGAGAAGCAGCATGGGTTCCGCCCCGGGCGATGCAATGCTGGATAGATACCCCGTGGATGACATCATGGAGAACACTAACTGCAAGCTACACTTCAAAATGAAGAGCATATCCATGAAGGTGGCGGACGCCATTGCTTTTACAAATTCCCCCGATGCAACCTTCCATTGCAAACCGATTCCAGCAGGCTATGCTCGTGTCTTGGTTGATGAGGTGGTGGACCAATATTCGGGGCTAGAGCTTGACATTCCTGGAGGTGACGAGGAGCACACACTCGGAGAGGCCAAACATCATATCATCCTATGAAGAAAGGATTGCACCATCTTTCAAAGGCCACCGACACCGCGTCAGCTGACTCCTCGTCGAAGTCCGCCACCGAGTCAGCAGACTCCCGCTCCTACAAGTCCACCAACGCGTCAGGCCACTCCTCCTCCTCCAAGTACGGCAAAGCGTCAGGCCACTCCTCCTCCAAGTCCGACACAGCGTCAGACGTCCACTCCTCCTCCAAGTATGGCACAACCTCATGCCACTCCTCCTCCAAGTCCGGCACAGCTTCAGGCCACTCCTCCTCATCCAACTCAGGCCCGTCAGCCGTCTCCGTCGCCTCAGAAATCGCAGAAGAGACACCCCGCAGCTATGGTGCGTAGCGGTACGAGTCGAGGTCGTAGTACAGGAAGTACATGCGGAGGCAAGCGATATAAATATGGTCCAAGCCTCACTACTCCTCTTCCTCAGAGGGCTTATGACAGGACCGAGGAGCAAACCAATGCCATAGTGCGGGCAGAAGTCGACGCCCATTTTGGACCAAAACCGCCACGGCCGCCAAGGGAGCAAGTGCCTGCGGAAAAGATTGACCACTTCATTCGTATGGCTCAACCACCAGCTCCTAAGCCTGTTGACATAGACTATGAGCGCCACATCAGGAGGTTAAATCGAGCACGTCTACAGAAGGAGGTGAGCTCGAGCTCGAGCAAACAACAAGCAGTTGTCAAAAAATGCGGGAAAATTGTTCCCCGGCTGGGAGAACAGGCGGCGCAATCGATCCCCTCGCTTGTTGTGCCAACAACACGTGACAGTACGCGCGCCCAATATTATTGTGGGCAAACAATTTACGTTCCCGAGGTGGGCAATGTGGTAATAACCGAGGAGCATATAATGCAGGCTGAAATTCTCAACATCACTGTTGGACAACTCCTCGAGATCGAGCCCATGCCTATGCTTACAGAGGAGGAAATAAAACAGAAATATGTCCGGGGCGAACCTTTGGTCAAGCCAGACGAGGTCAAGAAGCTCCCAACGAGAATGTATGAATTGCATCAATGGTACATGGACATTACCAAGAGTTCCAATCGAGAGTCCCGCATGGTGGAAGTCAAGAAGGATCATTACTACCATCAGAAAGCTGTGGCCGTTGAGTATTTTGAACTGTTTCAGTTATACAATCAAGACGTACTCGACAAATCTATTATCAGTTGCTATTGTCTGTAAGTGATTTCTTTCTGTAATTTAAGTCTCAAGCTAGCTATAGTGATCCTTTTGATCAATCATTACCTGTAATTATCCTCACTATATTCTTTTCTGTGGTATTATGCAGGATGAAGATGTATGAAATGAAAAAAGGTGGACGCTATGGCATTGGGTTCATTGACCGAAACACCGTAAATGAATACACATGGAGAATAGATGCATATCATGAAAAGCATGTAGAGGACAGCTTGCTAGAGTTCTTGAAGAACCTCAAATACAATGAAGATATACTACTTCCTTACAACTTCAAGTGAGTCACACTATCTTGTACTACAAATACTCTGTTTTTGCCTACTAGCTAGCTACATGTTTTTGCTTACATATGCCCGCTTAATTAAGACATGCAAACGTGTGTGCATGCAGATTTCACTGGATCTTGTGTATCATTAAAGTTGACGCCGGAATAGTTGAAATACTGGACTCACTACTCAAAGCAAATACTGACTATAACATCTTGTTTGGGATAGTCAACATGTAATTTCAATCATTATTAACTATATATCTCGGCCTATTTAGTTCGTCATTTCATGATATGATCTATTTAATAACCCCTTTATTCATTTTCTTTGTCGGCGGGCAGGGCTTGGGCAAGGTTCATCAGCGTCACTCCAGGCGAATGGAAACAAAAGCTGAAATGGTTTCGACCCAAGGTAAGTAATTAAGTAGTACTAGCTAGCTAGCTAGTTGCCATCTCTTTAATTATCATTCTTGATTAATTATTATCTGATCAAATTCCATTCTCGTAAAGGCCCTGAAGCAGGCGCAGGGGACTGATCTGTGTGCATTCTGCGTTTGCGAGAACATTCGCATGATGGCGTCCGAAAGGAGCAGATCTCAAAGACAGGAATGGGTACGTTTGTCAGAACACTATTCACAATTTTACACAATTATCGATATCTAGTCACACAACTAATACACATGCATATTGATCTCCTTCTTAACAGTTCAAAGAGGTGCGGGACGAGCTCCTAGAAACAGAGCGCGTACAAGCAATTCAAGAGGAAATAGCGGGATTTTTGCTCGACCAGGTCATAGATCCGAAGGGAGAATACCATTACCTGCTACCGCCCCCATGAACCACTTCCAATTGTCATCGTGCTCCGAAGGCACCAATTAGGCTAATGCCACTAGCTCCGAAGGCAACATGTAGGAGACATTGTATATAGCTATACATGTGTGTATGTGTGAATTAATATAGTGGTTTCTGAGATATTTGATGATATATATATGATTGGTTCTACTAGAAATTCTATATATATATATATATATATATATATATATGCATAACGTGTATAATGTGTAGTATCGTAAAATACCAGCAAACGAAAAAGAATTAAATGGAAAACACAAAATTAAATGAAAAAGAAATCATAAAACCAAAAAAACCAAACCTTGTAGTACCGGTTTGTGTTACCAACCGGTACTAAAGGGCTCCCGGCCCCCGGAGCTAGCTCGTGCCACGTGGTTGCCCTTAGCACCAGTTCGTGCTGAACCGGTACTAAAGGGGGGGGGGGCTTTAGTGCCCACAATTTAGTGCCGGTTACCGAACCGGCACTAAAGGGCCTTATGAACCGGTGCTATTGCCCGGTTCTGCACTAGTGGCGGCGCAGGTCAACCGCGACCGGCGGGCAGTCGCGAGTGCCCTGGAAGTTGGCAACGAAATGCTTGCGCATCTCGTTCGAGGAGGAGATCCAGCCTGGGGCAGATTCAGGAGCCAGGAGCGGGCTCCATCCTTGAGAGCCATGGGGAAGCAGTTCGCCATGATTTTCTCGTCGTCGTTTGCCACCTCGATGCTTAGATCGTAGAGCTGCAAGAACTCTGCGGGATCGGATGTGCCGTCGTAGCGAGGAGGCAGATCCGGCTTGAACTTACCCGGCCAGGCGAAGCTACGCAGCTCGGGGGTGAAGGCGCGATAGCCGGCTATGGTCATCGGGGCCTGCCTTGGAGGTGGAGCTTGGTCATGGTGCCCGTGCGCCGCTACGGCAAGCGGCGCGGGGCCTTGCCGCAGCAAACAATCCTGGCGCGACGGAGCGTTCTCTTGCGGTCGAGGGACTTCTTGACAGCTTCTTTCTTCACGCGCGGGCGCCGGACATGGTGGGTTGCGTCATGGAGCCGCGCGCCTTGGCACCAGGGCGCCGTCTTGGGGCAGAGGTGGTGGAGGTGCTCCATGAGCTACGTCGCCTGTAGCTGGCGGAGGGCGAGGCGGAGAAAGGGACGGCACAGGGGAGCCCCCTGCGACACGGACAAGCTCGGCGATGCGGTCGAGCCATTCCTCATAGAGGTCGTTGACCGGGCGGTAGCGCAAGAGCTCGTGTGCCATGAGGAGCGCGACCCGCGTGTCCATGGGAGTGCGACATGCATGGGACGAGGAACCGACCGAGGTCAGCGATGGAGTGGCGGTGCGGCTATCCCGCCGCATCGAGGGGTGCAGTGAGGACGCTTGCTGCTCGTTCCTTGCCGGGCCGGTGGCGGCATTGGCGGCAGGCGATGGAGAACGATGAGGTGGCCCGCCGACGAGGGCCGTCTGAGCGACACGGGTGGCGAGGGCAGCCCGGCGCTCAGCACGAGCACGGAGAGCGTCCGCCATGGAGATGACGGAGCGGCAGGGTGATGGAAGGATGCTTCAGTGCACCCCTACCTAGCGCGCCAAATGTCGGATCACTGGTTCCGGCAAAATCCTCAAGGTTTGAACACTGGGGTGCGCGCGAAGATTTCCTCCCTACCAATCTGCGTCCAAACTAGCTAAGATCTCAAGAACGAACTCGACGAACTCACAACACAAGGGACACAAGATTTATACTGGTTCAGGCCACCATTGTGGTGTAATACCCTACTCCAGTGTGGTGGTGGTGAATTTCCTCTTGGGCTGATGATGAATAGTACAAGGGGAAGAACAGCCTCCTGAGGTTGGGGTGTTCTTGTGCTCGGTGTGTGGCTAAGGATTAGGTGAGATGCCTCTAAGTGAGTTGTCCCCTACGGTGGTGGCTAGTTCTACTTATATAGGCCATGGTCCTCTCCCCAAATATTGAGCGGGAAGGGAGCCAACAACGGCCAATTTGAAAGGGGACAGCTAGTACAGCTTATCCTGACAAAAGCGATCTTCGCGTGCAAAAGGCTCTGGTGGTGACGCCGTCTTGGGCTCCATGGAGACCTCCATCTTGCCGTCCTACTGGTCTTGGTCTCGTTGCAACGATATGGAAACCTTTGCTTGATGCCTCGGTACACCGCGCATGCGCTTTCCTCCTTTAGCACCAAAGAGGAAACAAGGACGCTGCACGCGCTGGCACCCGCCTGGCGCCCGCCTGCTCTCGATCGTCATGGCTCACGTCACCAGAACCTCGCGAGGTTTGCCTTGCCTTGATCTCTGCGCCCCTCGTGAGCCTGCCTGGTTAGGCCGCTCCTGAGGATGTCTTGCATCGTCTGCCTCGCGAAGCTTGGCCCCTCGCGAGGGTCTTGAATGCCTTGTTGATGAAGATGGGCCATACAGGCCTGATAGCACAGCCACGCCATGGGCCGCAGGCAGGCAAGTCTGGGGGACCCCGTTCCCAGAACGCCGACAGTAGTTCTGGTGAGAAATCTAAAAAAAGGTTTCTTGTCATCTAGCAAAATTAGGTGTCATGTGCTTCGGATCACTGCGAGGGTTAAACAGCGACAACTGAGTTGGGCTAGTCATTGGGGGCACATGCACGAAGACTACTCGGCTGCCATCTAGGCCAAGCCGGCTATATTAATTAGGACATCTATCAACGGACCCCTTTACTACGGGTTTATCTTTAATTTCAGCTTTGATCCTCGTCTAGTTTGTCCGTCAGGATTCATCTTGTCTCCTTTGGGCACTGAGGTTATGATTTCTTGTCATGTGGCATTTTTTCGTGTTATATGTTATAATCCGGTGCTTCAGATCAAAATGATGACAACTGCGCCTCTGGGGCACGTGCATGAAGACTTCTCGACAGTCATTATCGAGGTCAAGCCGGCTCCGTCCGGTAGACAAAACAAAACTAGTACTCCACTATATAGGCAGGAGCCTCCGCACTTGCTTGCTAGTGTTGCTCTCTTCACACTATCTCGTCCTATCCAGATCTAAACACGACAGCGGTGGCCACACTCTCTCTCTCCCTCTACTCACCGCTGGTCACAGATCTAGTCGGATCCTCTCTGCCGGGGAAGGTGAGAAGGTGCAACGTTCACACGGTCGTCCTCGGCGACGGCTCGTACCCACTGCTGGTGCGTCCCGATCAGCGTGCCTTGCCGTTCTCTCCCAAGCATCGCTAGCGAGGCAGGGCCTCCCACCCCTTCTTCCTTGCTGCCGTAGTGTGGGCAGATGCAGCCTCCCGCTGCCCACCTAGTGACATCCAGGCGACCCTCAGGTATAACTTCCTTCGAAACCGACCTTGCTCTACTTCCCGAGCTCCTAACGTCGATGCATTTGTATCTTTTACTATTTCTCAGGCCCCCTCGGGTAAATAGGATCGATCGGTTGTTCGAAAACCACCTAATTTTTTACTGTTAAGAGGTAAAACTAGTTCATGCACTCAAATCTAGTAGTACTTGGTTCAAACAAGGAAGAAAGGGGGTGGGGTGGGGGAAGATTTGTTACCGGAATCTAGGACTTGGTCGAAAGAGGAAATAATGGGGGCGAAAAGTAGTAGAGACTGGCTATCCAACTGGTCTCTAGGTCTAATAGGGAAATAAAGGGAACGCAGTACAAACTCAATATAAACCCGATCTATTGGTTGAAAAAGGAAAGAAAGTGGGGACTGGGGGACAAGTCAACAAAGTAAGTCCAGCACTAGATTTGCTAGCCTCACACAGTATAAGGTGGCTATATACCGAACAAAAATGGGACCAACCCAGATATCCTCTTCTGATGTTTGTTTCCCTGAGCCGCTCTTGTGTATTGCCACTGGTAAAATGTAGCAGTCGCACTGTTAAAAGTAAGGACACGTTAAACCAATGTTGTTTTCAATGTAATGCCTCCAGTAATATGAATCAATGGCACTTTTTTTCATGTCCTGCTAAATTTCCGATTAAGATAAGTTGCTTCTTTTCGTTAGAGATGCAACTACCCTGGTCCGCCTACTCTCCAGGAGCTTCATGACCAACCTTGATGTTGCTCAATTTTATTGCAACTAATGAAGAAGATCTGTGGGTTTCATTTTCTGATAGAAATGGAACCGGGGCTGGAGCCCTTTTCTTAAAAAAAAGAAGAAGAGGAAGCTGCTAGCTCATGGGACATTCCTTCATTTTAGGTGAACTACACCAAAAGGTCCCATGAATTGAATCATCCATGTTGGTGACCGGTGTCGTCCCTTCTACGATGGCGTTGACTGCAGATATGGTTCCCATCACGAGGTATGTTCCTTTTTGGTCTAACCATTTGCCAAAGATCCTGCATGTTGATCCTGCTATTGTGCTACTGTTTTGGCACTGCCATGATAAAGCAGTAATGTTATTATTTTGCACCTTAATCTAGTGGCACCGTTAATTTGAGGCAATGTTTTGGCACCGCTAGTGCCACAGATTTTTTATATATCGAAAGAGGGGGTTCCCTCCGATTTCATTAAAGAAACCCAACCTTAGAGAACCATTATCCGACAACATCTCCGTGTAAACGGGCAGTTATGCAACTACTACTAGAATGGACTGAGTACTAGCAGGAGACAAGTTCGCCACATAAGCTAGGCAGGTAGGGGGACGCAGCACCAGCTCGACCAAGTTTGGATTACAACCCAAATGCTACCACAGAAACATCAGGGGGAAGATAGGGACTGAAAGAGCCAGCTTCAGCATCCTAGTCCAAGCACCCCCGGCCTTCATCCTTGCGATGCACGGTACACCTTGTTTGCCACCTGCTCGACCCTAGTGTCATTGATAAAATGAAGTAATAATACAGTTAAAATAGAGCGAGTGTCCTCTCTATCATTTCATTTCCAATGTAGATAAAGAAAGTGCTTCTCTTAGTTAATGTATGTTTCATCAACTAGTCCCATTGTTAATTTTTAAGCGTTTGTGCAAACTGGGGTGCTTAATTTTAGTTGATCTGCTCAAAAATAGAGATTTGAATGTCTCAAGGCCCCTCCTTGTACTACCGTTGTACACTGATGTTCATCACTGCAGAAGGTGTATCGGGGAGACTTGGGTCGATTTCCAGTATGATGTAATATTTTCTTCTGTTTATTAGTATATGTTTCATCAACTAGTGCCACTATAATCTAATCACGCCTTTTCATTATCTGTGCAAACAGGGTTATTCAGCTACATTTTGGTGGAACTGCACAAATGTACGGATGGAACCAACATATATGCAGAGTGCGAGGTGCCAAGTAAAAATTACCAACACCAACCCTGCTCCATCTAAGCATTGGCATCCACCACCATCAGTGGGATGTGTGCCGCTCACTGTGGACAGATCTTTCTCGGCAGCAAATCCTTTAACCAAATACTAGCAGTTTAGACTTAAAAAAATACTAGTAGCTTATATTGGCAGTTTTTTCTAGGGGTGTACACTTTTCTGAAAGAAGCACCAATCTATTTTACTTTATTTGTACACAGTGTCACAACTTTGACCCAAAGGTCCAGAGCTATTTTAGGGTGATTGGCGTAGTACTCGGAGACTGATTGTAAGCATGATTTTTATTAGTTGTCACACTGATTGTAAGCATGAGCAGATAGAAGATTAGGTTAGTGCGAATCTTGCCCTAAACCCTACCGACGCCGTTGAAACGAGGCGAGCGTCGAGGGAACCATGGAGAACGGCGGGGAAGTGATGTCGCGCCATCCGACCTCCTCTTGTGGTGGGAGAATGAATACTATTGTGGCTCTGGCTGGCTCTGCACCCTCACGAACAGCACACCGTACTCGATCTATCCGTTATCCTCTGGGTGCTCGACCTTCGACCTGTATGCCCACCACCTCCGCCTGACTTTTGCCTCGGGCAAATCTGTCTGCTCCATCGCCTAGAGGAGATACTCGATGAATCAGAGGACTGCGGCGTGACTGCCACCGAGGAGTACATCGCCGCCCTCATTGTCGTCGTCTCGCTCTTTTGCATACATTGCCACATGGCCCTCACCGTCCTCGAAATCTCCCACTCATTGTCAAACCAAGTAAGGATCTCCTTCAACTTGGCTAACTTTGCCTAATCACCGCCGGGGATCTGCCTGGTTCATTGTTGCATCCCCTCCATAGATGTCCTTCTGAGTGGTCCGGTGCTAGCTTTGGATGATGGGAGGAGAGACGGTGGTATTGCAATAGAGAAGAGGGAGAGGCGAGATGGTGGTTTTGGAATGGAGATGATGGAGAGGAGAGGTTCCCCTGCCTTTCGGTCGCTGACAGGTAGGCCCCGCGCTTGGTGGGACCCATGTGTCAGTGTCTCAATGGCAGGATGGGCTACGTCAGGGGATCCTCGTCCGAGTAGAGAGGAGGTGGTTTTGCAATGGAGAAGAGGGAGAGGCGAGACAGTGGTTTTGGGATGGAGATGATGGAGAGGAGAGGAGGTGGTTTTTCAATAGAGAAGAGGGAGAGGAGCGTGCGGCAGCGATTTAGGATTAGACGAGAGGGCCGGCGCGCTATGACTGGATCAAAATCAAAATCAATTTACCCTTCAATTAAGAAAGCAACCCCACATTAACTAGTCTCCCTTTTATTCTGGGTCATAATTGACCATGATTTTCGCAAATAAAATATATGTTATACGCTGCAAAAATAATATAATTTGGAAGTACATTCAGATACGAACCAGACGATACAATTTTTGGTGACATGCATTCAAATTTTGCTTGTCAAATATAGTACGTGGTCAAACTTTGACCCAAAATACGCAAAACAAAAAAAATACTTCCAAGACCAGCGCCGCTCTTCCGCTCTTCTCCTCTTAAACCACCGCCGCTCCTCTCCTGTTCCAATCTAAATCCAGCGCTGCTCCTCTCCTCTTCCATTCCAAAACCACCGCTCCTCCTCTCCTGTTCTAATCCAAAACTAGCGTCACATCTATCCCGTTCTAAACCAAAACTAGTGCTGCTCCTCTCCACTTCCATTCAAAAACTACCGCCGGCGAGTGAAAGTGCTGTGGAGAAGTAGATCGATGGAGGAGTACAGCTGATACGTGAGGATTGCAGATGGCGACCCTGTGAAGCTAGCTAGGATGTTGGAGATAGAGTCTTGGTTTGACAACAAGGACCAACTAGCAGCGACGGCGACATCCATGGCCAAATATCGACAACAGAGCGAAAAGGCGGCGCTACTCCCAGAGGGAGTCGCGCGGGAGTACATAGAGCTGCTCCTCTGGGCCATGGAGCAAACAGATTCACCGAATCCGATCGTGAGGGAGCGGTGGTGGGAGTATCGATCCTAGATGGAGCATCCACCAGAGATTGAAGGATCGAGCATCTACAGGGTGTCGTTTGTGAGGGTGTCGTGCCAGAGCAAGCCGGTGGAGTCTTTGTCGACTGAACCCAACTGCAAGAGGAGAAAAACAATTGGCCCGACGACGCTTCCTCGCCATCCTCTCCGTCGCCGTTCACATCGTCTCACGGGGGGCTGTCTGCCGCCGAGGAATATGAGGGATTTGCCCCCCCCCGCCGACCAATAGTCTGGCAGGTCGTGAATTGTTAGGAGGAGCTTAGGGTTGTTAGTATTTGCAGGTTGTGAATTGTGTTTTGTGTTTTGTATTTTGAGAGTACTTTCGGATATGAATGTCTTTTGAATTACAGATTTGCAGTATTGAGCATATGAAGTATTATGAATTCTAGAGATCTATTTTTAGCACTTAAAAAATGTAGTTTTGTAGGAGTATAAAAGTGCAAACAATTTGATTATCAGAGAAGAAACTACAAGTTTCAGTTTCAGATAAGAAACTCCAAGTTCGGTTTCAGATAAGAAACTGCAACTTTCTGAGGTAGAGCATTTATATTAACATGGCCTTTTCAAATAGTGCTAACATCATGCTGGAAGTTTTATTCATGGTCGAAACTGGAACTATCAGCCTGTTAACATCATGCTGATCAACATTCATGCATAGCACATCTTCATATGATGCACAGTCAAAAAGATATGCTATTTTCAAAATGCCCACACAATGTCGAGTGTGCGAAAAACAGAGAAAATTGGGACCCATATGTCAATAAAGGCAGAGGCAAAAATTTTGGAGATATTTTCTCTGCACAGGTGGAATCGAACCCGGGCGGAACAGCTGTCGGGTAGTGTCACTCGGCCAATGGGCTAGTTCAGTTGTTTCATTAATAATAAGGCACTTCCTCAGGTGGTCGGATCTCCTCCTGCGCCTTTGTGCGCTTGCCGCGACGCTGCTGAACAAACGAGAGGAATCTGGAGAGGACTGTACGTGGAGAGGCAGACAGTCGGGACCCACCAGGTCTATGGCCGTACGCAAGCAAGTGCCTGATCGAAAAAATACTTCCTCCTAATGCTATACTGACGTTGGGGCCCACGGGTTTGTCAACATAGTTACATTTTTTTAGGTGCTTCAACGTAGTTACTATAGGAGATAAATTCACAACAAAGCCAGGGAGCTGGCAGGTATCATTTATTATCACTGGGGCAGCAAGTATCAGCTGGGTTTTGGGCTGCCCCATCTAGGCTTTCTTTTTTAACATGTGCATCCCACGACCTCGGATGGGAGGTCCATAAGGCTGTTTGTATTTTCTTGAGGGCCATCATGTATCGACCGACCTATGGACCTCCCATCCAAGGTTTTATTTTTCCTGAAACATCGACAACCCAATTTATATTTTTTTTGAAGAAAACGCAGAGGTCTGTTCTATTTTTTATATAAGAATGGGAACGCCTGGTCCAACTTATGTTTCCCTTCTAACTATATTATATATATTTAATTTATTTTATATGTTATTATATATTATTGTCATTATCATCATATATTTAACAGATACTTACATATGTAAGAAAACAATATCCCACATCTTGTTAACTTATAAAAATAATTTCTTAACAATAAAATCCTGGATTTTTTTTGGCAACGAAAATCCTGGTGATTGTGTGCAAAAGCTTGGTAAGATTTAAGGACCAATGTAATAATAAATCAATTATTTTATACATATATATATATACTAGCAAAAGAGCCCGTGCATTACAACGGGAGAGAAAAGAAAACACACGCTCTTAACTCAACAACCATCACTCAAGACCACAATAGGTCCATCTTCTTTATGTTTGCGAGGGTTGCCGCTTATCCTCCTTCTCACCCTCACCGGCGATGGCCTCGGTGTTCACACAAAACAACAAAAAAGTGTGTTAAATATGGTTAATCCTAAGGCGTGTCTCTCTCCCTCTCCTCTCTCTCTCTCTCTCTCTCTCTCTCTCTTTCTCTCACTCTCGCGATAAGAATTCTGTTGTTTTCCCTTGCGACATTTTTCAGAGGTATGCATGTGTAGTTATCGATGTTTACTTTTCCGTATATGGTTATAATGGGGTGTTTATTTGCAATCCGGATCGCCGCCGGTATGAAAAAAATGAATTATCAGTTTGCTTCCATAACAATATTTTAAAGATATTTAACAGGTAAGGTTAACATCATATTTAGATTCCACACATTTTTCTAATAAAATTTCATGTATAATATGTTAAAATCGAAGTTACAGTTTAAAAGATAAAGATAATTTAGAAAATCATTTGGTTTGACTCAAATATATTCAAAAATAACATTGAAAAATACTTAATAGGTAAAGATAATCTCATATTCATATTCTACATATTTTTCTAACCAAATTTCATATATAACATGTTTAAATCAGAGTTACGGTTTAAAAGATATGGATGATTTTTAAAAGCATTTGTTTGACTTAAATATGATCCGTGGATGAATTACCTAAAACATCAGGGGGGGGGGTTTGTGAAAAATGTAAAATAACGGTTGGGTGTGACTTAAATCCGGATGGCGGGTTGATTTCTCGGAAATAGAGGGACTTTTCTGAAAATACCATGACGGACGAAAGAAACCCAATTTGCTTTATTATTAGGTAAAGATATATATATATATATATATATAAAACAAAATGTTTAGCCCCTGTTTATTTTTTGATAACATTGTTGCGCCCACCCCAACATTATAATTAGAATCAGCCCAGCAAAATCGTGTATTTCGAGAAAGTGCAAGTGGCCTGTAATTTTTTAGGAAAAACATAAATGGGCCGCATGGACGCTACATTATTTGTTCACCCAGCCGAGCTAATGGACTGTAATTCAAAAAAAAGATCAGATGGACTGTAAATTCTACCCTGCAAAAAAGACTGTAAATTCAGAAAAAACGGGTTGAATGCGTGCCACATTTTTGGAGGCTGAAATGTGGGCCAATAGGCCGAAGCCAATGCAAGTCATTGTCAACTTAGTCAAGAAATGATTCTGACATCGTTAGCCATTGGATTTACATCCAACGACCGGCATCCATCTTCAATCTCTCATCTTCTTCCTCTAGCGCTGCCGGGACCACCTGCTCCCGCCTCCTGCTGTTAGCAGCTCTCCTTAGCACGATACGATGTGAAGCGCTACTCCACCATTGGCCAGGCCATCCCTCCATCCCTCCATACCTCCTATTCTTCTCCATCGACTATCGAACCACACCGCACTAGAACCAGTTAACCCTCGTACACCTCTCCGTCTGCGACTCTACTCCCGCGTCTTCCCATCTCCGGCTCGTTGCTGTCCGGGGCCTCGCCGTCGTCCACCACCTTGGATGTGCTCGACGCGGAGTGGTTAACATGGTCAACGAATGACACCATCAGAAGTAGACTGTGCGTGGAGAGGATGACAGCTGGGTCCATGGCCGCCCGCAAGGAAATGCCTCCTTATTACGCACAAAATAATGATTCCTCCACCTGACAGCTAGGACCCACCAGAAGGGCCTCTGTATTTCACAAAAAAAGTTCCCATCGCTGACAGGTCAGACCCACCAGCTATATCTTTGCATGCAAGGAAGTGCCTCCTTATTACGACAAAAAAATAAATACTCCTCCTACTAGTTGGGACCCACCTTGGTGGGAGGCTGACTTGTGGGCCTACTAAGTTGACGGGGACGGAGTGCTTTGTCAACTTAGTCAATATGAACGATTCTAGCGCCAGTGATCGTACGATGTCCATCCAACGGCCGTAGTGCTTCTTCAACCTCTGGTCTTGTTGCTCCAGCTGCCCAAAGCAGTGTCGGTCGTGCCGCATGCTCCTGCCTCCCGTGGCCGGTTGTGCTGCCACGAAGGCCTCACCGCCCCCTACTATTCCCACCGCTGGCCAGGCCATCCCTCAACTCACCCACACCCCCTGTTATTGTGCAGCGACGGCAGCCTCACACCGCAGCGAACCAGTGAACCTCGTACTCCTCTACGCGTGGGCATCCACTGCCGCGTCTTCCCCGGCTCCGCGTCGTCCCCTTCCTAGGCCTCGCTGTCGTCCACCGCCCTGGTGCTCTTGGCGCGGCGTGGTCAACGTGGTCAAGGAACGGCTTCCATCAGACATGGACTGTACGTGGAGAGGCTGGCAGTTGGGTCCACGGCCGCAGAAAGGAAGTGTCTCCTTATTACACGCAAAATAATTATTCCTCCACCTGACAGCGGGGCCCCACCGGACAGGCCACCGTATTTCACAAAAAAAACGTTTCCCCCTGACTGTTGGGACCCACCAGCTACATCTTCGCACACAAGGAAGTGCGTCCGGGAAAAAAAAGATTCGCCCCCTGACTGCTGGGACCCACCAGCTACATCTTCGCATGCAAGGAAGTGCCTGACAGTCGGGACCCACCTGGTCGAAGCGTACGTAGGGTTGTCATTCAGGTTGGGAACGTGTACGTACATACTGGTCGATGTAGAGGCGCGCACATGTCGTAGTAGAGGCGCGCACGTATCATGTACACGTACATACAGCGCCCAGTGTGCAAGAAAGAAAATACGGCCACGTACGTACATACTGGCAGGGTCTCGAACGCCTACTCTCGCATAAGTACGGCCAGGGCTTGTGTACATGGCTGGGTCGGAACATAGAAACTGCGTCATTGTCGTGTTCATGGGGAGCCAACCGGCTGGGTCGGAACGGAATGCGTCGTCGTGTTCATCGGGAGGGCTTGGACGGAACAACCAATGGAAAAGAGGCATGGTGTACCGCAGAACGGAGGAAACGGCCGTGTGTTCGACCGGCCACATTCGAAACGGGATCTTGTTCATTGAGAGGGGTCTGGCGTACCGCAAAACGGAGGAAACATACCTCCTACGGTCAAAACGGGGGTCATGTTGATCGGGAGGGTTGTGGCGTACCGCAAAACAGAGGAAATGGACTTCTGTTGGAGTTCTACGGTTGAAACGACGGTCCTGTTCATCGGTGGGGTGTGGCGTACCGCAAAACGGGACTCCACGAGATACTGTTCATCTCCACCGTCGACCCCCTCCAGCCTCCATGGGCTACTGTTCATCCACAGTCGACCTCCTCTAGCCTCCACCTGCAACTGTTCATCCACGGGCTCCTGTTCATCCAGCCTCCACCGCGCGCTACTCCACCGGCTACTTTTCAACCAGCCCTCTCCATGGGCTCCTGTTCAACCACCCCTCCACGGGCTACTGTTCATCTAGCCCTCCACCGTCTACTGTTCATCCTACCCTCCACGGGGTGATCCTGTTCATCCAGCCCTCCACGGGGTCCTGTTCATCCAGCCCCAACCGGCTCGATCGATCGAGGTCCTATTCATCCATAGGCAACACCACGGGTTCCTGTTCATCCACCCCCACCGAGAA
>NC_041380.1:449790493-449800936 GCF_002162155.2 Triticum dicoccoides | reverse complement strand
GATCGGCTTCAGTTAGCAACAGTAGCGAAGGAATCGCTCGACCGGGGTTCACTTAACAGCCATCGATCAATCGCTTGGGTTCAGTAACGCGTAGCCTGCAGTGCAATTGCTCGGGTTCAGTTAGAGCCCAACACCTCGCTTGGGTTCAGTTAGAGCCCAACGCCTCACACCCACGTGCGTGCGTGTACGAGAGAAACGTGCATCGCTCGGCCCCGACCACCCACCGTAACCGTGAACACCCCGATATTTCCCTCGCCCTCGCTTCTACCATGGTTTTTTCTGTCATGGACGACCCAAAGAATGTCAGGCAGCTGCGTCTCCGGCCCGCCCAGGACGACAAACCCATTTTCTGTCATGATTTTTTTTCATAGAAGTAGGACCCCACCACATCTATGATGATACCGGGTTTTGTCACAATTATTGTCATAGAAGTGTCATAAGTTTGACAGAAAAAAAATTTGTTCGGCCCAAAATGTCACGGATGTGTCTTTTTTTGTAGTGATAGTAGTAATGAATTTTCTCCTCATGAGTGAATAGGGTGGCTATATCATTTAATTTAGTAAGATGTGCCGCAACAGTTTCAGATTCATAGCCATAAAAAGATCAGATTCAACCAAAGTAATTATCTCAGGATCGACAGAGAAATCATAATCCTTATCAGAAATACAGATAGGTGAAGTAGCAAAAGCAGGGTCATATTTCATTCTAGCATTCAAAGATTTTTCTTTCAGCTTAGCTAATAATTTCTTAAGATCATATCTATCATTGCAAGCAAGAAAATCTCTGGCAGTTTCTTCATCCATAACATAACCCTCAGGCACAACAGGCAATTCATATCTAGGGGGAGAATCTTCATCGTCACTTTCATCAATATTATCAGTTTCAAGAATTTCATTCTCTCTGGCCCTAGCAAGTTGTTCATACACAAATTCACCTAATGGCACAATAGTATCAAGCATCGAAGTAGCTTCATCATAAGTATCATGCATAGTAGAAGTGGCATCATCAATAACATGCGACATATCAGAATTAATAGCAGAAGCAGGTTTAGGTGCCGCAAGTTTACTCAAAATAGAGGGTGAATCAAGTGCAGAGCTAGATGGCATTTCCTTACCGCCCCTCGTAATTGAGGGATAAATCTTGGTTTTTTCGTCTTTCAAGTTCCTCATAGTGATCAGCAGATATAAATCCCAAGTGACTCAAAGAATAGAGCTATGCTCCCCGGCAACGGTGCCAGAAAATAGTCTTGATAACCCACAAGTATAGGTGATCACAACAGTTTTCGAGGGTAGAGTATTCAACCCAAATTTATTGATTCGACACGAGGGGAGCCAAAGAATATTCTCAAGTATTAGCAGTTGAGTTGTCAATTCAACCACACCTAGAAGACTTAATATCTGCAGCAAAGTATTTAGTAGCAAAGTAGTATGGAAGTAACGGTAACGGTGGCAAAGGTAACAGTAGCAGCTTTGTAGTAATTGTAACAGTGGCAACGGCAAACTAACTAAGCAAAGATCAATATGTGAAAAGCTCGTAGGCATTGGATCAGTGATGGATAATTGTGTCGGATGCGATTCCTCATGCTCCAGCTATAACATAGGGTGACTATCGGTGTTCTGGGAACGGGGGTCCCCACACTTGCCTGCCTGCGGCCCACGGCGTGGCTAGGCCAGCAGGATGTATGGCCCATCTTCATCAACAAGACATCCAAGACCCTCACGAGGGGCCCAGCTTCGCGAGGCGGATGACACAAGACCTCCTCAGGAGTGTCCTAGTCAGGCAGACTCACGAGGAGTAGAGATATCAAGGCGAGGCGAACCTCACGAGGCTCTCATGACGTGAGCCATGACGATCGGCACCAGGCGGGCACCAGGCGGACGCTAGCACGCGCAGCGTCCTTGTTTCCTCTTTGGTGCTAATGAAGCAGGCGTAGGCGAGGAGTACCGAGGCATCAGGCACAGATTGCCATATCAGTGCAACGAGACCAAGACTAGGAGGGACAGCAAGACGGAGGTCATCGTGGATCCCAAGACGGCGTCACCACCAGAGCCTTTTGCAGGCGAAGACCACTTTTGTCAGGATAGCTTGTACTAGCTGCCCCCCTTCAAATTCGCCCGCCGTTGTTGGCTCCCTTCCCGCTCAATATTTGGGAAGAGGACCAGGGCCTATATAAGTAGAACTAGCCACCACAGTAGAGGGGATCGAGCAGTTCATCCAGCTCTCACCTGCTAAGTCCACCAAGCACAAGAACACCTCAACCTCAGGAGGCTGTTCACCCCCGTATACTGTTCATCGTCAGCCCAAGAGGTAATCCACCACCACCACACTGGAGTAGGGTATTACACCACAATGGTGTCCCAAACCAGTATAAATCTCGTGTCTTTCTGTGTTGCGAGTTCGTCGAGTTCGTCCGCGAGATGTTAGCGAGCTAGGGCGTAGATCGGTAGGAGGGGAAGACTTCGCGCGCACCCCAGTGTTTGAGCCTTAAGGGTTTGCCGGAACCCCACATCCGACATTTGGCGCGCCAGGTAGGGGTGCACCGGAGCTTCTTCTCCGCCAATTGACTTGTCGACGCTCCACGGTCAAGATGTCCGGCGACCCAAGAGCTGACTCCGACCACTGGGCAGCCTGGCCAGCCCAGGCGATGACGCCCGCTCATGAAGACCTCGACCCCGCGCTCCAGGCGGCGTGGGCGTCGCAGCGGGGCGTGGACGGCGCGGCCAGGCGTCGTCCACCCCCACTCCACAAGAGGTACGAGCCGCTGCAAGGGTAGCAAGCCACGCCGCGGCAACGGTGCCGCACTCGCGGCGAGAGCAGGAAAACATGCAGGTAGCACTCATGGTGGCAAGGGAGCTGCTGCGGTGCCGGCTAATGGAGAGCGGCTGGGATGCGCTGCTGGAACGCGTTGCTGAGCGGCTAGACGTCGCGGCCTCGGGGGCGCCGCCTTTCCGCTATCAACTCCCTTCTCAGGCTGTTACGGGGACTCATAGCGGGACTCGACACAACCACGCGCCGTCGGGCGCGCATGGGGGCTTCGTCAACACTAGTGCGGCCGGCAGCGCCGGAGGCTCCGCCGCCCCCATACCGCCCGCAACAAGCACGAGCACGAGCGTCGCCCCCCATGGTCCCGATGACATGCCACGCTACTATCCTCAGGACGCCACGCTGGGCCGGGCAACATGGAGTGTGGGGCACTACGGCGAGGTGTTCGGGGTAACAGCCCCGGAAGCCTACGTGCCCCGCATGACGGACCAGGAGTACACACCGGAAGATGACCCCGGCTCGTTCGTTGGAGGAGATTGGGAAGAAGGGGCGCTAGGAGTCGAAGCCTTCCAAGAGCCGCTGGGGGACCACAACGACCGCGTGTGCAACGACCACTACAGGGTACCCCTAATCCCTCAGGAGCAAGCTTACGCTAACCATTAGTCACAGGAGGAACAGATCGCCACAACGGCTGGCAGCCCCAGCTCGGCGGCCTCCCTACCAGCAGGGGGGTCGCGTTGGGGGCTGCAGGAGAGGGGTCAGGAGCCAGGCCCCTCCCCACGGCGCGCGAAGCCCGGGGACACCCGGAGGTAGGCCCTCTGCCGGGGAGGCTTCGACGACCCTTCCCTCGACAGAGGACCTGTGGTCGCCGTGGGTACCACTTGCGTCCCCTTTCCCTCTGTCGTGTCGTCCTGGTAGCCGGTCGGCTCAAAGGAGGTCAAGGGTGGCGCAAGGCGGGGCCCTCGTCTGGCGATATGAAGCAAGGCTGGTAACTGTGAAGAAGGCCCAGTACCTGTGAAGCTCGCCGCCCGTGACACCTCACGTAAAAATGAGTTGGGGTTGTACATGCCCCGGAGTCTCAGGGGTGCCGGCCTCAGGCCCTGGGGCTCCCTCCCACGCCTAGTGGTAGCACTTAGCTCCGTGCTGGTGAGAAGACTTGAAGACCAGAAGACTAGACTAGCTGTCGGACGCGGCCTTTTGCTTTGGATCTCTCTTTCTGTAGCTTTGCTTTCTGGATGTAGATTTAAGTTGAAGCCGAGTTTTTATCGATGTGTGTGGGGGTGCCTTTTCTTGCTCGAGCAATTTCCTACTTTCTGGATCTCATTTCGTCTGGAACTCATGTCCTTCGCCCTCCCCTCACGAGCTCCTCATGAGCGGGACCGCATGAAGCACGCGCACGCCAAGCGCGCGCCGGCGCTGCAACTGGTGCTCACCTCTTGTGGGGCCCCTTCTGACGAGGCGACAAGCTCCACAGGATTCTCAGAAACTCGATGCCACGCGACCCAGCTCAAAACTGGCGCTTACTAAGGTAAACCATGACAGAAAACTCACACCTGGATTCATGAGTTCATGAGGGCACATACTCGATATCGCATAGGAAAGCAAAGGCTGCAACTTGCTTACATGAGGGGCTCCCCCTCTCAAAATGCTCTGACAAGTTTTCCAAGGGCCACGCCCGAGTTTTGTGTACAGGGTGGAATGGTAGGAGAACATGGGGTCAGCCAGAAATGTCACTCGCCACATCACCCTCGGAAGCATCACTCGCGTCGTCATCATGTTCGTCGGCACCGTCGCCGCCGTTGGCAACGCCCCCATCACCCCCATCGCCGTCGTCGACCACGTCGCCTTCATCTGCGACGACCATCACCGTGTCGTCCTCCGAAGTGAAGGCCCTGACCAACGCGTCCACATTGTCCTCAACCTAACGCGCCAGGTTGCCCCGTACGGCCATGGGTACGGGGGCAATGGCGGCATTGAAATCAAAGTCGGGGTTGGCATTCAGAAGTTGGTTGAAGACACGGGAGAAAGCACACCCAAGCAGACCACGACCCCTTTCCTCCACAAGCTGGCGAGCTCTGTCAGATCGGGCCTCCAGGCGCGTCACCACCTCGGTGAAGAAGGTCAGGTGGCTGGCATAGTCGTTCGAGTGAGGGGCCGATGCATCCTCATCGCAAATATGGCCCAGGGTAGTATTGGCCCTGTTCCGGAGATCTTGAAGCATGGGGGCATGCTCATGCTCGAGCGTTCATCATTGGAGCACTTCCTCCCTGTTTAGTCGCGCGACGGCCTCAGCATCATCAACCCGCCTCCGAAAAGAAAGCAGCTCGGCGCGGGAGGAGGCCACACTGGTAGAAAACAGGGCTTTGGTCCAGGCCGGCTCAGCCCATTAGTCCCGGTTCAGTCCAGAACCGAGACCAATGTGGGCATTGGTCCCGGTTCGTGAGCCCAGGGGGCCGGCTGGGCCACGTGGGCCATTGGTCCCGGTTCATCTGGACCTTTTGGTCCCGGTTGGTGGGATGAACCGGGACCAATGGGCCTCGCTCCTGGCCCACCACCATTGGTCCCAGTTGGTGGCTTGAACCAGGACCAAAGGCTCCCCTTTAGTCCCGGCTCATGCCACCAACCAGGACCAATGAGGTGCCTATATATACCCCTCGCTCGCGAGCAGAGCACCCCAGTGCTCTGTTTTTCTCTGGCCGAGGGGGAGAGGGCTTGGTGGTGCTCTAGATCACCTCCTATGCACACAAGGTGTTCGATGGAATGCTCGAGCCACACTACTTAAGCTTTCTCCTCTCCATGCTCGACCTCGAAGCTCCATTTTCCATAATATTTGTCTAGGTTTAGCGGTCCGTCACGCCCCGTCCCCGTCTTCACCGCCATCGATCACCAGCGCCGAGCTCATCGCCGGCACCACCGTGGTGAGCCTCTTGTTTTATCTTCTTTCTGAAAGGAAAAATATTCTTACTTGCATGTTTACATAGATACTTGTATTATTTTCTTACTTCTATTATTGCATCTTATATAGTGCGATGGTTTTGGTATCCGCCCCCGTCGGCCCTCGTCCTGTCTATGATTCGGATGTGGTATATATATATATTATCTTTATAACTATTGGTTCATTTATTGTTTATGAAAATTATGCCGACCAACGTGACATAGATTTTATTTATGTAGGATGTATGTGAATCAGAAATGCCAACCGACCCTATTGTCGAGAGGTTAAATTTAGTTGAAGAAGAAAACAATTTGTTGAAGGAAAAAATAAAAAAATTGAGGAGGAGAAGATGATATTGGAGTTGCATGTTGCGGATGTCGTCGATGATCACAAGATCAAGATGGATGCAATGTGCTTGAAGATTAGAAAGATTAGAAAATATGCCATTCATACCGAGGCTTGGTATCATTATGCCGTTGGATCAATTGTTACCTTGGTTGCGATTATGATCGCATTTGTTTTTGCATTGAAATGTTTTACATAATTTTAATGTATGGTTTAATTAATTAGATGCTCTGGAGAGCTATATGTTGTTAGATGAGAACTATGTATGCACTTTGGTTTTAATGTGATGATGAACTTCTATTAATTTGGACACTTAATTATATATAATGCACACAGATGAACCGGCAATGGATGTACGGTGACAGACACACCCGCAAGTACATTAAGGGCATGCATGAGTTTCTCGAAACGGCTGAGGCAAACAAGCAGAATGGTTTTATGTGTTGTCCATGCAGTGAATGTGGGAATACGAGGTCTTACTCTAACCGGAAAATCCTTCACTCCCACCTGCTTTACAAGGGTTTCATGCCACACTATAATGTTTGGACAAGGCACAGAGAAATAGGGGTTATGATGGAAGACGGTGAAGAAGAAGAGTACGATGACAACTATGTGCCCCCTGAATACGGTGATGCTGCAACGGGGGGAGCTGGTGAAGATCAAGAGGAACCAAACGATGTGCCCAATGATGCTGCAATGGGTGAAGCTGCTGAAGATCAAGAGGAACCAGACGATGTGCCCGATGATTGTGATCTCCGCTGGGTCATTGTCGATGCAAGGACGCAATGCGAAAGTGAAAAGGAGAAGCTGAAGTTCGATCGCATGTTAGAGGATCACAAAAAAGGGTTGTACCCCAATTGCGAAGATGGCAACACAAAGCTCGGTACCGTACTGGAATTGCTGCAGTGGAAGGCAGAGAATGCTGTGACTAACAAAGGATTTGAGAAGCTACTGAAAATATTGAAGAAGAAGCTTCCAAAGGATAACGAATTGCCTGACAGTACATACGCAGCAAAGAAGGTCGTATGCCCTCTAGGATTGGAGGTGGAGAAGATACAGGCATGCCCTAATGACTACATCCTCTACCATGGTGCATACAAGGATCTGAACGCATGCCCGGTATGCGGTGCATTGCGGTATAAGATCAGACGAGATGACCCTGGTGATGTTGACTGCGAGCCCCCCAGGAAGAGGGTTCCTGCGAAGGTGATGTGGTATGCTCCTATAATACCACGGTTGAAACGTCTGTTCAGAAACGAAGAGCATGCCAAGCTGACGCGATGGCACAGTGAGAACCGAAAGAAAGATGGGAAGTTGAGAGCACCCGCTGACGGGTCGCATTGGAGAAAAATCGAGAGAAAGTACTGGGATGAGTTTGCAAAGGACCCAAGTAATGTATGGTTTGCTTTAAGCGCAGATGGCATTAATCTTTCGGGCAGCAGAGCAGCAATCACAGCACCTGGCCCATGAATCTATGTATGTATAACCTTCCTCCATGGATGTGCATGAAGCGGAAGTTCATTATGATGCCAGTTCTCATCCAAGGCCCTAAGCAACCCGGCAATGAAATTGATGTGTACCTAAGGCCATTAGTTGAAGAACTTTTACAGCTGTGGAATGGAAACGGTGTACGTACGTGGGATGAGCACAGACAGGAGGAATTTAACCTTAAGGCGTTGATGTTCGTGACCATCAACGATTGGCCCGCTCTCAGTAACCTTTCAGGACAGACAAACAAAGGATACCACGCATGCACGCACTGTTTAGATGACACTGAAACTATATACCTGGACAAATGCAGGAAGAATGTGTACCTAGGCCATCATCGATTTCTTCCGACCAACCATCAATGTCGAAAGAAAGGCAAGCATTTCAAAGGCGAGGCAGATCACCGGAAGAAGCCCGCCATGCGCACCGGTGATCACGTGCTTGCTATGGTCAATGATTTACACTACGTAATCTTTGGAAAGGGTCCCAGTGGACTAGCTGTTCCGAATGACGCTGAGGGACACGCACCCATGTGGAAGAAGAAATCTATATTTTGGGACCTACCCTACTGGAAAGACCTAGAGGTCCGCTCCTCAATCGACGTGATGCACGTGACGAAGAACCTTTGCATGAACCTGCTAGGCTTCTTGGGCGTGTATGGGAAGACAAAAGATACACCTGAGGCACGGGAGGACCTGCAATGTTTGCACGAAAAAGACGGCATGCCTCCGAAGTAGTATAAAGGTCCTGCCAGCTACGCTCTTACGAAAGAAGAGAAAGAAATCTTCTTTGAATGCATGCTCAGTATGAAGGTCACGACTGGCTTCTCGTCGAATATAAAGGGAATAATAAATATGCGAGAGAAAAAGTTTCAGAACCTAAAGTCTCATGACTGCCACGTGATTATGACGCAACTGCTTCCGGTGCATTGAGGGGGCTTCTACCGGAAAACGTCCGATTAGCCATTGTGAAGCTATGTGCATTCCTCAATGCAATCTCTCAGAAGGTGATCGATCCAGAAATCGTACCAAGGCTAAGGAGTGATGTGGCGCAATGTCTTGTCAGTTTCGAGCTGGTGTTCCCACCATCCTTCTTCAATATCATGACGCACGCCCTAGTTCATGTAGTCGACGAGATTGTCATCCTGGGGCCTGTATTTCTACACAATATGTTCCCCTTTGAGAGGTTCATGGGAGTCCTAAAGAAATATGTCCGTAACCGTTCTAGGCCAGAAGGAAGCATCTCCATGGGCCATCAAACAGAGGATGTTATCGGGTTTTGTGTTGACTTCATTCCTGGCCTTAAGAAGATAGGTCTCCCTCAATCGCAGTATGAGGGGAGACTGACTGGAAAAGGCGCTCTTGGAAGAGACTCAATAATATGCAGGGACGGATATTCTTGGTCTCAAGCACACTAAACAGTTCTACAGTACTCTACCTTGGTGTCCCCGTATGTCGATGAACACAAGAACAGTCTGTGCTCCAAACACTCGGAGCAGTGCGATGACTGGATTACATGTGAACACATCAGGACTTTCAGCAGTTGGTTGGAAACACGTCTCAGAGGTGACAACACTGTTTGTGATGAGTTGTACTTGTTGTCCAGGGACCATCTTTGACTGTATTGACTTACAAAGGATACGAGATAAATGGGAATACATTTTACACGATCGCCCAAGATCAAAAGAGCACCAACCAAAAAAGCGGTGTCTGCTTTGCTGCAGCAACCGAGAGCGGAAAGGACACATATTATGGTTACATAGTGGACATATGGGAAATTGACTATGGACCTGATTTTAAGGTCCCTTTGTTTAAGTGCAAATGGGTCAATCTGTTAGGCGGCGGGGTACAGGTAGACCCATAGTACGGAATGACAACAGTGGATCTGAAAAATCTTGGGTACACTGACGAACCGTTCGTCCTAGCCAATGATGTGGCACATGTTATCTATGTGAAGGACATGTCTACCAAACCGAGAAAAAGAAAAGATCAGGAAGTGAATACATCATATGATGAGCCAAAGCGCCACATAGTTCTTTCAGGAAAAAGGGACATCCTGGGAGTGGACGGCAAGACAGACATGTTTGAAGATTATGAGAAGTTTCATGAAATTCCTCCCTTCAATGTCAAGGCTGACCCAAGCATCCTGATAAACAATGAAGATTATCCATGGTTACGGCGCAATAAGCAAATGACACAAGCGAAGAAAAAGTGAAGACTTTCTCCCGCAACTTTGTAACACACGAACATGCTACCATTGTTTGTTTTGTACATGCACATGCTATGTGGGTGAAATTATGATACCATCCCAACTTTCAACTTTTTCAGGGTTCATTTGAAATGCTTTCATGTCTTATTGTTCGGCACTCGTAATACCATGACCATTAGTCCCTGGCCCATGCCAACTTTCAACTTTCAACTTTCTAAAACTAATGGCACTAACAGAAAGTTTATAATTTTGCTCCTTGCCCCTGGCCCATGACCATTAGTCCCGGTTTGTGCCACAAACCGGGACTAAAGGGTTGGTCCTCGTTGCGGGCAGAGTTTAGTCCCACCTCCCCAACCGAAGGGGGCTCACACTGGTTTATAAGCCCTTCCCTCTCTGCCTTGTTGAGCTCCTCTCAAAGTGAAAATAGATGCCCTAATAGAGAAAAGTTTAACCTAAATTCATAGTGAATTTATCTGAAATTCATAGAAATTTACTAGGAATTTAGGTTGAATTTTCTCTATAAGCGCATCTATTCTCATTTTTTTAGTAAGTTAATCACAAACTTGTGATTCAAACAATTTTCAAAGAATTCAAATTTTAACTATTCAAATTTGAAAACTAATGGCACTAACAGAAAGTTTATAATTTTTCTAAAACTAATGGCACTAACAGAAAGTTTATAATTTTGCTAACCTAAAAGCAAA